>NC_086320.1:264972942-265290799 GCF_036172605.1 Pelobates fuscus
CTAGGAAAAAAATTCCTTCTTGACCCCAGACAGCTACTGTATTCATGCTCAGGAGAAGTCTACAGTTTTCATTTAACAACAGTAGATGTATACTGCATTGGATAATTTAGTTGTATGAGGTTATTATTATTATTTATTTTTGTAGAGTACTAGTGGATGCAGGGATGTATTTACCACAAGGCAAACAAGGCATTTGCCTGGGGCGGCACTTTCGGGGGGGCACCAAAAAATGCCATCCCAAGCTCCCAGATAAATGCCTGGTTTGCCTCGTGTTCTGGGGCTGTCCACCTTACTGTGAGTGAGTGAGTGAGTGTAGCTGTCAGTGTGTGTCTGTGAGTGAGAATGGGTGTGCCTGTGAGTGTGTGTATGTCATTTTATGTGTATCTGAGAGTGTGTGCCTGTCAGTGAGTGGGTGTGTCAGTGTGTGTCTGTCAGTGAAAGTGTGTGTTGGTTAAACAGTGTGTGCCAATGACTGTATATGTGTGCCAATGACTCTGCATCCGTCAGTGAGTGTATATCAGTGCATGTATCAACGAGGGCAAGTGTCTGGCAGTCAAAAAAATGGCCTTGACACGAATTGGGGGGGGCAAATTTAGATTTTGGGGGTGCCCGAATTTAGTCGTGCCTAGGGCAGCACAAATCCAAAATACACCACTGAGTGGATGGGTGGATGGGATGAAAAGGATGGGTGCATTCACGTCACACCATGTACCATGTGATAAGGAAGTGTCACTCATTTTGTTTTACAGTTACCAAGGGGTTTGTTGGAGGACTCTCAGACTGTGCAAATCTCTGTCTCTGGTCCGATAAAATGGATTGGCGTGTGCTATGCAGGCACAGTAGGCCTTCCAATGGCATGATGTCAAGGGAGGCGATTGCTCCAGGGACCTCTGCACTGGAATAAAGGATAGTATTATGCATGGTGTGGACCTAGTTAAGAACATGGGCATATTACAGCATTAGGGATGCAGTTTTGTATTCCTAATACTACCGTGTTACTTTAAAGAGGAGCAAATACTTATTGCTGTAGATTCTATATATGTCGCCTTTTGAAGTATTTGAGGGGGTGATTTATAATTTGGATACAAATATAGATCACACCTCTATGTTCTATTTAGATTTAAATCTAATAATACAATTACGTGTCACAGGTGCCAGAGCCCTAACTTTGGGGTTAAACCCTTGCACAAGTCCAGTGCCCTGACACTCCTTCCCCGAAATAACAAGTTAAATGAGTTTAAGTCATATGGCCAGGAACAGGGCCGGCCTTAGGCCTTTAGGCACCTTGTGCGAAACATCTTCACAGCGGCCCCCTCTCCCCTGTCATCCATGTATAGTGTGTGTATAGATGTGTAGTGATTGTATAGGGGATTTATTAAATTAATAATGATTTTAAAATAAATATTCATTATACACACACATACACACACACAGAGTTAAAGGCAACAGTCACACACACACACACACAGTTACAGGCAGACAATTACAAACACACTCAGGTACAGATAGACAGTCACGTACATACAGCCACATACACAGTGTCACACACACACACACCGTTACGTGCAGACAGCCACACACACACAGGAAGACACAGTCACACACACACACAGGCAGACAGCCACATACAGCCACACACACGCACACAGGCAGACAACCATGCACACAGGCAGACAGCCCCCCCCCCCCCCACACACACACAAAGGCAGACAGTCACACACACACTCAGGCAGGCAGGCAGTCACACAAAAACACACACAGAGGCAGACAGTCACACACACACACACAGGCAGTCACACACAGGCAGACAGTCACACACACACCCACACACACCCAGGCAGTCACTCACAGACAGACAGACACACACACACACACACAGGCAGACAGACACACACACACACACAGGCAGACAGTAACACACAGACACAGGCAGACAGTAACACACACACACACACACCCAGGCAGTCACACACAGGCAGACAATCACACATAGTTACCTCTATTCATTATGGAGGTGGAAGTAGTGCAGTTCCTGGATTCTAGTTGTTGGGGAAGCAGGGACTCCTTCCTGCTTCCCATGCAGCAATTCCCCGGCACTTCCAGCCCCGCCCCCACAGTTAAATAGCCCCACCCCACCGCACGCTAAGCCCTGCCCCGATGCAATGTTTTTTGGGGTTTTTTTTAATCCTGGGTGGAGAATAATGAAATCCTCCACCCGGGTAGCTGGCAATGTGTGAGCTGTGTCGGCTGCAGGGCGCCCCCTGCTCCATGGCGCCCTGTGCGGCCGCACAGCTCGCATACCCCTAAGGCCGGCCCTGGCCAGGAGTGTTCCTTAAATGGCAGCTTGCAAAAACAGAATTAACTTATTGGAAAAACATATGAATAATGGAATGAAATGGAATGAAAATCAGAATTCATATTTTTACTTGGTACCATTTTCTCAGTATAGACGATATTTCAAGAATAACCCCTCTGTCAAATCTTTGGCAATTTGGAAAAGTAAATTAAAGAATAAACATTTTTCACAATGAAGGCAAAGATTGATGTTTTGATCTATAGCTATAAGCTACTGCATAATAATAATAATAATAATACGTGACTCATCTATCATAGGCAGAATAATTCTGATTTATTTATTTGCTAAAATGATTGCCTATTGATTATATACAAAATAATAAAAATAATATTTATAGAGTCACTTGAATGCTATATGTATTCATTTACATAAAAATATTCATTCAGCACCACAGCAACACATTCAGCACCCCCGCAACACAATTTAGCAAACAATTAGAGAAGGTTAAATATTTAAAAGATTCCATGGTTTAAATATTTGGTGATACAAGATTATATTGCAGCCTTGAAACACAATCGCGTTATATTGATTAATTTCAGTCCAGATAGTTATTTTCTGTAAAGTAGAAAAATGGCCACTGCTGCTACTTCATCTTGTTGAACACTAATATTACATGACTTGTGAATAATAAAGTCTTTGTGATCTTTTCTCAAACACTTCATCTATCCGGACTAAGCAGGATTTATTTTGGGTCATGAAGTTTAACGTTTCACTGATAAAGCTGAAAATCTAATTCATTGAGTTTACTCGCCCAAAACAATGTCTTTTTTGGTTGTTTTTTTTTATACGTACATGTAAAGAGGACATTTGACATGCTTTGTTTGATATTCCTTTTGACCATTCTGCATCACCTACCTTTTCACATGTTAAGTGTACCTTATGAGAAGGTCTCTCAATGAAGCATTTGAACCTAACAGGTTTGTCAATTATCACTGATTGTGTTGATTCTGAAGCTCTAGTGGTAATTTCTAAAGTAACCATCCATGTTCATGGATTTGAATATAAAATGGTAGAATATTTTTACGACATATCTGTTGTATCTCTTTAAAATCTTCCAGTTTATTTATCTTGATCTTTATGGATATGTTTAATATGTAATACTATAACTGTATAATTGCTTGCTTCACGCTCTCCAGAATATATTTGAAAATATGAGAGATCTAAATGTATTCTTCTGGTTAAATCACTTTCTAAATAAGTAAACTAATAAATTCATGCCTACAGGCTTTCTGCATTTAGAGCTGGGCTTGAATATGCAGCGCTTAATGTTGATCTACTGATGCATCGCTAACAGTTGTGTTGAATTTTATGGTTTTATCTGCTTCTGAATTCTAAAGAAACAAACAAGCATGCGCTATAAAATGTAATATTTGAATTTGTCCAGCCTATATATACAGACTTTTTAACACACTATTAACACAACTGGTGGGATTTTTTGGATTAGAAATGCATCATTTCAAGCACCAGTTACCCCGTAGGGTTATATTCCAAGACACATAGGTGTACCAAGGTTACATAGCCAGGTTACATAGCCATACCCAGGACAGAAATGTATTTTGGCACCCCCACCCCCTAAGCTGTAGAAAAATAAGTGTGTCTCATTTTGCCCCTCCAAGCCCCTGGTAGGGAAATGGCATGCACAAACTTGATTTGTGAATAAAATCAACACTTAGTGCTGTGTGTTTGTGTGTAGTATTGACATATTAATTTAAATGTTCCTTTAATTTAAGTGCTCCTTTAAATGATCTTAATTGTTTAGCTGTATTATTCAAATGAGCTCACATGTCATGTGTTCTGACAGTCGACCAGATTGGTCTCACCTCAAATGATTTGGTATAGATAGATAAACAGACAGACATTGTAGTAAAAAAAAATAAAAGATGAAGTGTCATTTGAGCGGTACTCCTCTAAAAACTGATAGAAGCCATGTCCCAGGTGCTATCAGTTTACAGTTTAATTTAATTGTTTAGAACATGCAAGCATAGTCCACAGTTTGTTTCTCTCTCTCACTCCATGGGAGGAGAGTCTTAGTCCAAGTTGTGGATGCATCTAACAAAAGTAATGCAGGCAGCCCAGAAGAATGGCATTCCGGTTGCTTGGTTACATATCTGGGGGTAGAATTGTAGATTTATGTCACTCTCAGAGCTTACTCTCTGTGGGATATTCTCTGCAAAGTTGTTGTTGTGCTTACAGTTGTACTTTGTGGAACCTTAATATATACAAATCTAAATATGTTTTTTAAAAAATGGAATTAAAATTATATTTCTTTTCAGCAGACTTGCATGACAATAATTTAGGTAACATTTTTCAATGTTCTTGTTATGTGATTACAGTGCATTATTGAGGATTAAAGTCTAGTTATGCAATTAAAATCCT
The DNA here is from genome assembly GCF_036172605.1 of Pelobates fuscus. Classification (NCBI taxonomy): domain Eukaryota; kingdom Metazoa; phylum Chordata; class Amphibia; order Anura; family Pelobatidae; genus Pelobates; species Pelobates fuscus. The sequence goes on from NC_086320.1 coordinate 264,977,675, forward strand.
ATTGACTCCAAAGGGAATCTTTCACCATTAATTTGTAGTGTAATTTAAACAAGTTGTCATCTGCAAGTGTCCCATCATTCTTAGGAAACAACTATCATATGCCCAGAAGCATTCTGTTATCCCGCAGTCCACATATATTAGAGGATATATTAGATGTGTCTGTGAATCAGAAACATTCATTTAAGGCTGCTTAAGGCTGAAAAATAAGGTTTGTTTTTTTTGCATTGTAGTTCTTCCATATATTTTTCTTATCATGTTTATGTATTTCATTACATTTTTATCCAAGTTTATCTTTTGTATACATTTTCTATACATATGTATTTGAGAAGCTTATGTATTTTATAAATTAACAGACATTTTACGTTTTTGGTATTTTTAGTTTCACATTTTACATATTAGTATCTGATGAAGGAACTACAGGAGCTGGTGGAACGAAATTCAATAGCTAGTCTACTAGCTATGCAAGGCAAATAACTAAGAAATCATGTGACTGCTGCTTAGTATGCAAAACATGCATACTTAGTTGAGATCTTTGTGAACGGTTTTCTAATAAAAACAGATAAAAATGTGGGCCATGGCTTTAAAACTGTGATATAAATTGAACACCTAAACCCTTATTTGTGCACAAATAGCAATAATTAATGTATAGTGCAAAATACAATTTTTATAATAATTTCAGTGGTGAGTGATAAAATACATATAAAGTGCAATGTGTTTAGTATAGGTGCCTAAGCAGTGTAAACCAAACACTTGATAATATATAAACATTAATACCTTTTTAAATTAACTTGTATAGAGGTATCCTCACGAGGTATAACATATTCATACATACATAATAAAGAAAGGAGAAAAAAAAGGAAGAAAAAGATAGTATAATATTGCTTAAATGATGGTAAGTGTATATATGCTGAAAAATGTACACTCACAAGTGTAGAGCAGATGAGTCTGCTCTAACTATAAAGGCTCCAATAAGTAGTCTTGACCTCCCAGGGCTTCCACAACCTTCAGTGCCAGATAGGCTTCAAATACATTGCAGCTATTGTGTGTCAGTGAGCATGTCTATAGTGAGATTGTATGTGTGTGTCAGTGAGCTTGTCTGTAGTGGGATTATATGTGTGTGTCCGTGCACTTGTCTGTAGTGATCATGTGTGTGTTAGTGAGCCTGTCTGTAGTGAGATGTTATGTGTCTGTCAGTGAGCTTGTCTGTAGTGAGCATGTGTGTATCAGTGAGCTTGTCTGTAGTGAGTATGTGTGTGTGTCAGTAAGCTTGTCTGTAGTGAGCATGTGTGTGTCAGTGAGCTTGTCCGTAGTAAGATTGTATGTGTGTGTCAGTGAGCTTGTCTGTAGTGACCATGTGTGTGTCAGTGACCTTGTGTTTAGTGAGCTTGTATGTGTGTGTCAGTGAGTGCATATGTATGTCATTGACTTTGTCAGTACTGAACTTGGGTGTGTGTCAGGGAGCTTGTCTGTAGGGAGCTTGTATGCATGTGTCAGTGAGTTTGTCTGTAGTGAGCTTGAATGTGTGTGTCACTGATAATTTCTTTAGTGAGCATGTATGTATGTATTAGTGAGCTTGTCTGTAGTGTGCATGTGTGTGTCAGTGACCTTTTCTGTAGTAAGCATGTGTGTGTGAGCTTATCTGTAGTGAGCATGTGTATGTGTGTCAGTGAGCTTGTCTGTAGTTAGATTGGGTATGCGTGTCAGTGAATTTGTCTGTAGTGAGCATGCATGTGTCAGTGAGCTTGTCTGTAATGGCGTGTGTATGTCAATGAGCTTGTCTATAGTAAGCATGTGTGTTTTAATGAGCTTGTCTGTTGTGAGCTTGTATGTGTATGTCAGTGAGCTTGTCTGTAGTGAGTGTGTATGTGTGTTAGTGATCTTGTCTGTAGTCAGTGTGCATGTGTGTTTGTGATCTTATCTGTAGTGAGGGTTTATGTGTGTGTTAGTGAGCTTGTCTATAGTAAGCATGTTTGTATGTATGACACTAAGCATGTTTGTTGTGAGAATGTGTGTGTGTCAGTGAGCATCTGTGTGTGTCAGTAAGCTTGTCTGTAGTGAGCATGTGTGTGTCAGTGAGCTTGTCTGTAATGAGCATGTGTGTGTCAGTTAGCTTCTCTGTAGTAAACTTATGTGTGTATACCAATGAGTTTGTCTGTAGTAAGCTTCCGTGTGTCAGATAATTTGTCTATACTAAGTTTTTGTGTGTACCTGTAAACTTGTCTGTGTGTGCCAATGATCTTGTGTGTATCAGTAAGGTTGTGTGTATGTGAGCCTGTGTACCAGTGAACGTGTGTGCTTGTGTCAGTGAGATTGTATGGGCCTGCATATGAGTATGCTTATTGTATAATATTTTGAATTAAAAAGGAACATACCAATAATAATCTATCTATCTATCTATCTACTCCTAATCAAACATGTGGGTGGGAGAGGACAATGAGGGTAATGTGTCAATTGTCATAGCTTTTGGTTGTGTATGCCTTGAAGTTCTGGAATGGAAACCTTATGTGTTTAGTATGTGCCTTACTGTATGTGCCTATAGACTGTAAGCTCGTTTGAGCAGGGTCCTCTTCAACCTAATGTTCCTGTAAGTTTTCTTGTAATTGTCCTATTTATAGTTACATCCCTCCTCTCATAATTTTGTAAAGCGCTACAGAATCTTGCGCTATATAAATGGCAATAATAATACTGTGCTCACTGAAACCTCAGTGCCTGTTGCCACCAAGTCTTGCTGCAGGTCTTATGCAGTCACTTAAGGGTTTTTCACAACCTGCCTTCTCATAAATCTTGTTGCAGCCATTAATAGCTTCCCTTTTACAGCCCCGTCCAGGTAGTGTAACCAGTGTTCCATAAACTTTGAACTTGCGAACTATGCTTCCAACGGTGTCTCTAGAAACATGCAATGTCTTCTCTATCTTTTTGTATCCTGTTCCTTATTTGTGAAGGGCGATGATCTCTTCTCTTAACTTTGTGGACCATTCTTTTGACTTATCCATATTTCTAACATACAGTGAAATGTGACACTCAACAAACCCCTACCCAGTAGTTCAGGTATTTCAAGTGTTTTAGCTGAAGCACATGTGGTGCAAATAATGAAACCCTTGATTAGTTGAGTTACATCAGGTGTGCTTGAGACAACAGCAGTTTGCATATTTGTGCTGTTGTTAGGGATTCTATTCACGGTATTGAATAATTTTGAGACTGAAGATGTCATTATAAGTTACATTTTTAGTTGAATTTGGGGAAACGACTTGAAGCATTTGTTTTGTTGAGCTATTTCAATTGCTGTTGTTTGATTTGTTTATTGCAATCTGCTGAGAATTTACATTTTGACAATAAACCTGATTTTCTAGGGGGGTTGAATACTTTTGATTAGAACTGTAAATTGCCAGATCACAAAAAAAAAAATAATCTGCTCTCTTTAACCAATTCACTTGATGCCCATCTAGTCATTCTACACTGTATGCACCTGTGCTACCTGTGTATTCCTTAAATAATCAGCAGTACATCATCACATATCACTCTGGTACTTAACCAAACTGCTCTAGCTACCTCCATTACGTAAAATACACTATACAGTCTGTCTGTCAGCCAAAGAAGCCAGAGGAGCCAGTTTTAGTAATATGTGGCATGGAAAATAATTCACTATGCTAAGTAGTCTCATCCATCAGGATATGAGATACACTAAGCTAATTGCTATGTGGTTTGTGTCTGTTGAAAAATCATTGAAGACAAGGTGACTTAACAGTGCAATTGTTTAGATGGACCATGATGTCAACAAACACAATGTCATTCATACATGACATTATTGTCTTCTTGTAAATTAATTATACAATTCTTGATGGCTTGTGTGAACATTATAACATTAACATAACACATTTAATAGCTTCATTAATTACATTTTTAGCAAGCTAGGAATAAAATTAGACCCTTTGCATTACAATTGTCATCCAGTGCAAATCAATGTTAATGCATTTAATGTGAATTTCCCATTTAAGGTCAATATAGCCTAAATGCAAAAATTCTGTTAGTTAATAATACTTTCATTTCAGCTAGTCTAGCCTTAAATTTTAATTAATTTTAGTAAATAACATAGTTATTAATGTTATATCCCATTTTCAGTACAAATGTGTACATTTTATTACAGAGCCGGATAAAACAATTTCCATTAACATATTTGCATTTTTATGTCTATTTATGTCTCTTTTACCTATCTAAAATATTTTATTTATTTGTTCTTTTAAATATTGAGCTTATATTTCTGTTTAGCTATTTGTATGTATGTCTATACATTGTCCCAAAATATTTTTCAAAACATATTTTATTTAGGCTAATAACCACCAAAGGACTTCAGAAAGCAAAATTCTGGGGTCCAAGCAGGACGGCATCAAAAAGTCTAGAAAATAGTAGAAAAGACACACACATAAAAATTTTTTTTGAAACTTCAAAATGCTCACCAATTCAAAGGTAGTGGAGCCTGGCTTTCAAAAGCAGAGATGGTCAGGCCAGGTAATACAAATACAGCACAAAGGTGGATATGCCTGCTAACACTGATCACTGAGCAGAAATGTTCTTAACAAAAGTAATCCATAGTTCATTAATTCGATAAAGTATAACATTTATTTAAAAATATATATAAAAAATAGGGACAAATAGTAAACAAATCAATCAAAAAAAAAAGAAAAGCAGGCATATCCACCTTCCTGCTGTAGCTTTTTATTTAGGTGCTTAAAGTAAAAACCTGTAATGTTTTGGCTGATAACACAGTCTTTATCAAGTCAGACTGGGATACAAATTTGGCATGTCAAATTAATGCTCCTCCAAGGCAATCCAAGCACAGAGCTGAAGAACTCTTGCATGGAGAAAAGACCATGTGTTTGTTTTATGTAGTGCAAGCAAATGTACTGGCATGCTTGCGTTGTGTTTGCTAAGGGATTTGTGTTACCAGAGGACAAAAGAGAGACAAGGTCCAGAAAGGGTGTTTGGAGGCTGCTTTTATAATGGTCATACAAAATGAAGATAAGAAGAGGGGAGAGGACCAAATAGTGCAATATGTCTCATATAAAGTGATTATAGTGGAATAATAATAATGCACTTACATTTGGCAGAGCTATGGCCAGCTCTAGCATCTAGTGGTTTTAGTGGTACAATCCCCACTTTGGGATATAGTGTTGATATCCTCAATATTTGGGTTACTTGGAGCTCAAATGACAATAAAGAAAGGCAAAAAATAGTGCTTTCAATAAGATAAAACCAAGTCTAAATATATATATATATATATATATATATATATATATATATATATATAATATACTCACACAGCATAGAGCAGGCTGACTGCTCTGTAGTATCGGCTGATGATATGATCCCCACCTCGGATTTCTTGAGAATGGTGATAAAATAAGGTCAGGTAAAAAAAAATCTAAAAGAAAATAATATAAAGGAAATTGGCACAAACCTAGATGTATTTGTCCAGAAGGGGTTCCTTTATTGCAGTACAAAGTAAAAACATCCAATAACGCATTTTGCCATTGTGGCTTTCTCAAATAAATATTTGATGTGACATGAAAGCCCTGTTTCTTCTGAACAAAATTATATATAATATGTCTGAGTGCATTTAATATGAAAGAGGTGAATTACGGTTGAACAGACAGATAAAAAATTCCAGGTTTTGTTTACGTTTTGTTTTGATAACAACTTGTACAATTGGCTCAGTCCTTAAGGGGTTAATATTTTTGCAATCACCCAGACATGTAGCTTTAATTTGAGTTGGATTGTTGTTTTTTGTGCAGCACATAGTATAACAAGCTAAAAAAAAGCAATAAAAGAGAGAATTAATTCAAAACATGGCATTATGTCTCTCACTTGGATTGTAATACATTTTTTATTATTATTGTTATTGGTATTTATATAGCGCCAGCTTGTACCGCAGCGCTTTACAATAAGAGGGAACTTTACCAAATGAGACAATAACAAAATGTAATAGGAACAATAGGTAGTTGAGGACCCTGCTCAAACGAGCTTACAAGGATTTTTACAATGTATGTTTACGGTTGACATACTGTATCTCATATAAGCAGTGACTTTAATTGGATTACATGCTTAGAATATTTCTTCTAAGACTGACAGATCATTATATTAATTATATTAAGAAATGGAAAAAGCTAGTGAAATAATGCAGTTTATTCTCATTAGGAACTTTTAAGTTCATTATTCAGGGGTTTAAGTTCATTATTCAGGGGTTAAATTTATTTTATTAATTAATTCAAACATATTACAATTATATATTTATTTAGTTGGGGTGGGTGGAAGTTAGTGGGGAATTGGGGAATTTGGTGTTAGGCTAGCTAGTGGTTAACGTTAAAAAAAGGTTTTAAATTTTTTTTTAAAGTATAAAAAATGTTTTCATAACATTTAAAAAAAAATCACACCCCCTTTACCCAGTCCTAATAAAAAATTAACCTCTTCCTTGCCAGTTGATCACTGTCTACAGTGATCACAATACAGATCACAGTATTGTATTGTGATCATTTTTTTTTAACCCCTTAGGGTTAACTTTTATTTTTTTTTAACCCTCAGGGGTTCAATTTATTTAATTAATGAATTTAAATATTTAAAAATTATATGCTTTACTAGCTGGGGTGGGTGTGAGTTATGGGAAATTGGGGAATTTACTGTTAGTGCTGCTTACTGCTGGTTAGGGTTTAACGGTAAAAAACAGTTTATAAAAATGTTAAATGTGTAAAAAAAGTTTTAAGAAAATTTACAGAATTTAATAAGCAAAAAAAGGTTTAAAAACAAATTTTAAAAAGTAAAAAAGTTTAAAAAAGTAAATAAAATACATTTAAAAATGCTCATTACCACTACACCTGGAACAAACTAGAGAAAAAATTATCCCACGCAAAGGTTCAAAATATGCATTTTGAATTACCCCGGGGTGTATTCTTTAATAAATCCTATGTGTTTGTGGGGAAGTTTGAATAACCAACCAGCTAAACTACTCCAAAATGGAACATGGACACAGCGTAAAACTTCAAAGTTAGAAAAAAATGCATGGCTGCGTCTCAAATGTGCCCCTTCAACATCCAAATGTACCTGGCAAAGGTACATACGGGGGTATTGCTGTATTCAGATGACATAGCTGAGCAACATATGTAGTGTTATACAGTCGTTGCACACATAAGGTTTGCAAAATATACTGTGCAAACTCACTTTGTGTGTCAAAAGGCAGAAAAAACGCTTATTACCACTACACTTGGTACAAGCTAGTGGAAAAATTATACCACGCTAAGGTTCAAAATATGCCTTTTGAAATACCCTGGAATGTCTTCTTTAATCAATGGTATGTCTTTATAGGGTAGTTGGATTATATAGCCTGCTAAAATACTCTAAAATGGGACATGGACACAGCGTAAAAAATCAAAGTTTGAAAAAAGCTGTAATGACTGTGTCTCAAATGTGCCCCTTCAATGTCCACATATACCTGGCAAATGTACATATGTGGGAATTGCTGTGCTCAGACGCCTTTTGAAATACCCTGGGCTGTCTTCTTTAAGAAATTGTATGCCTTTATGATGTAGCTTGAATATGTAGCCTGCTCAATTGCTCCAAAGTGGGACACGAACGCATCAAAACCCTCCATGAAAATTCACATTTAAAAACCTGAACTTGTCACGTCTCTTTTACAGCACTGTAACTTCACAAAATAGTGTCTAGGTCATACATTGGGCATATTGTTTTACTCAGAGGATGTAACTTAGCATTATTTGTTTTTTTTATGACAGTTGTTAATTTCAAGTATAAGAAATACTCAGCAAAATTGCAACATACCTCAATGGGACTGGCACACCAAGGGACTTCAAGAACTTGTTTTGGCACAATACTGCTAAAAGGTTGCCTACTCAGGGGCAATTGAAGCGACTTTGAGAGGGAGATAGGAGATTGACATTTTGTTATTGAAACAAAAACCATAAAAACAAATATATTTTTTTACTCATGCCTAGCTGCTCCCACATTGTCACTCTCACAAACTTTTCATGGTAGAAATAGCCTGCTACATTCGACCTAATGTGACACTATTGTTTACAGTTAGTGCAATGTCATCCTGCTTGCCACTGCCACTTAACAGCAACTTAAAATCACAAACTTACAGTTGTTAAAAGTTGTTTATTTTTCTTGTTAACTGTTTGCATAAAGAAGATCCTTTTTCAGATAGTGTGTTGTTCAGTAAAAAAATAAATAAAAAAAAAGCAAAATTACCTTGTTATTCCCACACTGTAAACCACATAAACTGTGTGTGGTAGCTTGCTTCATTTATTCTAATGTGAGACTGGTGGTTACGATTAGTGTAATGTCCTACTGCTAGTCATTGCCACTTAATATGAACTGAAACTGGAATCACCAATTTACAGTTTAATACGTTTTTTTTTTTTTGTTTTTTTTTTGGTTAAGTGTGGAAAAAGAAAATCTTTTAAAATGTTGTTAGTGTATTCAGTCCAGTGTGTGCAGTGTAGTGTTTCTCAAAGTCAAGAACAATAATGTCACAGCAGTAAATTCAACAAGCGACGTAAACACACTTTTTTGCTAAATAAAGGTATGTTAGTTTATATAATATACAATCATTCATATACCAAATTTATTGTAATACAAAATAAGACAAACCTCCCAATTTCAAGCAATGACCAATTATGCCAAGAAAAGAAAAAAAAAAAACATTCTTGACTCCATAAACTCAGGTTTCTCCTTGAATCAATACCAGACATCCATTAGAAACACTTCCTGTAGTTTCACAGAGTTCGACTAAATGAAACAATGCTGGATGTCCTCACGCTGTGCATAATGACATCCAGCATCAAGCAAAACCCCATAGGAACCTTATTCAATGCTTTGCTATGGGGAAGGTCTAATGTGCTCACCGCACATGTACATTAGGTCTCCCCCATTGGCTGATGGCGGAGGAGGAGCGGAGGAGGCGCTGGAATAATGTAAGTAATATATTTAAAAATAATCACCCACCTGATTGCCTAGCTGATCACTGTAGGGAGAGCTTAAGCAGTTGGTCACTATACCATTCCTGCCTTCTGCTACTGAAGGAGCAACTGGTTCACCATATATATGCTTCCAGTGGTTAGCATCCCTTCCTCTCCTTGACAGCACACTGGTGGCAGCCAAATGTGCCTGGGCATGGTGGTGGCAGTGGAAGAGATCCAGCTGTAGCTGCATGGCAGACTATAAATGGATCTGTAGGGCAGCAGGGCTGTCGATCTCTCTTGCTACATGCTTAAATATGGACACAAAGCACATTTCAGAATTGGAGACAAGCAGACAATCGGTGTCAAATTGGCTGTTAGATTATGCAGCAACCAAGGTGCACATTGGGTTCATGGTCACCAATGGACATGGTCAAAATCCTGCTCTGTACACATCATAGATCTTCTAGTGAAGTGTGCAATTCAAGAATCCAACACAAAGGTGGCAACCATACTTGTGCATTGCACGAGGCTTGCCAGACATGTCCACCATAGTGTGAGGACTAGCCAACTTTTGAGGCATGAGCAAGAGAAAACAGATTTATTGTGATTTAGAAGGTATTTTTTTTCCCCTTAACCCCTTAAGGACACAACTTGGATGACGGAATATTTCTGTCATGTGTCCTTAAGGGGTAATTCACTCATTTCCACTGGTGTGTTTGAGATGTATCCCTGTTTGTTTTTGTGATTTCCATATTTATTCCTCCACTAAAGGTATTTACACCACTTTAAATATGGCCCATAAAGGGAGCACTTTATCCTATCTGAGACAATTAAGGAAAGTTACATTTGATTCAATATTTATGCAAAACTTGGACCATTCTCCTCATTATAATATGGATGAGTACTTAAACACATTGGAAAGGTTGTTCACTAAAGAAAGTGGGTGATTTTTTTTCTTAGAAACTTATGTGAAAGAAATTAATACCAAGTTGTTTAAAATTGGGGGGAAAAAATAAACAGCAAATGGAATTGAACATTCAATTTATGCAAATCACTGGGATTCAGCATTGGAGTTGTGCTCTCTTACCTTAAAGAAAATCATTATAGATTATGAAATAGATCATTTAAAAGTTGTCTCTAAAGAGATTGAGAAATTGGAGCTAAGAACTCAATTAGATAGAGGAAATTTAGAATTTAAAAGAAAGGAGAAAATGCTCTGTGAAAGGATTGGAAGATTAGATGAGAAATTAGCAGAAACAAAAAAAAATTAGAAAATACACAAGAGACAAAATTGATAAACAATGATGCTCAATATTCTATTAAAAATAAAATGTCTAGGACCAAATACACATAAGAAAGATAGTGAGAATGTTTTTTTTTTCTTCTTTTTTTGGTAATTATAATAGCATATATCATTGTAAGCTTAGACAACCAATCATAAACCAAGAAAGAGCTTACGCTTAACGATCCTAGAGTCAATAGAGGATCTTTTGTTGAAAGACAAAGAGAATTTGGTATATTTAATGCATACCAGATCTCTTTATCTTTGGAAGAAGGGACTTAAAGAGACTTCACATTGGCTCCCAGTTATCCATCAACATTTCCAATTATATAATAATGTTCATAATAAACTAAGATATATTTTACCCATGGAGGGCTCCGCGCAGACTGAGCTCTGCAGGGCGGGGGAAGTCTTATAAAGCCTTGCCACGCCCTGCAATTAGGTTTAAGCCATTCAGAGTGCTCTTTGTCATTTTACACAGCGTGGGAAAATTTTACTTTCCCACGCTGTGTAAAATGACACAGAGCACTGTGATTGGGTGGATTTCAAGCCATCCAATCACACTGCTCTGTGTCATTTTACACAGCGTGGGAAAGTTCTTTGGAATTTTCCCACGCTGTGTAATATGACAAAGAGCACTCTGATTGGCTTAAACCAGACAATCAGAGTGTTCTTAGCCTAATTGCAGGGCGTGGCAAGGCTTTATAAGCCTTCCCCCGCCCTGCAGAGCTCAGTCTGCGCGGAGCCCTCGATGGGTGAACATTTTTTTTTTTGTGCGCTTTTTTTTTTTTTTATTGCGTCGGTTATTATGGTTTTTTATTTGACCTTTTTTGGGGCTGAAAAAAGAAGATTGTAGAAGAAAGAAAACATTGAATGGTAAGTTGTTTTTATCTAATTTATTTTTTCACAGGTTTTTAGTTAAAGGTCCCCCCACTCATTATTTTTAGGGTAAGGGGGATAGGTAGGGAGATAATTTTTTTGGGGGGGGAGGGGTGACTAGGGCCCCCCCCTTTGTATTTAGGGCCCCCACCCACCGCTCAGGGGTGGGGGCCAGGGGGGACAATAGGTCCCCCTTATTGTTATTTTTAGGGCCCCCACCCACCGCTCAGTGGTGGGGGCCGGGGGGGACAATAGGTCCCCCCCTTATTGTTATTTTTAGGGGCCCCATCCCTTTTTTTTCTTTTAACAGTGAGCAGCCACTGTCTGCTCACTGTTTAATAGACATGCCCCTACTCGCGGTATTGCGAGTAGGGGCACAATTTACTAATACTAAGTAATTTTTACTTAGTATTAGTAAATTAATAGGGGGCGGTCCGAACATCGCATATGTTCGCCATCCGTGGCGAACACGAACACGCTATGTTCGCCAGGAACTATTTGCCAGCGAACCGTTCGGGACATCACTACTTTGAAGTAGTGGTGGGCTTTGAAGCAATATGGCCATATGAATCCCCATATTTGTTAGCTGAGATAAGTGATTTTAAGTAGCCTTAAAAAATGTAAAAATAAATTTTTATGTGTGCGCTGTTCTTTAATCTGTATTATGTATACATTTTAGTCACTACAGCAGCACCATTCCTGCAAAATGCATGTTCTGTATGTGCCCTATTTTTTCTTTACTATGGCGTGAATACATGTCAGGCTGTCTGGCAATCATGCAGGCTGGCCACTAAGAGCATACTCTGCAGACAGCACTGTTTAATCACTGGTAAAAATGCCTCTAGTGATGTGCTCGCTCAATGTTTTTTGGGGCTATCCCATAACACTCACTTGTCCATATGCAGGCTGAGAAAAGGTGGATGTCGTAAGTGTAGATGAAAGGGGACATTCCACAGTATTTGAGAGACTGAAGATGCAAGAATATTTGCACAATGTGCAAAGTCATCTTTACCTTAACTAATTTTATTGTCAGGAAATCCACAGTTTTTGCTCCCTCACATTCCTCTTACGTTTCCATACTTAATTCCCTCAACACAAAGCATGAGAATCTGAAGAATAGTTAAATCAGTTGATACATGGGACTTCCCTCTGTCAGCTGGGGCCATTTTTAGTGACCCTAAATGTTTTTATGAGCTACTTCCAGAGCTGCAAGCGGCACTTTAAATAGGCATTTAAACGCCTATACAGGCTCTTCTCACTTACCGACTGTGTTCCGTTCTTACGACTCGGTCGTAAAACGAATTGGTTGGTAAGTGAGGATGCGCTACAGAGCATGTGCACCAGTGAAGGTCTATGTTCGGGGAAATGTCCCTGAACATCGACCAGCTCTCTAATGCGGGGAATTCCTTGAATACCTGCTCTAGAGAGCTGGTCAAATCTCTCTAATGTATGTTCTGAGAAAATTCCCAGAACATAGACCAGCTTTCTAACACAGGGAATTTCTTGAATAACCGCGCTAGAGAGCTGGTCATAAGTCTGAGTGGTTGTTAAACAGGTAAGTCGTAGAATGAGGACTGCCTGTATAGACATTGCAGTGTGAAAAGGGTTTAATTTCATGCTTACCCAGAAGACCCAGATATCAATGGAAACCTGTAGCTCTCCTTTGTCAGCTGCAGCCATTTTTCGTCACCACAGATTAACCAATTAGCTCTAAGCAGCCTGTCCCCAGCCGGTTGTCATCAATGCTGGGCTTTGCCATCTGCCCAGCACCGGTGGTTTTATTTTATCACTGAAATGTACTACATAGTGTGTCTCTCATTATGAATCCCATTATAAATTATTATTCAGATGGTACCTAACCCCCTAAAAATTATACAAATTCAAATTATTAAATTCAAACAAATGTTGGAGGTAATGTGGGTAAGTAAGGTACTTAGGCCATATTTCTGGACGTGCCCTTTAATAAAACAATATTGGGACTTGATTCATAAAATAATTAACACAATTACAGATACAATTATAATCCTAACCCCTGAAATTTATTTATTTAAAACACCTCCCCTATATTTACCCAAAAACAAATCAATTATATTAAAACATTTATCAATTGCAGCCAACTCTTTAATACCCAAATATTGTAAATCTACAAATATCCCATCCATTAAAGCAGTCTTAAATTTGGCAATCATAAAACAAAAGATGGGAATTGATTTGTAGACAAAAAAAGTATTAAAAAAATATGAATTTACATATTGAGTGGGCAATGTGGGAAGAGGACATAGTAAGAGAAGTACAGTTTGGGGTGATGCCCCCCAGTTGGCCAACATGATTTTTTAAAATGTATTGCTATTTTTATTATATTGCATTTTTATCTAGTTCTATTATCTTCTGTACATATATTTATGATATCATATTAGTTTTTATATTTTATGTCACATTACACATTATCTTTTCACTCAATAAAAAAAATTTGAAAAGAAAAAAAAATGTAATATCGGAATTGTTACTAGCAAAGGGTTTGGGATAAGTGGTGGGGCTAGGTTTAGGAGAAAGATAGGGATAGAGTTAGAGTTAGGGTGGGGATATGGTTAGGGTTAGTGTTATGGTAAGGTAAGTGTTAATTCTGTGTTTGGGTTATTGCTGTTGGGTGTAGGGTTAAGGTTAAGATTAGGATAGGTATACAGTGAGGGAAAAATTTATTTGATCCTCTGCTGATTTTGATCGTTTGCCGACTGACAAAGAAGTGATCAGTCTATAATTTTAATGGTAGGTGTATTTTAACAGTGAGAGACAGAATAATAAAAAAAAAAACACATGTCAAAAAGGTTATAAATTGATTTGAATTGAATCAGCAAGATTTCTGGCTCCCAGTTTTCTCTTATACAGGTAACGAGCTGAGATTAACAGCACTCTCTTGAAGGGAGTGCTCCTAATCTCAGCTTGTTACCTGTATAAAAGACACCTGTCTACAGAATTCAATCAATCAGATTCCAAACTCTCCACCATGACCAAGACCAAAGAGCTGTCCAAGGATGTCAGGGACAAGATTGGAATGAGCTACAAGACCATCGCCAAGCAGCTTGGTGAAAAGGTGACAACAGTTGGTGCGATTATTCGCAAATGGAAGAAACACAAAATAACTGTCAGTTTCCCTCGGTCTGGTGCTCCATGCAAGATCTCACCTCAGGGAGTTTCAAAGATCATGAGAACGGGGAGGAATCAGCCCAGAACTACACGGGAGGATCTTGTTAATGATCTCAAGGCAGCTGGGACCATAGTCACCAAGAAAGCTATTGGTAACACACTACGCCATGAAGGACTAAAATCCTGCAGCACCCTCAAGGTCCTCCTACTCAAGAAAACACATATACAAGCCTGTCTGAAGTTTGCCAATGAACATCTGAATGATTCAGAGGAGAACTGGATGAAAGTGTTGTGGTCAGATAAGTCCAAAATTGAGCTCTTTGGCATCAACTCAACTCGCCATGTTTTGAGAAGGAGGAATGCTGCCTATGACCCCAAGAACACCATCCCTACCCTTCAAACATGGAGGTGGGAAAATTTTTCTTTGGGGGAGTTTTTCTGCTAAAGGGATAGGACAACTGTACCGCATCAAAACAACAATGGACAGGGCCACGTACCATCAGATCTTTGGTGAGAACCTCCTTCCCTCAGCCAGGGCATTGAACATGGGTCGTGGATGAGTATTCCAGCATGACAATTACCCAAAACACACAGCCAAGGCAACAAAGGAGTGCCTCAAGATTAAGCATATTGAGGTCCTGGAGTGGCCTAGCCAGTCTCCAGATCTTAATCCCATAGAAAATCTGTGGAGGGAGCTGAAGGTTCTAGCTGCCAAATGTCAGCCTCGAAACCTTAATGACTTGGAGAGGATCTGCAAAGAGGAGTGGGACAAAATCCCTCCTGAGATGTGTGCAAACCTGGTGGCCAACTACAATAAACGTCTGACCTCTGTGATTGCCAACAAGGGTTTTTCCACCAAGTACTAAGGTGAAGGGGTCAAATACTTTTTTCACTCATTGACATGCAAATCAATTTATAATTGTGTCTTTCACTGTTAAAATACACCTTCCATTAAAATTATAGAATGATCATTTATTTGTCGGTGGGCAAATGTTCAAAATCAGAAGGGGATCAAATACTTTTTCCCCTCACTGTAAGCTTTGGGTAAAGCTAATGGTTGGTAAAGCATTAGAGTACAGAGTTAGCGTGAACTAGCAAAAATTAATTTAGATATATTAGGCATTTAAGAATCAGAAATAATATATGAATCTATTTTGAGTTCTCTTTATTTAGATGCACTGTATGTATAAAAGGTATTCTAAGCGAAAATGTGAAGAAAAAAATAAATTTGCAATTTTTAACATTTATTTCACATGTAATGTTGTGTTAGGTTTATAAAAAAAAGAAAGCAATTTATGGCCTTTAAAAAACAATAAATAATATGTATTGGGCAATTGAAAAGAACATCTTAAGTTACAGTGGAACAAAACACATAGCTCAAATTGAAGGTTTATTTTGGTTCAGAACATGGACAATTGCCTCTGTCCTTAAGGGGTTAACCTTTGATAACCTGTCATAGAGGTAAGAGGGACAAACTCCTAGACCCTTATAGTTTTACTTATTTTATTCTTGTTAATTAGCTGTCTTCAAACTATCTTCTCAGTTTGTCTAATGATTAATGGTCTGGGAATTTAATTTATCTCTAATCCAATTTGTATGGAGGACCAAGGAAGGCCAAATGCCATATGTACTGTGCAAATCAAAGAAAAGATTCAAAGGAGTAAAGTAGTGTAGGAGCTTGAGATAGATTTTAGTAGTAGTCATATAAATAATAGTTTAGTATGTCAGTACTCTTTAATATATACATTTACAAGTAAGTAGTCTGTGTTATATGTCAGTACGTTTTGTGTTAGTTTGCACTATTTTTGCAACCTAAGTCCTTTTGATGATCCTTGGTCTATGTGATAATTGCCTAAATATGCTCTCAAACTATCTCTGTGCTGTACTGTTCACAGCTTGTCATAGAGAAACCCATGAGGAGAAATGGGTTGATCAATCACCCTGAAGGCCCTGAAGTCTGGGGATGGGCCAGGCAGGCATCAGAGGGTGGGCGCCATTTCTGGGAGGGCCTGCCCATTATTGCTGCTGCTAGTGATGCAAGATCTTGTCACTTGTGACACCGGACAAGGGGCCAGCACACCCCACCCTGCCCTGATTCTGCATGCCTTTGTGTTGAAAGACAGGTGTACATCAAATTTACAGCAAATATATTGGGAAGGTAACATCTTAGATGCTACAACTGACCTAGATTATATAGGTTGCATTTGCCTTTCTAGTTTCTTACCATCATAATGTAATAGAGCAGCAGGAAATGCTAGCAGAATGCTTGGTTGTATAGGGAGAGGTATTAGCAGTAGAAAGAGGGAAGTGCTCATGCCATTGTACAGAACACTGGTGAGACCTCACTTGGAGTACTGTACACAGTAATGGAGACCGTATCTTCAGAAGGATATTGATACCTTAGAGAGAGTTCAGAGAAGGGCTACCAAACTGGTTCATGGATTGCAGGATAAAACTTCCCAGGAAAGGTTAAAGGATCTTAACATGTATAGCTTGGTGGAAAGACGAGACGGGGGGATATGATAGAAACATTTAAATACATAAAGGGAATCAACACAGTAAAGGAGGAGACTATATTTAAAAGAAGAAAAACTACCACAACAAGAGGATATCGTCTTAAATTAGAGGGACAAAGGTTTAAAAATGATATCAGGAAGTATTACTTTACTGAGAGGGTAGTGGATGCATGGAATAGCCTTCCAGCTGAAGTGGTAGAGGTTAACACAGTAAAGGAGTTTAAGCATGCGTGGGATAGGCATAAGGCTATCCTAACTATAAGATAAGGCCAGGGACTAATGAAAGTATTTAGAAAATTGGGCAGACTAGATGGGACAAATGGTTCTTATCTGCCGTCACATTCTATGTTTCTATGTTTCTTTAGTGACCAGACCGTGTTTCAATTTTCTTACCGTTAAGGACCAGGGCTCTTTTTACATTTCTGCGGTGTTTGGTTTAGCTGAAATTTTCCTCTTACTCATTTACTTTACCCACACATATTATATACCATTATTTTCATCATATCATTTACTATTAAAAAAATTCTAAAATATGACGAAAAAATGTAAAAAAAACACCTTTTCTAAATTTGACCCTCAAAATCTGTTACGCATCTACAACCACCAAAAAACATCTGTGCTAAATAGTTTGTAAATTTTGTCCTGTGTTTAAAAAGGCCTAATGTTAACATGTTCTTAGTTTTGCTATTTCCAAAACATTTTTTTCAAAATCCACGCAAGTTACATTGTAACACTGATATCTGTCAGGAATCCTTGAATAACCCTTCACATGTATATATTTTTTTTAAAAACAAGACAACCTAAGGTATTATATTTTGACACTTTTAATGCAACCCTTTTACCACCAATCTATGCCAAATTGAAAAAAAAAATAATTGGTGATTTTTTTGACACGCTTAGCTATTTAAGAATACATGTACCGAAAACTTTAAGGGTTACTGCCAAAGAACACCCCAGTATGTGTTCAGCAACATCTCCTGAGTACAACAGTGCCCCCAATGTACAGGTTTTATGGGCTTTGAACTTTATCCGTCTGTGATGTCGCTTCCGAAAGAGGAGGAGGGGACTATTCACTGTGGATACTATACTTCCCATTGCATTGTGATTGGTTCTTGTTTACACTTTTCTTTGCTTAGTAAAGAGAGTTTAATGCAAAATACTCGCCTCCTGTCATTACTAAAATTAAGATTATAAATACACTAAAGCTAGCATAATCTTCAATTTAACTTCCATCTTTGCAACCAAGAATCTTCATTTAAACACTGCATTTTTAAGGTATGGACTGGGATTCAGAAGATACCTCACTGGATTCCTTCCACCTTTTTGCTACATATCAATTTACTATTACAATGTTACCATTTTCACTTATCGTTTACTACTGTAATATGTGTACTTGCAGTTACCTATGGTAATTAATAATCTAGCTGATAGGATTTAACAGGCAAATATTTAAATATGTGCAACAAATGGCTTGTCTGTTCCACCACTCCTCCACCTCAACTCCCTCCCTTGTTGCCCCTGTTTTCCACTCCTAGCTGTAAATTCCTTTATATAACTGTGCATCCTTCTTCCTCAGGCCCAATTTAACTTCCATCTTTCCATTAACTTCCACTAAGAATCATCATTTGAACACTGCTATACCCATCCACCCTGGTTCCTTCTAACTGTATAGCTTGACTCCTGCAGCTGTTTCCAACCACAGTCAATCACATCCTCATTTCCTTCACTTGTTATCAGTCACGGCAGTCACACTAGAAATTCTTTCTGCCATCACTTTCAATTTCCTCTGCTACCTCTTGTCTCATTTCCATTTTTTACCTTTGGATCACGGGCAATCTAGCTAAGCACTTTGTATAAAAGCGCTTCAATGACTAGATATCAACTTATGGGCAGGGCCCTCTCTACCTTTTGTATTTGTCTGTCATTATCTTGCTCAGATAGGTGGCTTTGGCCTGAGTTAACTATAGAGGCTTTATTGGCAGGTTAACTTATAGAATGAAATAATAGGGAGAAGTGAGAGAAATAAATGTTAAGGCAATATGCCCTATAAAGATGATAAACGGTTTGCAAATAATAAGAAAGCTAGAGATAACAGTATAGGAAGAATAATAGGACCGGTATGAAGAACAATAAGGTTTCAGGGTAAGAAAACACATTGTAAATAAGAGTAAGCAACAATGTCCAGATAGGGGTTATGCAGGTTTGTATAAATTAGGTAGGCAGGATAAGCAATCCAGGTGGGATGGAGCAGGGTTGGAAGTAAACGATGTAGGCAGGATAAAGCAGAGTTGTGAGCAATCCAGATTGGTATGGAGCAGGGTTGGAAGTAAACCAGGTTGGCAGGATAAAGCAGAGTTGTTGGCAATCCAGGTTAGTATGGAGCAGGGTTGGAAGTAAACCAGGTTGGCAGGATAAAGCAGAGTTGTGAGCAATCCAGATTGGTATGGAGCAGGGTTGGAAGTAAACCAGGTTGGCAGGATAAAGCAGAGTTGTAGGCAATCCAAGTTGGTATGGAGCAGGGTTGGAAGTAAACCAGGTTGGCAGGATAAAGCAGAGTTGTTGGCAATCCAGGTTAGTATGGAGCAGGGTTGGAAGTAAACCAGGTTGGCAGGATAAAGCAGAGTTGTTGGCAATCCAGGTTAGTATGGAGCAGGGTTGGAAGTAAACCAGGTTGGCAGGATAAAGCAGAGTTGTAGGCAATCCAGGTTAGTATGGAGCAGGGTTGGAAGTAAACAAGGTTGGCAGGATAAAGCATAGTTGTAAGCAATCCAGGTTGGTATGGAGCAGGGTTGGAAGTAAACCAGGTTGGCAGGATAAAGCATAGTTGTAGGCAGTCCAGGTTGGTATGGAGCAGGGTTGGTAGTGAATCAGGTTGGAAGCAATGAAGGCAAGTCACAGGCTGCTTCTCAGGAGCCAGGATCTGAAGTCTTTCAGTAAGAACATTAACTTCAAAGTAAAGGCCATTTGGTTTGTCGAGTGTGGCCTTTTATAGCATACTTGATTCATGCTATGCAGGTGTGAGACTGAGGTGGCTAGTGGCTAGGGAGGCTACTAGAGGCGAGAAACAGGTACTGGATTTAAAGGAACAGAAATAAATTAAGATAAAACATATCTGTCAGGATAGGATCCTGACATTGTCTTTGTATATTGTATGTCCTCCACTTATTGTACAGTGCTTTTATTCCATTTTGAAAAAGCCCTAGTGGCGAAACGCGTAAATGGTTTTAATATTTGTGTATCTATATAATTAAAGATTTTATGGTCACTATTTGTGCCAACCATCTTTTGATACACATTTTTTATCTTCACCTGGCTTTTTACTAATTTTATTGTGTGCTTACAAGACTATCCGAGGTGGGGTTCATACCACCAATGCTGTCATCAGAGTGCAGTTGGTCTGCACTACACTTGTAAGTACATTTTTATTTATCTTACAAATCCATACCCTGTTATAACAGAGAGCACTATTAGCTGTCTTTATATATCCCTTTCCTGAGAGCTGGACAACATTCCCTCCAGAAGACAACCACCTATATATCCCATAAGCCGGGATCATACCGCTGTACGCCTGTTATACCTGAGCTGGCTATAGCTCTTCTAAATGTGAGTTTAATATATATATTCATATTCTCACATACATTGACCCACTCAGTCTATACGATCGGTCTCTTATTTGTGTCTTCCATATCATGAGAATAATCGAACTTCTATAAACAGTGAGGACACCCCATCACCAAAAGCACCTTAAAAGACACTCGTCGCTAGAGTGCAACTTGAAATTATCTTGGACTGATTTATATGCACTTACTTTTTATATATATGCTCTATCTATATTCTTGCTTTTATTTCCTATAAGTCTACATTGATACATTTTGGCGCAGCCTTGCACTACTGTTGTTGTTGTTTTCTACTCTTATGGTAGAGGGTTAGAGGGTTACCCTCTGCCAGGCCGCTGCCTACCTATTCCTTATTATTATTATTAGCGCTGACCTCTTTTAACTTTTCACATTGTACAGTGCTGCAGAATCACTTTATAAATACCAGTAATTAAAAAAAATTTAAAAATTAAAAATAGTAACCACTGATATATAACTAAAGCTAAGTATAATCCAACTAAAAACAGGAAATATTGATTTGGAATGCTAGTCTAGATATAAGTACTTTCTTTCTCAGTGCCTTTGAGGGCAACCCACTCCATAACCACATCCATTTTCTTCAGCCTTCTAAACTATGTCCTACCAAGACATAAAAGAATAGGTGTTAGTAGTAAATCATAATCCAGAAATTGCAATTAATGAAAAAAATATATCAACATAAAATCATGCATAAACTTAGTGCTTGTTCTGAAGGTACCATCTCTAATATACTTGTATGAAAGAAATAATGTCTGAAGATATCATTCCTCATACAATCAGACACGTGTACTAAGTTTGTACTAAGTTTGCTACTGTCGCAACAACTGGGCTCTTCAAGGGGTATTACTAACACCTATCCTTTTAAGTCCTAATTGGGTGACACATTTTCAAAAGAGTCAACTCACAGAGCATTCATTTTCTAGGGGCCCATTTAAAAAAAGACAGAGACAAGATGTTTTTGTCAAGGGAAAGAAAGGAACGTCTGTTACTTAAGATTCATCAGGTTAGAGAACCTGTCTCCATTACAGCAAGAGAGTCTGCTGGGTAAAATGTCCTCAAGCATTGGTGAGAATATTGGGGAGACCGGATGTGGACCTAATAGCTTCTGCCTTAAATTACCTAGTTCTAGCACTCTTTTCCCGTCAATGTCATCCTTTAGCAGTGAGCATGGATGCACTCTCTCACGTTTTTTCCTCCAATTCCCCCGATTTAGTGAGTCCTGAAAAAGATAATCACTGAGAAGGCAGAAGTGATAGCCACAATTCCTTTTTGGGCCAAAGGGCAAGGTTTCCACTTGTGTACAGACTATCAATTGTAAAAAAAAATATCTAAAAGATCCTTAGATCCTTATTTTTTATTTTTTATTTTTTTGTAATAATACATATAGCCATTAGCCTGTAGAGTGAATAGATACCTTTGTTCTATAATGTCTTGTGAGAGCATGGTCGGGGCACTGACTATAGACACCAATGGAAGACATAATTATCTGTGTGTGCCATCAGTACTAATCAATCAAAAAATTTGCTTTTAAAAATAAATACTAAGTTATTAGTATGAAAAGAAGTATAGAAGTGACAAAACTGGGAAAATTAAAGTCAACAAATATAGACAATAGTGGTTAAGATATCATATCATAAAAATTAAACACCAATCCTCTGTGCAGCAGACGAGCTCAAGGTTTCCTGTTAGAAGTTATATCCAGATGCTATGTGTACCACCAGCTGTTACCCAAAACAAATATACCAGTGATGAGCAAACAAGGCAAGCGATCAGTTAATATCGACATCCTTATTTTCTAAACAGATCTCTAAGTGTAATTTATGTTCTAGCAGGACCTTCAAGATTGAGTTCTCATTAAGAAAATCTATAATTGAGGTGTCAACAGTGATGTACGGTTAGAGAATATAAATACAACAAATGACTTTGTAATTCTAAACTTGGGAAGGGGTTATTCACTAAAGTAAGAATTCAATGTGATTTCAAAGTGAATTTCAAATGATATATGAAAATAGCCAAAGTGTAAGCAGTTCTGGCCTTTGAATCTTTCAATTCTCACTTTAGTAAATAACACTGTTGGTGCATCAACATAATATTCACAGAGTAAAATTTGGTGTTCTATTGCTTTTTTGTTTTTTTTACTGAATTATGTACTGTGTTTTAAAAGTAATATCATTATAAAGGACAATCCATATTTTATTTGGAATGATGTCTTAAACCACTCAATGTTTGCTTTAGTGGTTTGTAATCTCATTAGAGCAGTTTGATAGATGTAACTGTCAATAATAGTGATTGCTTATATCATATTCCATTCAGTCTCTTGGTATGTTTCTTTGCCTATGTTCTTTTGCTTCCCTGGCTTTTTTTTTCCAGTGTAGACACATTGCAGTAAAAACACCATGCCCTTCCAGGAATAAAATATAGAAACACCCGTTGTTAATGAGTGTCAGGAATGTTTTCCTTAACACAACATATTGTAGCAACAAGAGTATATATATATATATATATATATATATATATATATATATATATATATATATATATATATATATATTATATGATCTGCCCATTATTTCATGTTTTAAAAGCCTGTGCTGCACAGATGGTGTTGTTATCCTGGCAATTATTTTCTGAAATGAGCGTCTGTTAATACACAGATCATCTCCATCCAGTCCTAATCTCAGGCAGAACCAGGGACATATATGTTGTCCGTGACAGGCAGCTGTTCAGAGTCTACTCCAAATGGCTCTAAATTACAGTTCCTACTGAGAAATAGAGAATAAGACATCAGTAATAAAGATTAGAGAACCTGCTCATTTAATACCTCAGCTGTCCTGTGATTGCATACCATACTTCAGAGAAGATCTGTCAGTTTTGGGAATTTTTGCATATTTTGTAAAGACCCAGGACTTAAGGTCTGATGCGGGGAGGTGAGTTTTATTTTCTTAAGGCTGTCCCTCGGGACTGCTGCTTTCTTCGTGCGGCTGTTCCTTTTGGCTCATAGTGCTTCAGATGTCGGGAGCCATTCGCGAGAGTACAACACAACCACTTATCCCAATCACACACCTTTCCTAACGTCCTATCCCATTAAAAGCATATTACCGTGTATTTAATAAAACAGACCCCCTACTTCATCCAGGTTACAGATCAATGGTTCGATATTCTGAGCCCTCTCTGATTTACTGTACACGACTATTCGATATTCCCACAAATTTTATATAGCATTTTATGTTTGTTTGAGACCACCTTAAAAATATTGGATATCGCAAAAAATCATGATCACTATATACTTTCTCTACAAACCTCTAAAACGAACCAAACTACTCATCCATCCGCTATACCACTTTATCCCACCTAGAACTAGTGCCCAGTTAAAATACTTGACTCTTACTTAGCCACACTCAGTTATGCCACACACATTTCACCACTACTCTCACTGAATCCCTCTGACTACGGCTAAATTCATCTTCTACATCAGAACACTACTCCTAAGATTGGGTTGTATCCATGTCTCGGGTCTTTCATTTAGAATAGGGGCAGCTTCGGTCTCCTTCAACACTGACACTCCAGTGCATATTATTAAAAGATTGGGTAGATGGAAATCCGCAGTCTACAACCGATATATTCCTCATCCCGAGAAAGAAATGAGGAAAGCTTTTAAAAGTTTGGCTTTGTAAATTTGATGCAATAAGTGTGTTTTTCTTTAATACATTTTCACCCTCTTTGCATGAATCCGATT
Organism: Pelobates fuscus; assembly: GCF_036172605.1. Lineage (NCBI taxonomy): Eukaryota > Metazoa > Chordata > Amphibia > Anura > Pelobatidae > Pelobates > Pelobates fuscus. The sequence continues at coordinate 265,001,836 of NC_086320.1, forward strand.
TACATATATTACTAATATGTTTCTGAACATATATATTATATTATTAACTCACTCACTCACTCTCTGGGCCGGCCTAAGACATCATGCTGCCTAGGTCCAACGATAAATGACTATGGGGGATAATGTATAATAAACACAGGTTACTGGCTATGGGGGGGATAATGTATAATAAACACAGGTTACTGGCTATGGGGGATAATGTATAATAAACACAGGTTATTGGCTATGGGGGATAAAGTATAATAAGCACAGGTTACTGGCTATGGGAGTATAATGTATAATAAACACAGGTTACTGGCTATGGGAGGTATAATGTATAATAAACACAGGTTACTGGCTATGGGGGGATACTGTATAATAAACACAGGTTACTGGCTATGGGGGGATAATGTATAATAAACACAGGTTACTGGCTATGGAGGGATAATGTATAATAAACACAGGTTACTGGCTATTGGAGGACAATGTATAATAAACACAGGTTACTGGCTATGGGGGATAATGTATAATAAACACAGGTTACTGGTTGTGGGGGATAATGTATAATAAACACAGGTTACTGGTTGTGGGGGATAATGTATAATAAATTGGTTACTGGCTATGGAGGGATAATGTATAATAAACACAGGTTAATGGTTGTGGGGGGATAATGTATAATAAACACAGGTTACTGGTTGTGGGGGGATAATGTATAATAAACACAGGTTACTGGTTGTGGGGGATAATGTATAATAAACACAGGTTACTGGCTATGGGGGATAATGTATAATAAACACAGGTTACTGGCTATGGGGGGATAATGTATAATAAACACAGGTTACTGGCTATGGAGGATAATATATAATAAACACAAACAAAAAAAAAGAAAAAAAAAGAATGCAGCTTCAGAATTAATATAAATTTTATGATGTCTAGGAGGTGGGGTCTGCTGCTGATTGGCTGGAATGTGTCTGCTGACTGTGAGGTACAGGGTCAAAGTTTACTCAATGATGACGAATAGGGGGCGGACAGAACATCGCATATGTTCGCCATCTGTGGCGAACGCGAACAAGCTATGTTCGCCAGGAACTATTCGACAGCGAACCGTTCGGGACATCACTAATTGTGAGCATATCCATCAAATAAATATCGCTTTGGTTTTGATACTGTATTTTTTTTACTTGTGCTTTTTATCACATTAATTTTCTATTTTATATATTCAATATATACACTTTAGTTTATTTAGCACTAGCACTAATAAATGTGTCTCTCACATTGGAATTAGTGTTGCACCCTCCAATATTGGGATACTGTGGAGTAGTTCAGGGCTTAGAGAGATACAATAGGCACCCAGGCCTCATCATCTCGTTGAAGTGGTCTGCGTGTAATTTACCTGTCCAACTTAGTCCTGCAATGTAAAACATTACGGTTACTTAAAAACTGCAATGTTTACATTGCAGTGCTATCAGACAGCAACTAGAGACCCTTCTGGGAGTTTAACGGACTCTATGTCGCCTAACTTGCTCTCCATGAGGATACCCAGGATACCCAGCTTCCGTGAAATCCCCATAGGAAAGCATTGATTCAATGTATAGGTGGAGGCGGAGTACCAATCCAGTGTTGATTGGCCCCCATTGGTGTTGGGTGGATGCACTAAATAATCAAGTGGAGGTTGTCCCACCCAGTTCCCATCCATTGGCAGTGGGTGGGGACCCTAAATAATGAAGTTGGGTGGACGTATTGTTGCCCACAGCCCCCACCCTTTGTTGGTAGGGGGGTCCACAAAGAATAAAGGTCAGGGGTGGACCTTTGTCTCACCCCAGCTTCTACCCATTGGCATTGGGTGGGGCTGATAATAAAAAGTATTCCTTCCAAGCCCCTAGTCACAAACCCCCTGAACGACTAGGGGCACCAAGCCACTAGTAACCCCCTTAAAAATACCTACCCACCTTTATCAGAATAATAGTTTATTTATTTTATTATTTGATTAGGTGCCCTATTAATACCTGCCCAGTCACTTGTCTTTTTTTTATAACAGTGAGCAGCCACTACTCATATCATGGCTGGTAGGGTGCAGGTGGTAGGATTTAACTTTCATATTGACCCCCGTAGGGTGAGGCGGCTATTGGGAGATTTATGAAGCATCAGGGAGCTGCTTCTGTTTTAAATATTTCATGGAGATAGCTGCAAGCCTCCTTGTGCCTAAAAAGAATGAATGAAAGAACATATTGCACAGACAAAATATCATCCCACAAGCTATTTGGTTGTTGTTTCATTCGTTTTCATTTGGTTTGTTCATTTTGTCTTTAGGACAAATGTACCCTTTTGTTATATTTGTCAAATGAAAGAAAAATACATAACACAAAGTATTTTTTTAAAAAGAAAAACAGATCAGAAATTAAGAAAATGTTTATTTCTCTTTGCTATTTCCTAGCTTGCTTTTTAATATCAAGTTAAAAGGGCAAAACATATGGTCCCTTATTAACAGCATAGAAGTGTGTATGGCATTGAAACAGCAATAAAGGGTCATTATGTTCTCTGTTATGTTACCACAGTGACAACAGTATATTATTAAAAGTGGCAAAGTCTAAAATCACATAATACATTCTGTAAATAGCAAACAATAGAAACTGCTTTGAGAATTGCTTTAACCCATATTGTACAAGCATTGCTAAGTTACATGATGAATACTAGTGATGTACCGAACTGTTCGCTGGCGAATAGTTCCCGGCGAACATAGCGTGTTCGCGTTCGCCACGGCGGGCGAACACATGCGCGGTTCGATCGGCCCCCTATTCGTCATCATTGAGTAAACTTTGACCCTGTGCCTCACGGTCAGCAGACACATTCCAGCAAATTAGCAGCAGACCCTCCCTTCCAGACCCTCCCACCTCCTGTACAGCATCCATTTTAGATTCATTCTGAAGCTGCATTCTTAGATAGAGGAGGGAAAGTGTAGCTGCTGCTCATTTGATAGGGACATTGATAGCTAGGCTAGGGTATTCAGTGTCCACTACAGTCCTGAAGGACTCATCTGATCTCTGCTGTAAGGACAGTACCCCAAAAAGCCCCTTTTTAGGGCTAGAACATCAGTCTGTTTTTTTGGTTTTTTTTGTGTAATGAAATTGCAGTTGCCTGCCTGCCAGCTTCTGTGTCAGGCTCACAGTGGATACTGTGCCCACTTGCCCAGTGCCACCACTCATATCTGGTGTCACAATAGCTTAAGCTTTTTTCACTGTAATAGATTGAATAGCAGTTAGTTGTCTGCAAGCATCTGGGTGTCAGGCCTTCAGCGTGTACTCTGCCAACCTCTGCCAGTGTACTTTGCCACTCATATCTGGTGTCACAATAGCATGCCTTTAAAAAGAAAAAAAGTTTTTCACTGTAAGCTAATAGCAGATAGTTGTCTGCAAGCGTCTGGGTGTCAGGCCTTCAGCGTGTACTCTGCCAACTTCTGCAAGTGCACTTTGCCACTCATATCTGGTGTCACTATAGCATGCCTTTAAAAAGAAAAACAGTTTTTCACTGTAAGCTAATAGCAGTCAGTGTCCTTAAAGCGGGTTTCAGGCCTACAGCGTGTACTCTGCCAACCTCTGCCAGTGCACATTGCCACTCATATCTGGTCTCACAGTAGCTTGCACGCATAGTACCACTAATCGAAAAATAAATGACAGGCAGAGGCAGGCTACCCCGCAGGGGCCATCATGGTCGTGGTGCTGTGATTCCCTTTTGCCCTAGAATAATGCCCAGTTTTCAGAGGCCACGTACCCTGAACTTGAAAAGTTCTGAGGACATAGTTGACTGGCTAACACAGGAAACCCAATCTTCTACAGCTTCCGCTCGGAACCTTGACGCACCATCCTCCTCCAGCTTAGCTTCGGGCACCTCTCAAGATACCACTCACCCGCCTACTGCCACCACCAACACTAGCACCACAGCCGCTTCACTTGGTATGTCAGAGGAGTTATTCACACATCCGTTTGAAGAAATGAGTGATGCGCAACCATTATTGCCAGAGGATGTAGATAACAGGGATATGTCTCAGGCAGGCAGCATTACACACATGGACGTACGGTGTGATGATGATGATGTTGTACCCGCTGCTGCTTCCTTTGCTGAGTTGTCAGATACAAGTGAAGCGGTTGATGATGACCATGCGTCCATGGATGTCACGTGGGTGCCCGCTCGGCAAGAAGAAGAACAGGGCGAAAGTTCAGATGGGGAGACAGAGAGGAGGAGGAGGAGACGAGTTGGAAGCAGGGGGGGTCGTCGCAAGGAGCAAGTGGCACAGTCAGACAGCATGCATCGGCACCCGGGGTCAGCCCGACAGCACGCCAATCAACGCATGCTGTGTCCACCACCAGAATGCCCTCATTGCAGAGCTCAGCAGTGTGGCATTTTTTGTGTGTGTCTGCCTCTGACAACAGTGATGCCATTTGCAAACTGTGCCAAAAGAAACTGAGTCGTGGGAAGTCCAACACCCACCTAGGTACAACTGCTTTGCGTAGGCACATGATCGCACATCACAAACGCCTATGAGATCAACACATGAGTACAAGCAGCACACAAACTCAAAGCTGCCATCCTCCTCCTGGTCCAGCATCTTCAGCCACGTCAACCACTGATGTCCTCCTTGCCCCCTCTCAACCATCCGCCACTCCGTCTCTCACCTTGAGCAGTTCCCGCTCATCTGCCCACAGTCAGGTGTCTGTCAAGGACATGTTTGAGCGTAAGAAGCCAATGTCAGAAAGTCACCCCCTTGCTCAGCGTCTGACAGCTGGCTTGTCTGAACTATTAGCCCGCCAGTTTTTACCTTACAAGCTGGTGGAGTCTGAGGCGTTCAAAAAATTTGTGGCTATTGGGATACCGCAGTGGAAGGTACCCGGACGAAATTTCTTTGCACAAAAGGCAATCCCTAACCTGTACTCGATTGTGCAAAAGGAAGTAATGGCATGTCTGGCACACAGTGTTGGGGTAAGGGTCCATCTGACCACTGATACCTGGTCTGCAAAGCATGGTCAGGGCAGGTATATCACCTACACTGCGCATTGGGTAAACCTGCTGACAGCTGCCAAGCATGGAATGCGTGGCTCTGCAGAGGAGTTGGTGACACCGCCACGACTTGCAGGCAGGCCTGCTGCCACCTACTCTACTCTTCCTACTCCATCCTCTTCCATAACCTCCTCGGCTGAGTCCTCTTCTGCTGCTGCGTCTTGCTCCACATCAATGGCACCACCCCAGCTCCCCAGGTACTATTCCACATCCCGGATACAGCAGTGTTATGCCGCCTTGGGTTTGACTTGCTTGAAAGCAGAGAGTCACACCGGACAAGCACTCCTGTCCGCCCTGAACGCACAGGTGGAAAAGTGGCTGACTCCGCAGCAACTGGATATCGGCAAAGTGGTTTGTGACAACGGAACAAATTTGTTGGCGGCATTGAAGTTGGGCAAGTTGACACATGTGCCGTGCATGGCACATGTGTGTAATCTGATCGTACAACGCTTTGTGCATAAGTACACAGGCTTACAGGACGTCCTGAAGCAGGCCAGGAAGGTGTGTGGCCATTTCAGGCAATCCTACATGGCCATGGCGCACTTTGCAGATATCCAGCAGCGAAACAACATGCCAGTGAGGCGCTTGATTTGCGACAGCCCGACACGTTGGAATTCAACACTCCTAATGTTCGACCGCCTGCTCCAACAAGAAAAAGCTGTTAATGAATATTTGTATGACCGGGGTGCTAGGACAGCCTCTGGGGAGCTGGGAATTTTTTTGCCACGTTACTGGACGCTCATGCGCAATGCCTGTAGGCTCATGTGTCCTTTTGAGGAGGTGACAAACCTAGTCAGTTGCACCGAAGGCACCATCAGCGACATCATACCATTGGTTTTCTTCCTGGAGCGTGCCCTGCGAAGAGTGCTGGATCAGGCCGTAGATGAGCATGAAGAGGAAGAGTTGTGGTCACCATCACCACCAGAAACAGCCTTATCAGCATCGCTTGCTGGACCTGCGGCAACGCTGGAAGAGGATTGTGAGGAAGAGGAGTCAGAGGAGGAATGTGGCTTTGAGGAGGAGGAGGAAGACCAACTACAACAGGCATCCCAGGGTGCTCTTTGTCACCTATCTGGTACCCATGGTGTTGTACGTGGCTGGGGAGAAGAACATACCTTCATTGAGATCACTGAGGAGGAGGAACGGGAAATGAGTAGCTCGGCATCCAACCTTGTGAAAATGGGGTCTTTCATGCTGTCGTGCCTGTTGAGGGACCCTCGTATAAAAAGGCTGAAGGAGAACGACCTGTACTGGGTGTCCACGCTACTAGACCCCCGGTATAAGCAGAAAGTGGCGGAAATGTTACCAAATTACAACAAGTCAGAAAGGATGCAGCATTTGCAAAATAAATTAAAAAGTATGCTTTACACAGCGTATAAGGGTGATGTCACAGCACAACGGGAATCTAACAGGGGAAGAGGTGAAAGTCATCCTGCTCCTCCCACGACCACGCCGGCAAGGACAGGACGCTTTAAAGACGTGTTGTTGATGGAGGACATGCGGAGCTTTTTAAGTCCTACGCATCGCCACAGCCCTTCGGGATCCACCCTCAGAGAACGACTCGACCGACAGGTAGCAGACTATCTCGCCTTAACTGCAGATATCGACACTCTGAGGAGCGATGAACCCCTTGACTAATGGGTGTGCAGGCTTGACCTGTGGCCTGAGCTATCCCAATTTGCGATAGAACTTCTGGCCTGCCCCGCTTCAAGTGTCCTGTCAGAAAGGACCTTCAGTGCAGCAGGAGGTATTGTCACTGAGAAGAGAAGTCGCCTAGGTCAAAAAAGTCTAGATTACCTCAACTTTATTAAGATGAATGAGGGATGGATCCTGAAGGGACTGACAGTGGGCGATACATTTGACTAAAAAAGGCCTGATGAGATGAGCTGCCTTGGACTAAAAATGGTCCACACGCTGCTGTATTTTAGCTCTGAAAGCCGGTTGACTTGCGTGACTTATGCGCCACCAACTAGGGTTCAAGCCGCAATGTTTCAGGGCACTTTCTGCCTGGGAAACAAACATCAATTTTTCTGGCCACTGCTATAGCAGCGGCTGCAACAATACCTAATTTTTCAGGCATGTGTACATGCCTAATTTTTCGGGCCTCTGGTGCTGCACTATGGCTTCAAAAACCAAACCAAAAAAAAGGCACATAACAGGGATTAAACTGATAGGAATAGTACTACTTAACACACCACTCCTATCTGGCGGCACATTAGAGTGCACGTGCAGTGCCCCAAATTTGAAGTAGGAGGACCGACCGAGCATCTTTTTCCATCTCCCGCTTCCTAACATCGATGCCATATACACGTCCCCTGATAGGGCGCCAGCTCGGTTTTCTCTTGGGCGCCAGCTCGTTATTTTTTTTTTCACTTCACTAGGGACACTTTACTGCACTATGGGCACTTAGACCCACTCTTTGTCTTGCACAGTGTTATTCCTAGCCAGCATCTGTGATGGGAAATCAGGCAGTCATCTAAACGTTTAGATTGAGCTTTAGCTTAGAACACCCTTGAAGGTGTTTAAGGATATAAGGGCTAGTTTAGAGGATTCTTCTTAGACCTCTCTGAGTCTTTATAGCCCTTCTACCTATCCAGCATTTCTGGAAACTAGCTAAGAGAAAGGGTGGCTGTGTGTCTGTGATACATTTAACTTTATATCACCTTATTGACACTTTATCACTCCGGTCTCCATACTCTCTGCCTATACCCATCTATTTAGAGGGAATTTCCTTGCCCCTGCCAATATTATATAATAGGTAATAATATTACCATTATTACACAATTAGCCACTATAGGGGAATGAGTATAGCATCCCTTTGTTATTTATAAATGATACAATAACGACTTTTGTCCATTACTCAATTTACTTTAACAAAGGGTACTAACCACGGTATTAGGAAGCATTACTCTGTGTTCCCTTTTTCCCTCTATTATACACCTATGCTCACTAGGATTTGTAGGTATCACTTTATTATAGTTGTCTAACCTTTTCCTATGCCAGTTTTAGATCTCCTTCTTGGGAGATTTTTTTTCTTTTTTCAGTTTATTAGCATACTTTCGGGGACCCTTGGTGTTGTACGTGGCTGGGTGGAGGAAGAGACCTTCAATGACATCAATGAGGACAAGGAACGGACATGGCTAGCTTGTGCAAATGGGGAGTTTGCGTTTGTGCAAATGGACTGTTTGCGGTTGTTTGCGGTGCGTTAAACGAGGAGTTTGGTCTGTCACTGTGAAGCGGGCGTAACCCTTACACTACCTGATCGATACAACATCATACAGTAGGTCCCCCCCTGATTATTTTTATGGCCCCCACCCAGCGCTCACGGGTGGGGGCGGGCGGGGGACAGTAGGTCCCCCCATTGTGATTTATGGCCCCCACCCACCGCGCAGGGGTGGGGGCCGGGGGGAGGACAGTAGCCCCCCCCACCCTTATCCTTATTTATTGAATATTCCCCTGTATAACAATGTTTGGCATTTAGTGAATATTCCCTATTCTGCTCTGTGTCAGTGTGTATCAGGGGCTCTGAGGACAGGTGTCAATCCATATCCCCCAAGTGACCCTATGTAGGGGGAACAGTCCCTATTCTGCTCTGTATCAGTGTGTATCAGAGGCTCTGAGGACAGGTGTCAATCCATATCTGCCAAGTGACCCTATGTAGGGGGAACAGTCTCTATTCTGCTGTGTGTCAGTGTGTATCATGGTCTCTGAGGACAGGTGTCAATCCATATCTGCCAAGTGACCCTATGTAGGGGGAACAGTCTCTATTCTGCTCTGTGTCAGTGTGTATCAGGGTCCTTGAGGACAGGTGTCAATCCATATCTGCCAAGTTACCTTATGTAGGGGGAACAGTCCCTATTCTGCTCTGTGTCAGTGTGTATCAGGGGCTCTGAGGACAGGTGTCAATCCATATGTCAAGGTGTCAATATGTCAGGTGTCAATCCATATGCCAATCCATATATCCATTGTGATTTAGGAATGTTAGGTGATTTATGCCCTTTATGGATTAAAACCAACTGTGTAATTTTCCATGGGAGTTTTGCCATGGATCCCCCTCCGGCATGCCACAGTCCAGGTGTTAGTCCCCTTGAAACAACTTTTCTATCACTATTTTGGCCAGAAAGAGTCCCTGTGGCTTTTAAAATTCGCCTGCCCATTGAAGTCTATGGCGGTTCGCCCGGTTCGCCAGTTCGTGAACGTTTGCGGAAGATCGCGTCCGCCGTTCGCGAAACGAAAATTTTGTGTTCGCGACATCACTAATGAATACATATACAATTAAACTAATTTCTCTTTGCAATGCAGATTTTAATGAATATCAAACAGAATATGATGATCCAAAAGGATTTACATCAGTGGTAGAACTATAGCCGGTGCAACTGCATCAAGACCTGAATGCTTTATGGGCCCATCAGGTGGCCCATGCACTTAGGGCCACCAGATGGGTATTGCTGAGCCCAGTAGTATCAGCCAGTTGAGGGGAAGTGACAGCTAGTGACTTCATAAAGAAAGCAACGTGATGGAGGGAGGAGGCGGTGGAGGCACAGGCATAGGCAGCATTCAGTATCCTACTCTCATATGTTTATATGTGTGTGACATACTGCAGAAGAAAATGATAAAAAAATTCAACAACTTATGTCTACAGAAAAAGTTATTTTATAACATGACAGGAGGCTTCATATTTGCTTAAGTCTCTCTTTACTAGAACTCCACAGCGGCACATTAACACAGAGAAAAAACAACCAATTAGAAAAAAGTTAGGTACAATAAAACTCCCCTCCCTACACATAACTCCCTCTTTCTTTGCTGCTCCACATCAGTACAGGTCAGAGTACTACTGCCTCCTGCTCTTGTGGGTGGCTGTGAATTTTAACTTATGCCTACTTTAATTGTGGATTGGTTTAATGGTTTTGTTTTGCTTTCCTCTCCCCTTTTATTCCATTATTTCTACCTAGTTTTTCCTATCTATTTTTTTTTACCTTTCTAGCCTTTCTCTGGCTGGCATGATCTACCCTTTCACCCTTTTGTTCTTCACTCCTGTTTTCGGTAATTGTTGTCATATAGCTGATGTCTTTTCCCCATTATTTTATTTGTGCTACTGGGTGTTAGATAGTCTCAGGGGTTTCTGCCTTGCTGCCCCTTTCGACTTCCAGAGCACCGGGACCACAGAGTTTATCTCCGGTGGTTCCACATGTTTTTCCCCGCGGCCTCCTTGGACCTCACGCAATTGTGCAAGATCCCGATGACCGGACCCCCTCCCTCACTACATCAATTTTCTCGGCTCCATCGAGCCACGGTTGGCTGTTGCCATGGCCCATGTGCGTCCGGTCAACGGGGGAGAGTATGAGTGACCGCTGCCCTTCCCACGTTGTTGGAACTACTTCCGTGGGGTAAGCAGCTCCCTGTCTTTCCCCTCTGATGCCAGGGTTCCCTGAGGTGGCCGTTATAGCTAACCTTATATCTAAAGGTTCATGCTCCTTCTGCAGTGTCATAAAGTTCAGGATTGAGACACTCTAGGGGTTAACTCCTTCCATTCATCTACTTTTACCAAGGAACGTTGCATTGTGTGGTATTTTTATAATACGTCCTGGTTAGATGGTGGGAGTTTTGGATTTCCCTTATACTGTTTATAGTCCTTCCATTCATGCAAGTAAGATGGTTTATGTGTTTTAGTATCCCTATATAAATTGTCTTTGCGTGGGATTCTATTTTATTAGCTTTTTTTTGTATTATACTGGTATTTTCTCTTCCTTTTACTCTCCTTGTGTGGCACAGGCTGTATTTCAGGCCTCTACCCCTCCTTCTCTCTGTGATCTGCTCCTGCCTGCCCTATGTGGCATATTTTGGTCGGTTTAGTGTATATTGCCTCACTGTAGTGGTGCAGGCTGAGCCTCTTTGGTGGTTGATGAGCCCAACAGGTTCTCTGCCATGATGTCAACCAGGGGGCTTCAGTTTCTGTTTGCATTGTTCTGCTTCCTAACCACCTTGCTCTGGATTAAGCAGCACTGATCCACCTGCAGCCCTTTTCCAATTAGGGTCAGCTGCACCTGTAAAAGCCAGCCCTGCTTGAAACCTAGTATCTGGTCATTTTGCCTGTTTGGTGTTTCCAGCCAGATGTTTGATTTGCTACTGACTGATTTCCTGGACTCTGACCTCTGCCTGATTTACCGACTTTGTTACTCCGCTGCCAGCCCTGGCTTCTGCTTCTCATCTGACCCTGCCTTTGGATTTCCCCTTAATCTGTACTGTGTTTTGGATTTTGCCTGCTTCCTGTGCCATCTCCTGTGACTGGGCTCCAACTCCTGGTAAACTGTTCCATAAGTCCCCTGGTGACTGTTACAGTCAGTCAGTGTGTGTGTCTGTCAGTGTGTGTGTGTCTGTCACTGAGACTGTGTCTGCCAGTGAGTGTGTATGTCTGTCAGTGTGTGTGTGTCTGTCAGCTTGTGTATGCATGTCTGTTAGTGAATGTTCATGCCTGTCAGTGTGTGTGTCTCTGACACTGAGTGTGTGTTTGTCTGACACTAATTGTATATGGTTCTGTCAGTGAGTGTGTATGTGTGTTTGTCAGTGAGTATATGTGTGTCTCAGTGTGTGTGTGTGTATGTATCTGATTGATTTGGTGTGTGTGTGTGATTCTGATTTGTTGTGTTTCTGTCAGTGAGTGGGCATGTGTGTCTGTGAGTGAGTGTGTGTGTGTGTATGTATGTGTGTCTGTCGGTGACTGATGTGTCTATATATACACCCCATATGCCCCCCACCCAAGATAATACAGTACCCTACATTCTCCCACACAAGATAATACAGCACCCTATATCCCCCATTCCAGATAATATATCACCTTTAATCCTTCCCTCCCTAGATAATACAGCACCCTATACCCCACCCAATGCTGTATTTAGTGCAAGCAGACAAGGCATCTGCCTTGAGTGGCACTTTCAGAGGGGCAGCAAATAAAGCCGCCCTGCCAAACATCCTGGCAGATGCCATGTCAACCTCTTGTCCTGGGGGACCCAGGAGATGACCGGCTGGACACATCAGGGCTCCCCTGGGGCAGGCATCTACTCATGTGGGAGGCGAGAGAGAATTCTCCCCTGAGCTCTTCCTGCTCAGTTCCCTCGTGCGCCCCGCAGTGATGCCAGAGCCAGAATATGACATCACTCTGGCCCTGGCATCAGTAAGGGGTGCGCGAGGAAGCTGAGTAGGAAGATCAGAGGTCCCTCTCCACCTGCATTGACTGCATGCCCAGCCGCTCAGCCCAGCAGGCCCACTGGACACCAGGGAAATAAAGACTCCATGCCAGCACTTCCAAAGGTAGGGAGGCTGGGTGGAGTGAAATAAAAAAAAAAACAAATAATAAAAATTGTGTGTGTGTATGTTAGTGAGTTTGTATGTTTGTCGATCAAAGAGTGTATATGTGTTTGTCAGTGAGAGTGTGTGTGTGTCTGCCAGTGAGTGTGCATGTCTGTCTGTCACTGAGACTGTGTCTGCCAGTGAGTGTGCATGTCTGCTAGTGAATGTGCATGTCTGTCAGTGTGTGTGTCTCTGACACTGAGTGGGTGTTTGTCTGACACTAAGTGTATATGTTTCGGTCAGTGAGTGTGTATGTGTGTTTGTCACTGAGTATATGTGTGTCTCAGTGTGTGTGTATGTATCTGACTGATTTGGTGTGTGTGTGATTCTGATTTGTTGTGTTTCTGTCAGTGAGTGTGCATGTGTGTCTGTGAGTGAGTGTGTGTATGTGTGTCTGTCAGTGAGTGTCTGTGTCCATAAGTGAATGTGAGTGTGTGTGTGTCTGTCAGTGAGTGTGTGTAACTTTGAGTGAGTGTCATGCCTAGGGCAGCACAAAACCAAAGTACACCACTGCCCCATCTTATCTTAACATCTTAACCTATAGTAAGCTTGCAGGTGTATCTTCATGTTCGGGCCTTGCTCTAAACTAAATTTCACTATAACTACGCACTTCAAATTAATATGCATGCGCACTACGAATTAAAGATATTTACTACTCAGTTCTAAATTACACATTACAATGCAGTTATGATCAAAGGAAGAAAAACAAATTAATATGCATGCGCACTACGAATTAAAGATATTTACTACTCAGTTTTAAATTACACATTACAATGCAGTTATGATCAAAGGAAGAAAAACAGGAAATAAGGCCAACAGACAGAAACATACAGGATAGAACACCTGTTACTTTTTACACAATGTTCTACAGCACTTGTCTAGGGGTATATTCACTAATTATTGGATATAGATAAAGTATATTATTTCAAATAGCTGACATGTTAACCAATTGGCCAGCCGGTCATCTGTATCTTAAGCCCTGGGTAAATATAGGCATTATTCCCAATAGTTTCCCTCCTCCGTTCACAATGTGAACGCATATAGTCAAAGTGGGAATAATACCTATTCCCCGTCTGTGGACCAGAGTCTAGGATTACCAGCCCACCTGGTGATCTGGGGCCAGGCAAAAAAAAAAACAGTGGCAAAACTCATATTTGATGAAAAAGCACATCTGGGGAAACCCTGAGTGGGGGCAGCGATGATGTTAGACAGGTCATCCCCTCACGTTGACACCACTTGGGACTTATAATACCCGCATCTGAGATTATCTAGCTCGGGTATTGGGAAGAATTGGGAAAAACTTCTTGAGAATGGAGGAAAAAGCCCACTTGCATATTATAATCATTAGGTATATTATCAGCAAACTTCAAATTATTACAATAATTGTAACCAGGACCTTGTGTCCTATATCTGCTAACCATGTCCCTATTCCAAAGGTCCAGTCAAAACCAGTCATATCCTCACTCAGTTCCTCAAAACAATGGAATCAATCCTTGGCGCGCTCAAAATATATCAAAGACACACAGATTACACTCCTCCCTGGGTCATCTAACACTTCCTCTCTCTCTGGCTAACTCTACAAAAATACAAATAAACAAAATAATTCAATAGTTCAGAATAGTTCAGAAAAATAGAATAAGTCTTTCAAGGAGTATAAAGAAATCAGTTTAGACACCATAAATTTTGTTCCATAAAATAGCAATATGGCTGACAGCTTCTACATAGTTCTAAGTTATTCTTTTGTTTGCTGGATGTTCACCACAATGCTCTGTGCAACACCCCAATTGTTGAAAGGGTTAATACAGAACCAGCAGCATTAGACAGCACTGCACCTTCAGGACTTTCCAGGTTCTTGCGTACAAAGGTTATGTCCTCATAAGTAAGTATCTCAGTTTCTGCGGCCTGCATGGATTTTGACCAAACAGATTTAATTGCAAAATAGTTAGTGCAGGGTCAACTGGAGAGAAATTGATGTGCAGTCCCAAGAATCAGGCGGCACAAACACTTCAGGACAGTCTCTACAATCATACAAACACAAGGATCAATACGACATGAACAATTCCTAATTTATCAATTACCTAGGCTAAAAGTCAAATTAGAGACTAAAATTAAACTCTCAACTTGTGTATCATGTACTTCTCTAAGCTTTGCTTATAATTCATGAAATTTGTCTTTTATGACATTTTACATAATTTCCCTTTGGAATGCCTTTGTACAGACGAGAGAAACACTCACTCTATATAAATGCTTGATTGGACAGGATGAGTATTAAAACACTTTCTCAAGCAAGTGACTAACTGACGAAATCTATATATATAAACTTAACATACACATATGGGGATAATTCCTAATAAAACTCTGTTCCTAAACTTAAACCTTGATTTGATACTCCCAATTAATTACTTTAATCTTGGATTAACACCCAAAACTATATATAAAATATTAAAAACATGAACCATCTAATTCAGAATTACTCAAAAAGTATCAATATGTTCCTATAAAATCCTAATTTATGGTCGTTGTTCCCTATAATGAATAATGCTAGGGGGGCGGGGCCGGACCGCCGAGCTGGACGGTCGCAGGCTACAGAGGCTCCTGCTACACAGCTTAAACTACGCAAAAAAAAAAATATTTTCTTTGAAAAACTAACCGTAAACCACACAGCCCGAAGCAGCGGATCTGCTGGTGCCAGGGTGAGGCTGGCCTCTCCGGCTACAGTCCCCTGGAGGAGGAAACTCTGTCCCGACTGAGGCTTCTCCGGCGGTGAGCGGGGCGGACGGCCGCCGCACCGCTATCCTGCCACACAGCACCCTGACCGGGGCTCAGGCTCGAGCGGACCCGGCCCTGTCCCCCCCCCTATGGACCGGGGGGGTGATCCCGGTCCTCGCACGAGGGCATGACAACTGAAACACCAAGGTGCCGCCGGCACACTCGAGGGCCTCACAGCACCACGCAAGATGGCGGCTGCCACGCGCCCGGCAGTAAGCAGATGGTGCACATAACTGTAGAGCACTGAACACACAACATCACGACCTGACTCGGGCCAGAGAGGCCAGAGGAGTTGAAGGCTCCGCCACACCGATGCCCCTCAAACGAGCTCCAACAAGCGACAGTAACCTTCCACGAGATAGGCGGGCAACAATGGAGGCCTACCAGACCCAAAGCGGCGGATACACCAGTACGCACCACACTCACAACCCTGCCGCTAAGCGAAGAGGGCAGCATAGGGAGGCGATGGACTCAACACTGCTCCTGGAGAACATCCTTACTTCGGTCCCCAACAGAGACTAACTTAAGAGCCACATCTGGAGAGACAATGCTAGCACCTAAGCCTAAAAGGACGTTTGCACCAACTCAAGCCGACAAGCTGGGGCAGGCCACGCAGCGACGGACCCACCAAGACGGCGGCACCTGAAACATTTACAGACTTACGAACTGTTGATCTATCTAGGTGACAGTATGCTATACATGTTGATCGATGTCTGGCCTGAGCACACTTAAGTTTGTACACTGAGCCACAGACCACAGCTTGTATCTCTCCCAATGCAACCCATAACTAAGCTAGCATAAAGGGCACACTAAAAATGCAGGGTTTACCAACCCACTTTCACTCCTGTCTAGCTAACAAAGGAAAATCTCCAATCCAATGTGTAAACTGTGTGTATACCCACTGTAGCGGGCGCAATCCCAGATAAGAGACACCATCACATAAAATAGCACATGCTCTGGCTACCTCTTACAGCACTACACTAGGAATTGAGTTGCTTAGGGCAATAGTGATATTTACTAGCTATTGGGACACTGCTGTTAATCTTTATTTAACTTGATATATCAAAACAATGTTTATATGTCCACATTGCCCAGCAGACCTTTACATGTGTCCTTAAGACTCACTAGCAAGGTTTAACAGCTTGCACTAAGCAAGCGTAACTTAATGTAAGAGACAACAGCTAGACGTCGCCTGTATTACTCACCTTATATGTGATGTTTTTATGTTTCACAAGCGTGTTTGTTATGCAGACAGGTGGAAACTTACTGGCTTATATACCTATATATTTTATATGATAAGCCTAAGTTTGAGTTCCCCTTAGCTACGCGTTTACTTTTTACTTAATCTTCCTATTGATTGTTATAACATGCCCAGACTTATATCGGTATATTAGATCGTAGGCGGCATATGTCTGTACATGTCTCAACTAATGGGCCTTATCTTTTCATGTCTTTCATTATTTCTTCCTATAAGCGAGGATATGCAATAGAAATGTTCACCATAATCTACTTTTCAGAAGCGAAGATGTAACTCAATATAATTAATGCGAAGAAACTACGTATGACTAGCCTGTTTTACTAATATAAAAATGTGTATGTTCCAACTAAATGCTACATAACGTTTAACAAATCTGTATGTACAAAATGCTGGATTCTGCTGTTGTGGCATTACTGACAAGCGATTTTTCTTCATGCACAATAAAAATAAAGAATTAAAAAAAAAAAATAATGCTAGGGTGAGATTACCTAACCCACACACCCCCTCCTTGTGTACCACACAGATGTAGCAATAATAAGCTTTTCAAGGTTTATGTATAGTTAGTCTAGGGGTGTATACATAAACAGTGAAAGTATAGCCTTCATATAGGGTTTGCAATACTGACAGTCTGGGTCATGTGCATAGTGCAGGCATGCGGTTTTGTACTTTTCCATTGTCCGAATATATTGAAAACACTAAGATATTGCAAATATTAAAAAGCATATTGCTTCCTTTACCTGCAAAAGATGTGGTTGGGACATAGTTAAAATTTCTAACCACAAAAGCTAAATTTTATATGCTTATAAAAAAAACAGAGTTTAACCCATTAGCGCGTTCTTTGGATGGCCTCTTCCCATAATTTGGCTCCTTTTGTAATTATTATATTATTTATTTATCCTCTTCTGGGTCTGCAAAATGCTTTCAATTTACCAATACAAAAATAATACAGTAGTTTAGTAGATTAGATCTCTATAAAAATACAATTTCATAATTACCCTATGATCAATGAGGCATACTAGATGAATCTTACTTTGGAAAAAAAAACCTATCCTATACATCCATACAATTATTATTATTTTTTTTTAAAAAAAATTTCAACAGTTAATATGGATAACATAATTCATCTTTGCCACAGAAAAATTCAATGCACTTTAAAAGTAGATTTAAAGGGACACTATAGTCACCTGAACAACTTTAACTTAATGAAGCAGTTTTGGTGTATAGAACATGCCCCATGCAGCCTCACTGCTCAATTCTCTGCCATTTAGGAGTTAAATCCCTTTGTTTATGAACCCTAGTCACACCTCCCTGCATGTGACTTGCACAGCCTTCCATAAACACCTCCTGTAAAGAGAGCCCTATTTAGGCTTTCTTTATTGCAAGTTCTGTTTAATTAAGATTTTCTTATCCCCTGCTATGTTAATAGCTTGCTAGACCCGGAGATTGAGATACAATTATTTAAGGTAAATTACATCTGTTTGAAAGTGAAACCAGTTTTTTTTTTCATGCAGGCTCTGTCAATCATAGCCAGGGGAGGTGTGGCTAGGGCTGCATAAACAGAAACAAAGTGATTTAAGTCCTAAATGACAGTGAATTGAGCAGTGAAATTGCAGGGGAATGATCTATACACTAAAACTGCTTTATTTAGCTAGATTAATTTAGGTGACTATGGTGTTCCTTTAACTCTGAGGTGGACAATACGCCCCTAATAGTACTCCTTTATGAGGGAGAGCCGTCTTCTTGTCCTTCCAATCACTTTTCAGTTAAAGAATCACTTTCAGGTTAAGTCAATTTACAAAGGGAAACGTGGATCCACGATTTGAACAGCAGCATTTTACGGAGCCCCTTTCACGTGATGTAACAAGAGCTTTTCATTGCAAAATTTCCTATTTTTAAATAATCTCCAGGAGTGATAGCATGCAATGGTTTTATTCTTGCCCGCTGTACAGCATTTCACCTGTTGTAAAAAACACTAAAGGCTTGCGTTAATGAAATGTAAACATCCTTCACTTTACTATTTAAACTCCTACACAATGGACAATAAAACACATAGCACACCAATTCATTACAAACCATATAACTCATACTCACTAATCATTGTAATATCACACAGGTTGTCATCTCACAAAACATAGCACAACAGACATAGTAGATACACATAATGGATACCCAGCAGACGTGCCAATACAAAAAGCATATTCAGGGACACGCAACTAAACCATAACCAATCCAAAATAAGTTAATAAAATAAGTAAATAAATTTAACACTCTGTGTCCCTCAGAAGAAACACAGTTAGACCAAATGTAGGTTCCTATGCGTGTGATAGATTACAAATGCAGGCAAACTAACACTTCCAATTAAAGGATCATTATAGTGTCAGGAAAACAAACTCGTTTTCCTGACACTATCAAACTATTAAGTCCCCCTCACCCTCAAGGGCCCCCCTCCTTTGGCATTGAAGGGGTTAATACCCATTTAGTTACTTACCTTAACCCCTTAACGCCGTTACGGCGTTCTATGCCGTCCCGGCTTTAAAGGGCTTTAAAGCCGTTGCGGCGGCATAGAACGCCGTAACGGCTTTCTGCCCCAGGAGGAGAGATGTACTCACCTCCGCCGCGATCCTCTTCTGGAGGGCTGCCTGACAGCACAGGCAGCCCTCCCCCGGCAAATCAGGCCCCCGGGGGCCATGTGATCCTTTGGCCCCCTATAGCTGGCTGTGGATCTGCCAGCAGGGGGGCTGTCTGAAATATCAGACAGTCCCCCTGCTGGTAGGTAGTGTAAAAAAAAATATTAAACATGTTATAAAATAAATTAAAAGCATTTTATATATATAATATATGTAACGTCATACAAAGTGTATTTTAATATTAATATTAGTATATATATTAATATTAAAATACACTTAGAATTATGTTACATATATATAATATGTATATATATTATATATAATTGATATATACACATATATTATATATATATATATATATATATATATATATATATATATATATATATAATTACAATAATAAATAAATAAAATAATTACAATAATAAATAAAATATTGAAACAAAATTTTATATAAATTATATATGCATATGTAATTTCATTCTAACTGTATTTTGTTATTAATATATATATATATATTGGTAACAAAATACACTTAGAATGACATTCTATATATATCTATCTATATATAAAATGCAAATAACCGCAAATATATTTATATATATATATATAAATATATATAATTACATAAAAGATTACATTAGTATACACGTAGAATTTAAATACCTATAAATGCATATATATTAAAATTCTACGTGTATATTTAAATAATATTTTAACATAATTATGTGATTTTATGAATTAAAATTTGATTGACATGCCTGACAACACAGGGAGAAAGTGCAGATAATTTAATTTGCAAGCACTATATTTGACCCTGTAACTCTCCAAGACACCATAAAACCTGTACATAGGGGGTACTGTTTTACTCGGGAGACTTCGCTGAACTCAAATATTAGTGTTTCAAACTGGTAAATTGTATTACAATGATGATATTTTAAGTAAAAGTGAAGTTTTTGCATTTTTTACAAACGAACTGCACTTTTATGGACTATATTATTGTTGTAATATGTTTTACTGTTTTAAAACTAATATTTGTGTTTAGCGAAGTCTCCCGAGAATAACAGTACCCCCATGTACAGGTTTTGGAAAGTTAGAGAGTCACATATAAGGCTTGCATTTCATTTTTTTGACATTGAAATTTGCCAGATTGGTTATGTTGCCTTTGAGAGCGTATGGTAGCCCAGGAATGAGAATTACCCCCATGATGGCATACCATTTGCAAAAGTAGACAACCCGAGGTATTGCAAGTGGGGTATGTCCAGTCTTTCTTAGTAACCACTTAGTCACAAACACTGGCCAAATATTAGTTTTTTGCTTTTTCACACAAAAACAAATATGAACGCTAACTTTGGCCAGTGTTTGTGACTAAGTGGCTACTAAAAAAGACTAAACATACCCCACTTTCAGTACCTTGGCTTGTCTACTTTTTCAAATAGTTGCCATTATGGGGGTAATTCTCATTCCTGGGCTACCACACCGTCTCAAAGGTAATATTACTAATCTGGCAAATTTCAATTTGAAAATGGAACGTTCTATATTTGACCCTGTAACTTTCCAAAACACCATAAAACCTGTTAATGGGGGGTACTGTTGTACTCGTGAGACATCGCTGATTACAAATATGTGCATTTTATTGCAGTAAAATCTAACAGTATTATGACATTTACAGCTAAAATGTGAGGCGGAACTACAAATTTTTAACAAAAATTAAAATTTCTCAGTTTTTTTTTATTTTATTCATAATAAATTATGTTTCATATATAAATATTTGATATGAAATGAAAGCCCTGTTTCTCCTGAACACAATTATATATAATAAGTGTAGGTGCATATAATATGAAAGAGGGGAAGTACGGGTGAACAGACATATAGCGCAAATTCCAGTTTTTCTTTACGTTTTGTTTTGATCAGAACGTGTACTATTGACTCCATCCTGAAGGGGTTAATCCGGGCTCCCTCGGCGCTGGTGACCTCTCCTCCCACTCCAACACCAGCTCCCGAGTGGAGCGGAATGCGCATGCGCGGCCAGAGCCAGACGTGCATTAAAAACGCCCATAGGAAAACATTTCTCAATGCTTTCCTATGGACGTTCTGCACGACAGCCACTAGAGGCTGGATTAACCCTGCAATGTAAACATAGCAGTTTTTCTGAAACTGCTATGTTTACATCTGAAGGGTTAAAACCTTCACAGGCCTCGCCCCCAAATCAAGCCCCGTCTCCTGCACATAAGCCCCGCCCCCATCATTAAGCAGCAGACCATGCTGCTGGAAAGAATGGAAGATGGCTTCCTGACCCCCAGCAACAGGTAGGCTTGACATCCTCAGGTGTGTGTGTCTGTGTGTCTGCTAGTGAGGAAGCTTGTTTGTGTATGGACTCAGCAGTCTCTGTGTGTGTGTGTGTGTGTGTGTGTGTATGGACTCGGCAGTCTGTGTGTGTGAGTGTATGGACTCAGTAGTCTGTGTCTGTCTGTCTGCTAGTGAGGAAGCTTGTGTGTGTATGGACTCAGCAGTCTGTGTGTGTGTGTGTTTATGGACTCAGCAGTCTGTGTGTGTGTGTGTATGGACTCAGCAGTCTGTGTGTGTGTGTGTATGGACTCAGCAGTCTGTGTGTGTGTATGGACTCAGCAGTCTCTGTGTGTGTATGGACTCAGCAGTCTGTGTGTGTGTATGGACTCAGCAGTCTGTATGTGTGTATGGACTCAGCAGTCTGTGTGTGTATGGACTCAGCAGTCTGTGTGTGTATGGACTCAGCAGTCTGTGTGTGTATGGACTCAGCAGTCTGTGTGTGTATGGACTCAGCAGTCTGTGTGTGTATTGACTCAGCAGTCTGTATGTGTGTATGGACTCAGCAGTCTGTATGTGTGTATGGACTCAGCAGTCTGTGTGTGTATGGACTCAGCAGTCTGTGTGTGTATGGACTCAGCAGTCTGTGTGTGTATGGACTCAGCAGTCTGTGTGTGTATTGACTCAGCAGTCTGTATGTGTGTATGGACTCAGCAGTCTGTCTCTGTGCGTGTGTATGGACTCAGCAGTCTGTGTGTGTGTATGGACTCCGCAGTCTGTGTGTGTGAGTGAATGGACTCAGCAGTCTGTGTGTGTGTGTGTGTGTGTGTGTAGCGGAGAGCCGATCTTGCACAGCTATTCTCCACTAGAGATCCCAGTGAGGCTCAGGAACAAGGTGATGTTAAGTCCATAGGCAAGGTTTCCAGCAGGTAAAGTAATACAGCAGTATCCCCATCGCAATCCCAATAACTGGACGACACACAGTTTCAGGAGTAGAACTGACAAGCTTTATTCCACAGTTCCTTATAAAGCCCTCTCCCATGCAAGGGAGGAGGTTCTATCACTTAAGACATTATCCAATCTCTAAGGAGTAACCTCCCACAGATCTCCTCCCCTCCTCTAGCATCATAATCCCCTTATCGTGTACACAGTTTTCCCCGAGTTTTGGATGTACCCTAAATACTTGGGGTACATCCACAAATCCAACATCCCCAGATAGCTCTATTCTGGGGGACCAACATACTTAAAAATTAGCCCATTCGGATGAAGCGTTCGGGAGTTATGGGACTTTGAAGTTTGGACCGACCGCAGAGGTAAAGTATCCGAAAACAGTTCCATGTATTCTGGCCCTGCGGTCGGTCACAAACAGGCGAATGCAAAGGGGTGAAATATTACTGCTAAGTGGCCTGACTGGGATTCGGATGAATCCCCTAGTTTGTGGGGTTCTTTCTACCGAACGGCGGGCCGTTCGGTAGTTTCCCCACGAAGTATTAGGAGTCTGGAGGTCTCAGCGGTGTTTGCCTAGTCAAGTGTCCGATTTTGGTTCCAGACACTCGACGGCAAAACACCGCTGTTCGGCAGTTAAAGTTGGCCGCCGCCACGTGTTCGCATCCCGAATGGCGGCCACCCAGAGAAAAAAGACCACACTGCAGGAATAGGTAATTACCCGTTTGCAACATTGTTGCAAACGGTAATTGAAGGCACACTTTACACGGGGTGGTCTGGTTGTTCGGTAGTTTCATTCCCTTGTTTTATTTGAATGATTCTACCGAACAACTAGAGGAATACAATTCTTTACATACATTTAACTGTCATTATAACCGGATACCATGATTTCTATACATGTACATACACATTAAACCAGCCATATGACCAAATACACTTATTCTCATACATGTCGTGGGACAGCCCGGTACCAATCCGCTACACTGCTCCCCCTTGCCCACAAGCCGGCATACACAGTCTGATCCAACACGGATCGGCTTGGGGATGTCCGGGGGCTCACGGATCATTTCTCTAAGTCAGTTTGTCTTGACAACCCGTCAGCATTTCCATTCTGCTTACCCGGCCGGTACTGGATATTAAAGTCAAAAGGCTGTAGCGCCAAACTCCAGCGCAGCAGCCTGGCGTTGTCTCCAGCCACCCGGTTCAGCCAGACTAACGGGTTGTGATCCGTGAGCAAGGAAAAGGGCTGTCCATATAAATAGGGTTGTAGCTTCTTTAGGGCCCACACCACAGCCAGGCATTCCTTTTCGATGGCGGCGTAGCTTACTTCTCGAGGTAACAGTTTGCGACTGATGTAAGCCACTGGATGTTCTCCGCCATCGGCCCCGACTTGACTCAGTACTGCCCCCAATCCAAACATAGAAGCGTCTGTGTGAACAAGAAAACGTTTAGTTGGATTGGGAGCTGCCAAGACAGGGGCATTTATCAGTGCATTTTTCAATTGTTGGAATGCCTGCTCACACTCCGGGGTCCAGTTTACTTGGCGGGGAAGGTTCTTACGGGTCAGGTCAGTGAGGGGTTTGGCCAGGGCGCTATAATTGGGAACAAACTTCCTGTAATACCCTGCTGTCCCTAGAAACGCTAAAACCTGGGTCTTAGTCCTAGGGGTGGGCCACTGGGCTACAGCCTCTACTTTGGCGGGTTCGGGTTTCTGTTTACCGCACCCTACTCTATGTCCCAGGTATTGTACCTCAGCCATGCCGATACTACACTTGGCCGGCTTCAAGGTCAGACCTGCTTCCCTTATCCTATCTAGTACAGCTCCGATGTGAGCTAAGTGTTCCTGCCACGTATTGCTAAAAATAGCAATATCGTCCAGGTAGGCACATGTATAGTCCTGGAATCCATCTAGGAGTCGATCCACCATCCTTTGGAAGGTGGCTGGGGCGTTTTTCATCCCAAATGGCATGACCTTAAACTGGTACAAGCCAAATGGGGTGACAAAGGCCGACTTCGGGATGGCGTCTGGGGCCAGGGGGATTTGCCAATACCCTTTACACAAGTCAATAGTGGTGAGGTATTGGCCCCTGGCCATTCTGTCCAGTAACTCGTCTATCCGGGGCATCGGATAGGCGTCAGATACAGTCTTCTCGTTCAATCTCCTATAGTCCACGCAGAAGCGGGTCGTACCGTCTCGCTTTGGTACGAGGACTACAGGAGATGCCCAAGGACTGTCTGAGGGTTCAATCACCCCCAGTTGGAGCATTTCGTCGATCTCCTTACGCATGTTTGCCCGTACCGCTTCTGGAATGCGGTATGGTGTCTGGCGCATGGGTAGTTGCCCTGGGGTCTCGACCCGGTGAGTTGCCAGAGGCGTGTATCCAGGTACATTAGAGAACGTGTCGCGTTTCTCTTCCAATAGTTGCTGTACCTCGATCCGCTCCTGTGGGCTCAGCCGATCTCCCAGCGCAACCTCCCCTAAATCCCCGGACAGCTGCCCATCCCCCAGCAAATCGGGGAGGGGTAAGCTGTCAAACTCTTCCGTGTTAGGGGCACAGATGGCGGTTACCTCCTCAGTACGCTCGTGGTAGGGCTTCAGCATGTTCACATGGAGCATGCGTCGCCCCCCAGTCCCTGTGCAGGGGCCGATAATATAGGTGGTATCGCATCTTTGCTCCACCACCTTATATGGGCCCTGCCAGGCGGCCTGTAACTTATCATGTCGGACAGGTTTTAAAATTAGTACCTTCTGCCCGACCTGAAAGCTACGGTCCCTGGCTCCCCGATCATACCATGTACGCTGGCGGGTCTGGGCCTCCTGAAGGTTTTCCCTTACCGTCTTGGTCAACGCTTCTAGGCGGTCCCGAAAGGCCAACACATATGGTAGGATGGGAGTGCCATCTGTGCTCCGGTCTCCCTCCCAATGCTCTCTAATAAGATCCAATGGGCCTCGGACCCTCCTTCCAAACAATAATTCAAACGGGGAGAACCCTGTGGATTCCTGCGGCACCTCCCGGTATGCGAATAGGAGGTGCGGCAGGAATCGTTCCCAGTCCTTGTGGGTCTCTGCGAAGGTTCGGAGCATCTGCTTCAAGGTACCATTGAATCGTTCGCAGAGCCCGTTCGTCTGGGGGTGGTAAGGGGCACTGATAATAGGCTTAATGCCACAGATCCTCCAGAGGTGTTGGGTGAATTCTGCGGTAAACTGGGTACCCTGATCCGAGATAATCTCCCTGGGTAATCCCATCCGGGAGAATATCCGCATGAGGGCATCCGCGACCGTCTCAGCGTGGATGTTGGTCAGAGCCACTGCTTCTGGATACCTGGTGGCATAATCTACGACCGTTAAAATATACCGTTTTCCTGACGGGCTAACTTTATTGAGGGGGCCTATCAGATCCACCGCTATTCGGCTAAAAGGTTCCTCTATTATGGGTAAGGGGTGAAGTTTAGCCTTCCTGCGATCCCCCCTTTTTCCCACTCTCTGGCAGGTATCGCAAGTCGTGCAATATCTGCGTACTTCCTGGCTAATCCCTGGCCAGAAGAAACTCTGGGTTAGTCTGTACCTGGTGCGACTAACCCCTAGATGTCCGGATAGCGGAATATCATGCGCTATCCGGAGTAATTCAGCCCGGTACCGCTGTGGTACCACTAATTGTCTCCTCGCTATCGGGTCTAACCCCGTAATCTGTTTGGTTGTTTCCCTGTACAAAAGTTGTTTATCCCAGATAAACTTCTCTCCCTCCGCCCCGGGGGAACCCGTGCCAACCTTGTCCCTATACACCTGAAGCGTGGGGTCTGTTGCGACTTCAGCTACAAATTCATTAGGTGGAGCCCAGGGGACACATTCTAGAGGGGGGGTAGGGTTGCTTACCTGGACCTCCGGCAGTGTGTTGTGGTCCTGGGTGCGGGCCTGTTGTCGGGTGACTACAGGGTTGACCTCTCCTGTGGTGGGCGACTGGGGCTCAAAAGCAGAAGTGAGCCTCCCCAGATCGTTCCCCAATAAAACCTCCGCCGGTAAATGTGGCATCAACCCCACCTCCACTTCCCCTGCCCCCGCTCCCCAATGTAAATGTACCCTTGCTGTAGGTAGCCGGTACACTGCTCCCCCAGCTACCCGGACGGCAACAGTTTTGTTCAGTTTTGCCTGATCTGAAATCAGGTGGCTCTGTACCAAAGTGATGGTGGCTCCCGAATCTCGTAATCCCCGGACTGCTGTACCATTCAGATATACCGTCTGTCGATGGTGCCGTAGATTATCCACATTGGCCTGGACCGGATCTGCCTCGTGTAGTACCTCCCATTGTTCCACAGTAGTAATGGGGACTGCGGAACCATACGGGGTGGTGACTAGGTCCTGGTAGTGGTGGGCTGCGGCCGCCCTGGGTGGAGGTGGGCCTGGACGAATCCAGGTGGAACGGTCCCGTAGCTGTGGGCATTCCCTTTTATAATGTCCCCACTTCTGGCAGTGATGACAGGGGCCAGCGGTGGGTTGTCGGAACCGGGGCTGTGCAGCGGGTGGTGGTGGTGGTGGTAGTGGTCTCGGTGGAGCTGGGGTGTAGGTGTTTCCCCCGAATGTTTTAAAGGTTGCTTTTGGAGCTGCAGGTTTTTGTGACCTGCGTGCATCCAGGTAGTCATCTGCTTTCCTAGCAGCCTCGGTAAGGGAAGTAGGGTTTCTGTCCCTTACCCATTCCTGGACCTCATTGGTTACTCCCTCATAGAACTGCTCCATCAGCAACATCTGTATTACATCCTCCATAGAACGTGCCTTGCTAGCTTGCACCCACCCGAGCGCTGCCCCCTGTAATCGGCATGCCCACTCTGCGTGCGAGTCCTTCTCTGTTTTCTTTAGATCCCGGAACCTCCGCCGGTATGCCTCGGGTGTTATAGCATACCTGGCGAGTATAATTTCTTTCACTTTACTGTAATTCCTTATTTCGTCATTAGGTACAGTCCGATATGCCTCTGCTGCCCTCCCGGTTAACCTTCCGGCCAAAATAGGTACCCAGTCCTCTGCGTTAATTTTATGCAGTGCACACAGTCTTTCAAAGTCTTGCAGGAAAGCGTCTATATCTTCCTCTGCCTCCACATATGTTTTAAAAGCCTGGTATGGTATTTTAGGCTTACCTTCCTGTGGCACATTAGTTGCAGAGCTTTGTTCTGGTGCCTGTGTCCTTAGGATGAATTCTTGTACCTCGGCCATTGTCCTGGTAACAATTTCTGTTGGGGGGTTTTCCCCATAAAAGGATAGCCTGAACTGAACCTGCCTCTGGAATTCCGATCCTTGTGGTGTTCCTCCCGGCTCCCTCTGTGCCGGAACTGAATCGCCCTCCATTCTGTACTCTGCCATGAGTTCTGTAACAAGTACCGCTTTCTTCTTATTGCTGGCTTGTATACCCCTTGCCTCTAGGAGGTCCTTTAGCGTGGAGCGTTTTAGCGCAGAAAAATCAATCTCCATCCGTACTCCATTTACGCTTGTTCCTCTGTGAGTTTGGATCCCAGCGCTGCCAACCAATGTAGCAGAGAGCCGATCTTGCACAGCTATTCTCCACTAGAGATCCCAGTGAGGCTCAGGAACAAGGTGATGTTAAGTCCATAGGCAAGGTTTCCAGCAGGTAAAGTAATACAGCAGTATCCCCATCGCAATCCCAATAACTGGACGACACACAGTTTCAGGAGTAGAACTGACAAGCTTTATTCCACAGTTCCTTATAAAGCCCTCTCCCATGCAAGGGAGGAGGTTCTATCACTTAAGACATTATCCAATCTCTAAGGAGTAACCTCCCACAGATCTCCTCCCCTCCTCTAGCATCATAATCCCCTTATCGTGTACACAGTTTTCCCTGAGTTTTGGATGTACCCTAAATACTTGGGGTACATCCACAAATCCAACATCCCCAGATAGCTCTATTCTGGGGGACCAACATACTTAAAAATTAGCCCATTCGGATGAAGCGTTCGGGAGTTATGGGACTTTGAAGTTTGGACCGACCGCAGAGGTAAAGTATCCGAAAACAGTTCCATGTATTCTGGCCCTGCGGTCGGTCACAAACAGGCGAATGCAAAGGGGTGAAATATTACTGCTAAGTGGCCTGACTGGGATTCGGATGAATCCCCTAGTTTGTGGGGTTCTTTCTACCGAACGGCGGGCCGTTCGGTAGTTTCCCCACGAAGTATTAGGAGTCTGGAGGTCTCAGCGGTGTTTGCCTAGTCAAGTGTCCGATTTTGGTTCCAGACACTCGACGGCAAAACACCGCTGTTCGGCAGTTAAAGATGGCCGCCGCCACGTGTTCGCATCCCGAATGGCGGCCACCCAGAGAACAAAGACCACACTGCAGGAATAGGTAATTACCCGTTTGCAACATTGTTGCAAACGGTAATTGAAGGCACACTTTACACGGGGTGGTCTGGTTGTTCGGTAGTTTCATTCCCTTGTTTTATTTGAATGATTCTACCGAACAACTAGAGGAATACAATTCTTTACATACATTTAACTGTCATTATAACCGGATACCATGATTTCTATACATGTACATACACATTAAACCAGCCATATGACCAAATACACTTATTCTCATACATGTCGTGGGACAGCCCGGTACCAATCCGCTACAGTGTGTATGGACTCAGCAGTCTGTGTGTGTGTGTGGACTCAGCAGTCTGTGTGTGTGTGTGGACTCAGCAGTCTGTGTGTGTGTATGGACTCAGCAGTCTGTGTGTGTGTGTGTGTGTGTGTGTGTGTGTGTGTGTGTATGGACTCAGCAGTCTGTATGTGTGTATTGACTCAGCAGTCTGTATGTGTGTATGGACTCAGCAGTCTGTATGTGTGTATGGACTCAGCAGTCTGTATGTGTGTATGGACTCAGCAGTCTGTATGTGTGTATGGACTCAGCAGTCTGTATGTGTGTATGGACTCAGCAGTCTGTCTCTGTGTGTGTGTGTGTATGGACTCAGCAGTCTGTCTCTGTGTGTGTGTGTGTATGGACTCACCAGTCTGTCTGTGTGTATGGACTCAGCAGTCTGTATGTGTGTATGGACTCAGCAGTCTGTATGTGTGTATGGACTCAGCAGTCTGTATGTGTGTATGGACTCAGCAGTCTGTATGTGTGTATGGACTCTGCAGGCTCTGTGTGTGTATGGACTCAGCAGTCTGTATGTGTGTATGGACTCAGCAGTCTGTATGTGTGTATGGACTCAGCAGTCTGTGTGTGTGTATGGACTCAGCAGTCTGTGTGTGTGTGTGTGTGTGTCTGTGTATGTGTGTGTGTATGGACTCAGCAGTCTGTCTGTCTGTGTGTGATTGGACTCAGCAGTCTCTGTGTGTGTGTGTATGGACTCAGCAGTCTCTGCGTGTGTGTATGGACTCAGCAATATGTGTGTGTGTGTGTGGACTCAGCAGTCTGTGTGTGTGTGTGTGTATGTATGTACTCAGCAATATGTGTGTGTGTGTGTGTGTTTGGACTCAGCAGTCTCTGTGTGTGTGTGTGTGTGCGTGTATGGACTCAGCAGTCTCTGTGTGTGTATGTCTGTGTGTGTGTGGGTGTATGGACTCAGCAGTCTGTGTGTGTGTGTGTATGGACTCAGCAGTCCATGTGTCTGTGTTTGTATGGACTCAGCAGTCTCTGTGTGTGTATGGACTCAGCTGTGTGTGTGTGTATGGACTCAGCAGTGTGTGTGTGTGTATGGGCTCAGCAGTCTCTGTGTGTGTATGGACTCAGCAGTCTCTGTGTGTGTATGAACTCAGCAGTCTGTGTGTGTGTGTGTGGACTCAGCAGTCTTTGTGTGTATGGACTCAGCAGTCTGTGTGTGTGTAAGGACTCAGCAGTCTCTGTGTGTGTAAGGACTCAGCAGTCTCTGTGTGTGTGTGTGTGTGTGTGTGTGTGTGTATGGACTGTATCAAGGGAAATGTGTTTGTTTTTAATAATCCTTGGTGGAAAATAATGAATTCTCCACCAGGGTTTATTAAAAAATCTAAAAAAAAAAAAAACACATTGTGTCGGGGGCGGGGCTTAACATGCGGCAGGGGCGGGGTCAAACTGTGGCGAGGGCGGGGTTAAATGTGCCAAGGTTAACTAAAATGTAGATCCCCAGATGTTGTAGAACTACAACTTCCATGATGCTTTGCATGCCATTAGAATGCCTTTAGAATCTATCTTTTCGGTACCCCTGCTTTAGATTTTCTGCAAAACACAAAATGTAGTTCTTCTAAAACTGGTGATAAAAATCAGGTTTCCCTGTAGAGTTAACATATCTGCAAAATATTAGTTTATGGAATGTAGAGTATAGTTTAGTGTAAATTAATATAGCAAGTTAAACGGCACTGTTAATTGCAAAAAGAACAGCTAAAACTGTTTCACATTTAGACTGTACACGTTTATATATCACATTAACACTTTTAAATTTTTTTCTCTTTTTGGGAGTGATGTTTTAAAACCATTTACAAGATTTTTTTTTTCTTTAAATACCATCAACATTTTAAAACACCCCATCTGTCCTTGTGTTTCATTTGACAAAGTGACACTCTTATTTCTTAGCACATTTATTTTGGTGTGTTTTGTTGTCTATTGCAATACTAGCAACATTTGTTTATTTGCTTTAAAATATTATCAGACAATTAAATGGAGCAGTCGCATATCTCTTGAGCTCCGACCACAAGGCCTTAATATATCGCATAAACGAGCATTTACCCCCAAAATCACAGCCCCCCTGAACCCCCAACCAGCTCCAATAGTCATGTGTCGAAAGACCTAGAAACAAAAAGCAGGCAAGCCGAGAACGGAAGTGACCATAGGGGACCTATGGCGGCAGGCACATGGTGCCCCGCAATCCCAGCTGTCACACTACCTGGGAGAGAGCTCCGACTTCTCCGATTACCAGACCTTGGGGTCAGAAGACTTTCGCCTACCTGCACCACGGGCACCGACACATCGCCGGAAACCAAGGCAGGTATGCAGGAGATGCTGGCGGACCTCCGGCGCGACATCCACGCAGATGTAGCCACGCTCCGAAAGGACCTGTTGGCCTCATGGGCCGCATTGGCACATTAGAAGAGACTTCTCTTACCTCCACAACGCAAATCACTTAATTGCAACAGGAGATGTGCATGCTTCAAAAGCAACACACAGCCCTTGAGCAGCGGTATGCAGCAATGGAGGACTCCAGACGGAGTAAAAACCTCAAGACCAGAGGGGTGGCTGAGGCTGTCCCAGATGTGGATCTACAACACTTCATCAGACGCCTCCTGTGTGCAATCCTATCTCCCAGACAACCAAGTCAGTGGCAATAGACAGAATATTTCGGATCCCCAGACCAGCCCGGGCCCCTGTCACAGCCCCAAGGGACTTGATTGTACGATTCCAGGCTGGACAGGACAAGGCCACAGCGATGGGCGCTCTCAGGGTTCAAACACAATACAACTTTGAGAACTATCCTCTTACCTTTTACACTGACCTTTTCAAGGAGCACCCTAGCATGGCGAAAAACGTTGCAGCCCTTCATCTTGCTTCTTCAAGCGCTCCAATTCAATCCACGACATCGAAGTTGCAGAGGCGATGCTGGCGAAGCTGGGTCTCCCGCAGGACTCACTCCCGAACAGACAATCGCACGTGGCCATCCAACTGCGCACCTGGGACCCACTTGACACAGCCCCTTTCATGCCAAGGAGGCCTCCAGCAGACACCTTTGCTGCGGACACTAGATGAACCCCCACTGCAGGTCTACAGCGCTTGACCGTTCACATTATGCTTACCACTGACCTGTTCGAGCTGAAGCTTCACCGGACGATGTTTCGTATTCCCTAATGTTAAAACCAAGTTTCTTAGTTTATGTTATTTTAATCATTTGATTTGTGTACACTTGGAAATTATGCCACACCACTAGACCTCTCATTCATACAGCCTCCGCTACGGAGGTGGCAGGGCAGGGGATGCGGGCACGGAGTTTGGGCCACATGGACCTCCCTGAGGTTTCCCACGCACACTACTCCCCACCAGAGGATCAAGGTTCATACATCTAGGGCAGTGCTCTCACAAGATAGGGGATAACTGGCTCTATATTGTTAATCCAGCTCCTGGGCTCCCAGACCCCAGTAACCATGCTATCCACCCCCATACTATAGACACGCCACAATCACACACCAGACCTCTAACCAACAGCTCTCAGAGACTTCCCCCCCTCAGTACCAAGGGTAATCGTACTGTCATCAGGACTTTCACTAGAGCTAGAGCTCTACACTTACAACACTTGTTCGTTAGCGAACACACAACCCTAATAGCTTAGCTACTGAATCACATTACCACACTTGTTAGGCACACTGCTGTTGTTTAAAGGTTGTGAGATGCTGACCTCTAAATGCTTACTGGGCATGTGACCCCCTCTTTACCACTGCAATGCACACCAAAATAAAGATTTTAAAAAATATATATATATATTATCAGTTACCCTTTAACACAGCAAAAAAGAAAAGAAAATAAAAGAGAATTAAAATACATGTATGTGTGTGTATATATATATAGTATATATATATATATATATATATATATATATATATATATATATATATATATAAATATATTTGTAGTGCTTTTCACATGAACAGTGCATGCTATAGCTATTGTGATGTGTCCTCACAATGAACTGTGCACTTTACAGCTAACGTGATGTGACCCAGAAATATAATTCCACTCTGCACAATGTTTGTTACTGCAGAAACACAAATCTGCCTTCTATCTAACTATGGCCTTGATTTAATATTTTTGGATACATTTTGAAAAATGTAAATATAAAAAATATATCATAGATAAAAATATATATATATATATATATAAAATATGTAAAATATTAAAAGCATTTTCAAAATATTTAATCATTTGAAAATCTTATCTAAAAATATTAAAGGAACACTATAGCATTAGGAATGCAAAAGTTGCCTAGTCAACTTTTAGGTTACTGACCCTCAACCCCTAGATATATTACTTACCTTCTAACCCATCCTGTGCTTCTCTACATGACCCTATCTCCTTGGATGAGATCATCAATCTTCATGATCTCAGCCAATCCAATGCTTTCTTATTTCTTATAGGCTAGTACACATGTGCGGCATAGCGCTGCACTGTGCCAGTCAGATTGTCTCCAAGAGACCTTCTGATTGAAATTGTTTAACTGGGCTATTACTGCAGAAGCCCCTCCAGTGGCTGTCAGTATGAGGCATCTAAACCCTGCAATGTAAACATTTCTGTTCCAGAAACATTTCTGGGTTAAACCGAGAGGAACATGGCAACCAGACCACTTAATGGGAACCTACCCCTGTATATGGTGTTTTTTTGCCACACCATAATTGCAAATTAAAGGAGCACTCTAATTTTATAAATACACATATTTGTAGGCACCAACATCATTACATTAAACTGCAGTGGTTTTGGTGTTTAGATTGTCCATTTAAAGCTTACTGCATATGTTCTGGTGAGTGGAATCATTTCCTTCATGCTTTTTGCTGTAAGCCCTGTCTTTTCTGAGAAAATACAGTGTTTACTTTACAGGCTAGTGATAACTCCACTGGCCATTCCTCAGATGGCTACTAGAGGTTCTTCCTGGGGCAGTGCTACCATTTAGTGTCTCCATCCTCTGCATGCAGACATTGCACTTTCCTCATAGAAATGCATTGATTCAATGCATCTCTATGAGGAGATGCTGATTGGCCAGGGCTGTGTTTGACTTGTGCTGACTCTGACCCTGATCTGCCTCCTTGACAGTCTTAGCCAATCCTATGGTTGAAGCACTGCGATTGGCTTAGACCACCACTTCTGATGATGTCAGCAGACTGAGGCAGTTCACAGGCAAACAGGGGCAGAGCCAGGAGCTGCAGACTTGAATACAAGTAAGATTTTACTATATTTAGGGAGGCAAGAAGAAGCCAGGGGGGCTAGATGGTGCTTTTGCCACTATAGGGTCAGAAATATATGCTTGTGTTCCTGACCCTATAGTGCTCCTTACTCTCTTAATGACGGATGACGGACCCAGTCCATCATGCTGGGGAAGCACTGAATGACGGATGACGGACCCGTTCCATCATGCACCAAAAAGATCACAGCGATCGCAGGGTTAACGATCCTCCGGTCTACCTTCGTATCCCTGCAGGCTGTCAGAGTGAGCACATGTGCTGCAGGGACTCCTGGTCCGCCTCCCTGTGCTTCCGCATTCTGTGTGAAGGGCAGGGAGACAGACCAGTGCTGATCTTTTCCCTGCAAAAAAACCCCTAAAAGTTAAAGTTAAATCCCACCCCCTTTCCCCTGCTTTAATAAAATGAACCCCTTCACTGCCATTTGATCACTGACTACAGTGATCAAAATACAGATCAGGGTATTTTACTATGATCTGATTTTTGTTTTTATCCCCTGAGAGTTAACTTTTATTTTTTATTTTATTAATTAATTTAAATATTTTTAAATTATATATTTAGCTAGCTGGGGTGGCTGGAAGCTAGTGGGGAATTAGGGTATTTGGTGTTAGACTAGCTTGGGATTAAGGTTAAAAAAAGTTTTTTAAAAAGCTTTCAAAAATGAAAAGTTCAAAAAAAGTTTTAATAACGTTTAAAAAAGTTTTAAAAAACACCCCCTCTTTACCCAGTCCTAATAAAAATGAACCCCTTCCCTGCCAGTTGATCACTGCTTACGGTGGTCAATCTGTATTTTGATCTGATTTTTTGTTTAACCCTCAGGGGTTTAATTGATTTCATTAATTAATTTGAATATTTTAAAATGATATATTTTGCCAGCTGGGGTGGGTGGGAGTTATGGGAAATTGGGGAATTTACTGTTAGTGCTGCTTACTGCTAGTTAGAAGTTAACTGTAAAAAAAAAAATAGGTTTATAAAAATTTAAAAGTGTAAAAAATGTTTTAAGAAAATAAAGAAAAAGTTTATAAAATTTGAAAAGTGTAAAAAAACTTTAAGAAAGTTATAGAAAATTAATAAGTAACCACAAAAGTTTAAAAACACGTTTTAAAAAGTTAACAAAGTTTTTAAAAAAGAATACATTAAAAAAATTCTCATTACCACTACACCTGGAACAAACTAGCAAAAAAATAATCCCACGCTAAGGTTCAAAATATGCCTTTTGAATTACCCCGGGGTGTGTTCTTTAATAAATAGCATGTGTCTGTGGGGAAGCTTGAATAACCAACCAGCTAAACTACTCTGAAATGAAACATGGACACAGCGTAAAAATTCGCCCCTTTAACAACCACATATACCTTGCAAAGGTACACATGGGAGTATTGTTCTACTCAGACGACATAGCTAAGCAACATATGAAATATTATACAGCCATTGCACACATAAGATTTGCAAAATATACTGTGCAAACTCACTTTGTGTGTCAAAAAGGCAGAACAAATTCTTATTACCACTACACTTGGTACAAGCTAGCGGAAAAATGAACCCACGCTAAAATTTGCCTTTTGAAATACCCTAAGATGTCTTCTTCAAGAATTGGTATGCCTTTATAGAATAGTTGGAATATATAGCCTGCTAAAATACTCTAAAATGGGACCTGGATACAAAATAAAAATGTAAAGTTTGAAAAAAAACTGGAATGGTTGTGTCTCGAATGTGCCCCTTCAATATTCACATATACCTGGCAAAGGTACATACGGGGGTATTGCTGTACTCAGACGACATAGCTGAGCAACATATGAAGTATTATACAGTCGTAGCACACATATGGTTTACAAAATATACTGTGCAAATTCACTTTGTGTGTCAAAAAAGCAGAAAAAATGCTCATTACCACTATACTTGGTACAAGCTAGTGGAAAAATGGTCCCACGCTAAGGTTCAAAATATGCCTTTTGAAATACCCTGGGATGTCTTCTTTAACCCCTTAAGGACCAAACTTCTGGAGTAAAAGGGAATCATGACATGTCACACATGTCATGTGTCCTTAAGGGGTTAAGAAATGGTATGCCTTTAAGGGAAAGTTGGAAAACATAGCCTACTAAAATACTCCCAAATGGGACCTGGACACAGCGTAAAAATTCAAAGTTTGAAAAAAAACTGGAATGGCTGTGTCTCAAATGTGCCCCTTCAATATCCACATATACCTGGCAAAGGTACATACTGGGGTATTGCTGTACTCAGACAACATAGTTGATCAATATATGAGGTATTAAACAGTCATGGCACACATAAGGTTTGCAAAATATACTGTGCAAAATCACTTTGTGTGTCAAAAAAGCTGAAAAAATGCTTATTACCACTACACTTGGTACAAGCTGGCAGAAAAATGATCAAACGCTAAGGTTCAAAATATGCCTTTTAAAATACCCTGGGATGCCTTTTTAAAGAAATGTTATGCCTTTATGGTGTAGTTGAGATATGTCGCTTGCTGAAGTGCTCCAGATTGGAACACGGAGCCATCAAAACCATCTATGAAAATTCGCACTTAAAAACCTGAACTTGTCACGTCTCTTTTACAACACTGTAACTTCACAAAATAGTGTCTAGGTCATACATTGGACATATTGTTATACTCAGGAGATGTAATTGTTTGGGTGATTTTATGACAGTGGCACATATCAAGTGTAAGAAATACTCAGCAAAAAGCAACATATATGTAAAAAGTTATATATTTTGTTTCCTCACCACAAACATTGACATAAATTGGTGAAAAAATGGTGACAAGTTAAGGCACAATATACACCAAATGAGATACCTTGGGGTGTCTGCTTTCTCAAATTGAAGCCCTTTGTGGGTTTATTGTAACATTTAAACTGTGATAATGCCACAAAAAGAGACATAGGCCCGTCAAATCAATCTATGAAAATTCTAACTATTGAAACTGAAATAGCATTGTCTCTTTTATGGCATTGTAGCTTCACAGAATAATGCCAAAGGCAATGGGTGTGTCGTTATACTCAGCAGATGTATAATGGGGGTGTCGTTATACTCAGCAGATGTAGCTGAACATAATATGGGGTTCTGTGCAGGAATAGCACACACCAGCTTTGCAAATACACATTTAAAAAAAACCTTGTTATATGTGTATATGCCAAAATAGAGAAAAAACACAATTTTACTCCAATATCTAGAAGAGATTAGCAATGAAATAGCCACGTAAAAAGTTTTTTAAATAACTTTAGGTGAATAGCCTGTGATGTCTAGTTTATATAAATATATACTTTTGTGTGGCAATTTTGTTTTTTGTGATTGTTACTAAACTTACAAGACAAACATACCAACTTCTAAAATTGTTTCACATTGAAATTTAATTTTAGTCCTTGTATTTTGTGACCTGTAACTATCAAAATAGGCTGAAATCCTATACATATTATGTACTCTATAAATCAAGACATGTAAATTATTTTATTTTGAATTACTTTTTCTAAGCTGGACATATTATGCACATGTTATTATTGCCTAAACTGTGAAAAAAAATATTTTTTTTTGTTTTTTTCCCCATTTTTTGGCTTTTTTTTATATAATTAATGAGAATTTATATATGTATATGTGACATCAAATTAAAGCCCTTTATGTCCTCCTCTAAAATATATAATATGTGTTGGTGCAATAAATGAAAGAGATGCAAATTGTTTTTGAACACAAACAGCAAAAAATGCAAAAATTGCTTGTGTCCTTAAGGGTAAGACAAGCTTCTGAAGCTGTGTCCTAAAGGGGTTAAAGCATGTTTTGAAACTTGTAAGTTTGTGGATTGAGTTGGTGAGCTTTAACTTAATATTAGTTTTAGACACTGCTTGGCTATTTTAGCCTAATTTTGCAATTCAGGTTTTAATTAGATCCAAACTAGACTTTTGTGAATTAACTACTTAACGTTGCAACAGTGGAATTCATTCCTAGGCTGTTTGCTATTGTTGCAAGTGCCCTGAATTGAACAGATATGTCGTAGTTAAACTACATGGGAGTAGATTTAACAATTATCATGCTAGTGATACCATAGTCATGTACCTACCAACCTCTGATCTCAGAGTTTGATTATCTTACTAGCTGTTACTTGGGTTCTTAACATTCTCCTAGGGATGTTCAGCAAGCACAGAATTGTCGCTGATGTCTGCTGAGAGGATTATGTGTTTGATACATGTCTTCTCTCTAAGAATCTCATTAGAACTGTGAATTATTCTGCAATCTCTGCCTGCTATCTGCTCCGAGCACCGTTTGTCACATTTATTTTATAGGAACTATGAATAATAGAGTTACAGAAAGGTTTGTTTCATTCCATTCTTTATTCCCTATGCTGGATAAACTCTATTTTAGAAATATATTTTGTATTAAAAAAAAATGGTTGGAGACACAATATACATCCTAAAGGCAACACATTAACTTTATCTTTGAACACAAACACGTGTCTGCCATTAGCAAGCATGTGTTTAATGGTAATTCATTGCTACGATCCAATTATGACCGTGTTAATGGCTTCAAATATGGCACTGCAGAAATAGCTGGAAAACTCTTAAAGGGGAACTGGTGTAATCTGTTTTTAAGTCCACAGCTATGTGTGATCAGTATGGCATCAAAGGCAGAGGCGACTCTCTAATTAGGCGGTTTAGAGGCCGCCTAAGGCCTTGCGCTGGCTGGGGCCTCGCGGCTGCCTAAACCACCTTAGGGCAGACTGTGTCAGGTCCTCGATCAGCAACCGAGGACCCAACGCCTGTGTCAGGTCCTCATCCCTCCGTGCCTTCTGTCCGGGAGGAGAGCACTTGTGGCCGCCGGTCTCCAGCTCCGCAGTGTGCAGAGCTGCAGACGATGTGTTTTGCGAGAGCTGACCAATCAGAGCGTTACCACGGCAATGCTCTGACCGGGTCTCATAAAATACATGGTCTGCAACTCTGCGAACTGCGGTGCCTCAGACTGGTGGCCATGGCCACCAGGGAGCCCACCCAACCACCAGGGAGCCAAAAAGGTATTCAGTCCCTTATTCCCACTCCCTCCCAGTATACCTCCTCCCTCACAACTTAATCCGCCTCCCTCCCAGTATATCCCCTCTCTCACAACTTCACCCACTTCCCTCCCAGTATACCCCCTCTCTCAAAACTTCCCCCTTCCTCCCAGTATACCCCCTCCCTCACAACTCCTCCCCCCTTCCTCCCAGTATACCCAATCTCTCACAACTTAACCCGCCTCGCTCCCAGTATATCCCCTCTCTCAAAACTTCACCCCCTTCCTTCCCAATATACCCCCTCTCTCAAAACTCCCCCCTTCCCCCAGTATACCCCCCTCACAACTCCTCCCCCTTCCTCCCAGTATACCCAATCTCTCACAACTTCACCCCCTCCCTCCCAGTATACCCTTCCCTCCCAACTTCACCCCCTCCCTCCCAGTATACCCCCTCTCTCACAACTTCACTCCTTCACTCCTTCCCTCCCAGAATACCCCCTCCCTCACAACTCCCCCCTCCTCCCAGTATATCCCCTCCCTCACAACTCCCCCTCCCTCCCAGTATACCCCTTCCATCACAACATCACCCCCTCTCTCCCAGTATGCCCACTCCCTCACAACTTCAAACCCTCCCTCCCAGTATACCCCTTCCCTCACAACTTCACCCCCTCCCAGTATACCCCCTCCCTCACAACTTCACTCCCTCCAAGTATACCCCCTCGCT
Organism: Pelobates fuscus; assembly: GCF_036172605.1. NCBI lineage: Eukaryota > Metazoa > Chordata > Amphibia > Anura > Pelobatidae > Pelobates > Pelobates fuscus. The sequence continues at coordinate 265,041,708 of NC_086320.1, forward strand.
CACAACTTCACCCACTCCCTCCCAGTATACCCCTCTCTCACAACTTCACCCCTCCCTCCCAGTATACCCCTCTCACACACTGTCAGCCTCCCCAAACACTGTCACCACTCACCACACTGTCATCCCCCCACACTTTCAGCCCCTTCACGCATCTACACTCACATTAACCACTCCTAATCCCGTCACACTCGCACCTGCCCTCACTCTGCCACACTCACCCTGTCAAATTAACCCCCTGAATTCTGTCACACTTACCTTCTCTTGCTCTTTCACACTCTCCCCCATCCCTGCCACACTTATCCTGTCACATTAATGCCTCTAATCATGCCACACTCCCTCCTCCAACTATGCCACACTTACCCTGTCACATTAACTCCTCCAATCCCGTCATACTTGTCCCTCCAACCATGCCACTATTGCTCTGACACACTTACCTCCACTCGCCCGTCACACTCCCTCATCAAGCCACTCACCCTATCACAGTCACCAGCTGAAGATCTACATCAGGCTTCCCCATACTCTGGTCCTCCAGATGTTGCTGAACTACAGCTCCCATGATTCTATGAATGAAATAGATAGGCTGAGAATCATGGGAGTTGTAGTTCATCAACATCTGGATGACTGGAGTTTGGGGAAGCCTGATCTATATCATACACACTTTATTTGGTAAATTATTTTTTTTAAAGCTATTTTTCTGAAACAAAATTTTCATTTTTGTTTCCAATAACTCATTCACACCAGTACTTATGTATACACGACTGCCAGGCTATGCAACCATACCTCACACTTGTGTATAAACGATTGGCATACTTGCAAATTAAATGTATTTATTGCAAATTAATTTTGTTTGCAAATAATGCTACAACTACAGCCAGAGAGCTCACAATGCAGAGGCACAGGAAGCCGTTACACTGCAAGCTTCTGAACAATGAATGCAGAGACTAAGTCTCTGTATCCAGCGCTGCAAGCCTGCCTTTCAATATAGCGACTGCTCCTTACACACATGAAATGCAATCCCATTTTTTTTACACTTTGGGTGTTAGTGGGGCCTCATGTTTGAGTTTTGCCTAAGGTCTCATAAAGTCTAGAGCCTCCTCTGATCAAAGGTTATTTAAATCACATTAGCAACTATGTCATTTATCTGATTGCATGTCATGCATCCCAATTACAGAATGTGGGGAGGACAGAGACCCCTTAGAAATAGATTAAAATAGATTTTCTTCCCCCTCCCATATGTTGCCCCCCTCCCACACATGCAGATAAACAGATACACATGCAGGCACACACATAGACATACACACACATACATACACACACCTACATACAAACACATACATACAGGCACACAGACAGACATACATACATACATAAACACACAGACATACACACACACAGACATACACACATACAGACACATACACAAACACACACACAAACATTTTTGTCACCCTCCTGTTTCCTACCTTTTAGGTGCAGGAGAGTGACTTTCCCTGGCGTCCAGTGGTAGTTCAGCCTGATGGGATTCAGAGTTCCCACTCTGACTCCTTCCTCTTCCTCCCACAGGGGTCCTTAACACTATAGAAACATAGAAACATAGAAACATAGAATGTGACGGCAGATAAGAACCATTCGGCCCATCTAGTCTGCCCAGTTTTCTAGATACTTTCATTAGTCCCTGGCATTATCTTATAGTTAGGATAGCCTTATGCCTATCCCACGCATGCTTAAACTCCTTTGCTTAAACTACAGATGGAAGGCTATTCCATGCATCCACTACCCTCTCAGTAAAGTAATACTTCCTGATATTATTTTTAAACCTTTGTCCCTCTAATTTAAGACTATGTCCTCTTGTTGTGGTAGTTTTTCTTCTTTTAAATATAGTCTCCTCCTTTACTGTGTTGATTCCCTTTATGTATTTAAATGTTTCTATCATATCCCCCCTGTCTCGTCTTTCCACCAAGCTATACATGTTAAGATCCTTTAACCTTTCCTGGTAAGTTTTATCCTGCAATCCATGAACCAGTTTAGTAGCCCTTCTTTGAACTCTCTCTAAGGTATCAATATCATTCTGAAGATATGGTCTCCAGTACTGTGTACAGTACTCCAAGTGAGGTCTCACCAGTGTTCTGTACAATGGCATGAGCACTTCCCTCTTTCTACTGCTAATACCTCTCCCTATACAACCAAGCATTCTGCTAGCATTTCCTGCTGCTCTATTACATTGTCTGCCTACCTTTAAGTCCTCAGAAATAATCACCCCTAAATCCCTTTCCTCAGATGTTGAGGTTAGGACTCTATCAAATATTCTGTACTCTGCCCTTGGGTTTTTACGTCCAAGATGCATTATCTTGCACTTATCCACATTAAATGTCAGTTGCCACAACTCTGACCATTTTTCTAGTTTACCTAAATCATTTGCCACTTGGCTTATCCCTCCTGGAACATCAACCCTGTTACATATCTTAGTATCATCCGCAAAAAGACACACCTTACCATCAAGACCTTCTGCAATATCACTAATAAAAATATTAAAGAGAATGGGTCCAAGTACAGATCCCTGAGGTACCCCACTGGTGACAAGCCCAAGCTTCGAATATACTCCATTGACTACAACCCTCCGTTGCCTGTCACTCAGCCACTGCCTTACCCATTCAACAATATTGGAATCCAAACTCAAAGATTGCAGTTTATTGATAAGCCTTCTATGTGCAACAGTGTCAAAAGCCTTACTGAAATCTAGGTAAGCAATGTCTACTGCACCACCCTGATCTATAATTTTAGTTACCCAATCAAAAAAATCAATAAGATTAGTTTGGCATGATCTCCCTGAAGTAAGCCCATGTTGTCTCTGATCTTGAAATCCATGTGTTTTTAGATGTTCAACAATCCTATCCTTTAACATGGTTTCCATCACTTTCCCCACTACTGAAGTAAGGCTTACTGGCCTATAGTTGCCCGACTCCTCCCTATTACCTTTCTTGTGAATGGGCACAACATTCGCTAACTTCCAATCTTCTGGGACTAATGTTTATGTAAGGGGTGTTGATTGTTTTTGTCTTCTCTGTAGAAGATATTTTTTTTTGAGAATGTGTACTTTATCACTTAGAATGCCACTATGAATAGGGAATATGGTGTTGGTTTCTATTTGGAGTGCATTTATTTTATGCATGGGTTTTAGACTTTTTTTTTTTTTTACTTTATAAAAATTGCAACGTTGATTCTATTTACATTTGGATCTGTTACATGTTGTTTCACTGTGTATCAAATTCATATGTGCAATGCTGTCACTATAATGTATTTTAAAAATGTGATGTTTTTATTCTTTTTTATGCGGCAAGGAAGTATTTTTATACTATTTTAATAGCATTGGGTTATTTGTAAAACTTTTGTTTCAAATGTTTCTCCTATTGTGAAGGGATCAATTCAGGACCCACACAGTTTTCACGGAGGGGTATGGATTTTCAGGAATTAAGTAGACAGAGAAATGTCCTATTTGTTTGGGCAAAATGTGCCGTAGTGGCACTTTTTTACTTTTGCTAACAAAAAAAGAGGCATGAAGTAACCAGATTCTCACTTTCACAATTTGAGTGCTTGGGTTTATATATTTATTTTGTTTATTGTAATTGAAATAGCATAGAATTGATTAAAAAGTTATGGCTTTTTGGTGCTAGGTAATTATTTTATCTTACAGTCTGAGGCACAGTTGGATCATTTGTTTGGAACATATAAAGCAGATTGACATTTAGTGGATATAGGTGAACTTTTAAAAGGCTGGAGGAGGGAATTAAAACTCTTAATATATTTTAAAAGAATGCCCCATAATTCTTAAAATAAACATATCATGGTACTTACTTAACTCCTTAACTTCCAAAATTAAGTATAAATGTTTCTACTTGCATGTACTCTGCGGAATAAAGTTTTGTCCACAAAGCCCAGGTCATCCTTATTTATACTCTAGTCAATTAATGCATGTAAGTGTGCTGAAAATGTCACAAATGCTGGGTCATCTCCCTTCCACTTGATACTTTATACTGTCATGGTGATAGAACTAGTATTGGTTCGGGGTCACATCATTCTGACATTATTATTGATGTAGTTCCAAGGGTCTATACTGAGTTGTGCCATTCCTGCATCAATATTGACATGACTCAACCCATGCCTATCACGCCATTCCTGTGTCAATATGGACATAACTCACTATAACATCTGGACGCATTCTCAGAACGTCACTGCTAATGTGAAACCAGCCATCCATGTAGCTTCTGGCACACAGGAATGACATGCATCAATCATCTTAAGCATATTTTAACCTCTCCTGATGTTCCCTAGGTGCCCTGTTGTGGTTCTTCCTGACCCAGTGGCACATTACCTTGCAGTTGTGTTCATTTGGGTTTGACTTTTGCTTGTGTAGCCAATTATCCTTATTTCTGTGGCCTGACCTTTTTGCTTGGATGTTAATTCTTCTGTTTTATCCTGTCCTTGGCTTGCTCTATGACTCATCTCTCCATTAAGTCTAACAATTTTATGGACCAGTAATAAGGGCTATGCTTGCTGTCCATTTCTGTGTCCTTGGAATTTTCATGTTAGGGTCCTCTGCTGCCATGACAAAATGCCTGCTCACCCCCTCCTTCCAAACAATAAAGGAAGGTTTATTTGGTCCTACCATACCTAAATTAAGGAAGGGGGAGGAGTGAATTTTCTCTACCATTTCACTTTTAGGATAACATTAGCATTCCAGATTATTTTATTTTACTGTGTGTGGGCATTATGCTGAAATTAAGATATTCTTTTCACATTATGTTGCCATTACTGTCAGGATCCCGCGGGCGGCTGCGAGGGGAGGCTTCAGTCCGCTCACGGCACTCATCCTCCAGCCGTCCGTGGTCCCCTTCCCGGCGTACGCTTGTCGGGTGGCATCCTCCCGAGTATAACAGTACCCCTCATGTACAGGTTTTATGGTGTTTTGAAAAGTTACAGAGTCAAATATAAGGCTTGCGTTTCAGTTTTTCACATTAAAATTCGCCAGGTTGCCTTTAAAACTGTACGGTAGCCCAGGAATGAAAATTACCCCCATGATGGCATACCATTTGCAATAGTAGACAACCCAGGGTATTGTATATGGTATGTTCAGTTTTTTTTAGTAGCCACTTAGTCACAAACACTGGCCAAAATTTGCGTTCAAATTAGTTTTTTGCATTTTCAAATATCAACACTAACTTTGGCCAGTGTTTGTGACCAAGTGGCTACTAAAAAAGACTGGACATACTCCATTTGTAATACCTTGGGTTGTCTACTTTTGCAAATGGTATGCCATCATGGGGGCATACCATCATTCTTATTCCTGGGCTACCATATGGTCTCAAAGGCAACGTAACCAATCTGGCGAATTTCAATGTAAAAATCTGAAATATGTAACACGCTATATTTGACCCTGTAACTTTCCAAAACACCATGAAACCTGTACATAGGGGGTACTGTTTTACACGTGAGACATCGCTGAATACAAATATGTGTATGTTACTGCAGTAAAAGCAAACAGTATTTTGACATTCACAGTTAAAATGTCACGCGGAACTTTTCATTCATTTATTTATTCAGATTCTGGTAAAATTTGGGTATTTTCCTCAAATCTTGCAATTCAGTGTGAATATGCATTATGAATATCTTAATGCGAATAACAACTACAATGTCAAGGACAATGCTTATATGTTACATTTTTTTTCCTTTTAAACATATCCCTGCAGTGGTGTTACAAGTCATAGTAATAGCATTAGCCAGTTTTAGCGCGATTAACTTATCCCATGAGTCACATTACTCTGGATGATTGATGCTATGTCCTGCCTGTTATATTGACTTGAGTTACCAACTGAGGTTATTGCTGCATACATTCTAATATTCATTAACTGCTGATTTATTTGACTTTGATTTGGTGGTAAAAAATAATCACACTAAAGACTCGGAAGTCCTTGGTGACTGGGTTATGAAATTGCTTTGATTTGTTAGATGTGAATGCTATTTACACAGACCCATCTGCTTTACCAAACTGCTCTTCAGCATAACAAATTTAAAGAAAATATTAGACACATTTTTATTTTCTCAGTGGATCTGGTACAACTGATGTGAAAGATATTGTGCCAAAATATATTTCAGGCATTTCTCTCTGAATAATGAGAGAAAATGGTGCAAAGAAAAACAACAAATTTGGCACAATGGACCTATTATATATTTCCCTTTTTAAGAGTATACATGGTATGGACAGCACATTACATTATGATGTACATACAGTGAAAATTACCATCGGAACTTTACTTAAAATGTCTTAATTTACTTTTTTTTTGTTTTCAATGACTAAACAGTAGTGATGTCCCAAACAGTTCGCCGGCGAACATAGCATGTTCGCGGTCGCGAAACACGCGCGATGTTCGGTCCGCCCCCTATTCGTCATCATTGAGTAAAATTTGACCCTGTACCTCACAGTCAGCAGACACATTCCAGCCAATCAGCAGCAGACCCTCCCTCCCAGACCCTACCACCTCCATGACGAATAGGGGGTGGATGGAACATTGCGCGTGTTCGCGACTGTGAACACGCTATGTTCGCCGGCGAACAGTTCCCGGCGAACTGTTCGGGACATCACTACTAAACAGTTATCTACAGATAAATCTTTGACTTAATAATAAATAGTTGAAAAACAAAACAAGCCCAATCTCTTGCAAAGGGGGACATTGAGTACACATTTGCCATCTTTATGAGGCATATCCAATGCACAAGCATTTCATTTTATATATTGCTTTTGATTTTCTGTCTATTCTGTATAGAACTTTTTTTTTCTGCCAATAAATCTGAGTTTTTATTCCCTACTTAGCTTATTGCTTATATGTTATAAAGTATGTTAATTTTTTTGTCACTTTTTAGAATTGATACATCAATTGTCTGATGGAAAGCATTAGGGCAGTGTCCCTTTAACTTTTGTATATAATAATTGTTTTATTAGCAGGTAGCAATCTTTAAAAAAAATAATGGAAGTCCAATTGGAAACTCAGAGCCACCAGTTTTGGTTGGATTGCATCGGCCTGTTGCGCATCACCAGCTGAGCTGATATTAAGCATTACAGGCAATGTTGCTTTGCTTTGCAAGCATTCCTTAGCCAACCATTTACCAATATATGTGCAATGTGTTGGTTAATGTAGCTGCTCATGAGCACAATAGCTAAAACTAGCTATTATGCACATGCATTAGAAATATTTCCTGTTGACATGTTTTTAGTAGATGTGGTTCTAGAGGTCATATATATATATATATATATATATATACATATGCCCATTGAAAACACAGCAATTGGATTTACATATTAAAGGAACACTATGGGCACCATAAAAATGTAATCTGAATTAAGTTGTTTTGGTGCTATGAATTCCATGACACTTTTAAACTTTAGGGGTTAAACCGCTGATAAATGTTTTATCCTCAAAGGTTTAAATCTAGCACTCTACGGTTCTATCAATTTCTTTCAGATTCTGTCCTTGGCTTGAATCATAAAGCCTTGGACTGTGCTCTCTATTCACATAATGGCATGAGAAAAATATGTACATTTTTCAAGCTGCTTTGTGAATGGGGAGCTACTGACAGGCTGAGAATGTCAGCTGATGCTCTCAAACTAACAGCAGTGAATGTGCCCGAGGCTTCCTGATTCAAACCTTGAACAGAAGTGGAAGGAGATGGGCAGAGCTAAATCGTGCTGGATTCATCACTTTAGGGATACACCGTTCCTTACCCCTGATCAGAGCCAGAGAGAATATAACGTGCACCTCACTGTTCACCCACACCTCAGACATAAAATTTGTGCATGCGCATGGACTTTGTCTGTAATAAACATCATCTTGCCGTTTGGAACATAGTATGATAGATGTGAATTTATAGAATGCGTGTACAAAATACATAATACATACCTTCTGATAAACAAACTGCCACATTCATGTCAAATGTATATATTATAAATAATAAGTCTTTCAAACCATTATAAATTCATATAAAATGTATTTACTAATGCACAATATGGCAATAGATTCATCCGTTTAACATTTCAATATGTCTAATTGTAAAAAAACACATGAAACCAAAAAATGGATGTACAAAGATGTCCAAAAATATTCAAAAATGTCAAAAATTATTTCACAATTGATCTCGTAAAAAAGATAAAAATGAAAAAGATAAATATAAAAAGGGGGGTGGGAGATGAAAAATAAAAATGAATTATTTAAAAATCACATAAAAGCCATAATATTCAAATCCATATTTAAACTAGTACTCCCAAATGTTTTTAATTTAAGTATCCACATTGTTTCTCGCTAGCACACTTTTTCCGCTAAACTCCCTTTATGTTTATCACTTACGGGATCAGAGAGAGCGCAGCTATTACAGTGTCTTGGGACACTGTGTTTCATGTCTTTGTTAGTTATAGCTCTTAAATGTTCTAAAATCCATTCCCTCAATGTCCTAATAGTCCGCCCCACATATTGTGCCCCATATAAGCATTGTAATAAATAAAAGACATTTCTTGTGGAGCAATTAATAAAATCTTTTATCTTAAAAACTTTTCTTGTGTTGGTACTGATAAATTCTTTAGTGGATGTTGGCAGATGTCTACGCATTTTGCCATGTTCACATTTGTAAAAACCAGCATGATATATGATATCATGATATAGGACTCAAATTAAGATCATAATACTTGCCTATAAATCTCTACACAATGCTGCTCCGACCTACTTATCCTCACTATTACACAAATATGTCCCACCAAGGCCCCTACACACTGCCATAGACCTATGTCTAACCTCTGTCCGTACTCCTACCTCTGACGCTCAACTTAAAGACTTCTCTAGGGCTGCACAGTTCCTATGGAACACCCTTCCCCTCTCTGTTAGACTTTCACCCAATCTCCACTCCTTCAAAAAATCTTTGTAAACTTACTTCTTTAGGAAAGCATAGTAATTAAACTGTGAACAGCTTTCCCTCCCCACACCCTGACTCCTCTCCTGAAACTGTCATCAAAACTAAACTATAAGTCCTCAATGAACACTATCCTAGCAACCTACTTTTCTACCCTAAATAACAAGAAAAAGGAAACTCAAAAGGCTGGAAAGTGGGGGGGGGGGGGGAAAGACACTCCCGTATCCCACTGCCGAGTCTCCAGAGTATAGAGGTCACCTGGACTGGTTAAAAGGGGGTAACCCTGGAAATTGTAGAAAAAAGGAAGAAAAAAACCCAAAAAGGGATGTCTTATATAAAGACCGCCCAGAGGGTAAATACCCAGTCCAATCTCAACAGTAGTATAGTTGCCAAAAAAATAAAAAAGCCTTTATTGAAATCTATTAAAAACCTGGGTTATCAGTGATGGACAGAATAATATAGGGAGAAATATGTATGGTAGGAACAGGGCTAGTCAGGAGCCTAATAGCCAAAAGGAACCCTCACAAAAAACGGAGAGGGGATAGAAGGCAATATGTACTCCCATACATAACTCAGGTAACAAAGCAGTAGGAGAGAACAGGGAAAGGGAGAAACACACACTCCCAACCAAACAGTAGTGCTATGCTAATACCCTATCTCCTATAAAACACCTTCATGGGTGTTCTAATCTAAATGCTGTCATAACATCTGAATCCCCAGGTTACACACACATGCTAGAAAAACATAAATGAAAAAGGTGCTCAGAGCAAAGTGCTCAAAGAGTATTAAAAACACAGAAGAACCCGACGTACGTTTCGGCGTGACCACACGCCGTCCTCAGGGGTATCAGCAGTGAGCAGAAACTGTCCGGGTGGTAAATTTATACCTTAAGCTCATAAGCTTTATTGTAATCACCTGTGATTGTGTCTAAGCTGCTCTGGTCCTCCTGCGAATGGGGCTGTGGGGGTGTGGTGTAACACACCATAGTGTCAGCCCACATTTCTATGTCAGAGGTGGCCAGAACAGAAAGCTGAACATAATCAGGTGGAAGGGAATTAACCCTTTGAGTGCCCCGCCCGGAACAGATATAAATGGATACTTACTATGTCTAAAGTGCAGTATCCATAGCTTAACAATTAACCCTTGGAATGTCCAAATTGTGTCATATAGGTCAAGTATGTGGATTGATTCTTATGGCTGTATTGTGTAGCTATTAGTACAATTAAAGAAACAACTTATAACCGTTGTAAACCAGTAAGGGATAAGTACAATGGCTATATGGGCAATCATACACAGAAGCCGACAATTATTTTTGTTTTTGCCACTGTAAATAGTAACCCATTAGTTTTGCAAACACAAAACAGACCCCTAAACTCTTAGACCTATAATACAAGTAAAGTGAATGGACATATGAACACCAAATATTAATATAAATAAATAAAGAATATATACATATATACAGGCATAACTTAAGATACCATTTATTATCAGAATTATTGCAGTACTTTAAATAAACGGGGAATATGAAAACCCTTCGTTTAACCCCAGAGGAGATAGCGTTTTGAGATGGTAAATCCAAAACGCCTCTCTTTGTCTTAGTTTTAGGTCCCAGTTTCCTTTCCTAGGAGGCTGTGGTACATGTTCAAGACCCATGAACCGGATGCCTGCCGAGGAGTGATTGTGATGTAGATGTAAATGCCTTGAGACGGGTGTTTCCAAACGTCTCTTGACAGAATTTACATGTTCACGTATCCTTAGCCTAAAGTGGCGAAAAGTCTTGCCTACATATTTTAGGCCACAGGAGCAAGACAGTAGGTAAACTACTCCTGTTGTGTTACAATTAAAGAAGGAACGTGGTTTGAAATTCATTAAGCCCTTGCTGTCAGAGGCCCTCTTGGTAATAAACGGGCATGCACTGCAGTGACCACATTGGAAAGAACCCATTGGTAGGTATTTTTGAAAATAACCTGACGGGGACGTAGTTGAGAGGTGACTAGGTGCTAGGATATCTCTCAAGTTTTTGCCCCTCCGTGCTGTAATTGAAGGGAGTGATGGCAGAATTTCCTTCAGATGCTTATCTGATTGGAGGATAGGCCAAAATTTTTGAAAGACATTCAGCATAGTGTCCCATCCTGCATCATATGTACCGATGCAGCGTATTTAATTTTCCTCAGTCTTACGACCCCCATCTGTAATTAGGGTTTCCCGTTCAGTGTGGATTGCCCTCAGATAGGCTCTTTTCAGAACCCTATTTGGGTAACCTTTGGCCTTAAACATGTGACGCAGCTCATTTGCTTTTAATTTGAACTCCTCCATCGTGGAGCAGTTTCGTCGAAGTCTCAAATATTGGCCTATTGGGATACCGGATTTGAGTGATATGGGGTGATGACTAGACCAGCATAGCAGGTTATTTGAGGCTGTCTTCTTTCTGTACTTTGCTTTCTAGATCTAGCACTACAGGTATCTAAAGAAGGCAAAATTGAAACAACCTTGTACAGAAAGAAGACAGCCTCAAATAACCTGCTATGCTGGTCTAGTCATCACCCCATATCACTCAAATCCGGTATCCCAATAGGCCAATATTTGAGACTTCGACGAAACTGCTCCACGATGGAGGAGTTCAAATTAAAAGCAAATGAGCTGCGTCACATGTTTAAGGCCAAAGGTTACCCAAATAGGGTTCTGAAAAGAGCCTATCTGAGGGCAATCCACACTGAACGGGAAACCCTAATTACAGATGGGGGTCGTAAGACTGAGGAAAATAAAATACGCTGCATCGGTACATATGATGCAGGATGGGACACTATGCTGAATGTCTTTCAAAAATTTTGGCCTATCCTCCAATCAGATAAGCATCTGAAGGAAATTCTGCCATCACTCCCTTCAATTACAGCACGGAGGGGCAAAAACTTGAGAGATATCCTAGCACCTAGTCACCTCTCAACTACGTCCCCGTCAGGTTATTTTCAAAAATACCTACCAATGGGTTCTTTCCAATGTGGTCACTGCAGTGCATGCCCGTTTATTACCAAGAGGGCCTCTGACAGCAAGGGCTTAATGAATTTCAAACCACGTTCCTTCTTTAATTGTAACACAACAGGAGTAGTTTACCTACTGTCTTGCTCCTGTGGCCTAAAATATGTAGGCAAGACTTTTCGCCACTTTAGGCTAAGGATACGTGAACATGTAAATTCTGTCAAGAGACGTTTGGAAACACCCGTCTCAAGGCATTTACATCTACATCACAATCACTCCTCGGCAGGCATCCGGTTCATGGGTCTTGAACATGTACCACAGCCTCCTAGGAAAGGAAACTGGGACCTAAAACTAAGACAAAGAGAGGCGTTTTGGATTTACCATCTCAAAACGCTATCTCCTCTGGGGTTAAACGAAGGGTTTTCATATTCCCCGTTTATTTAAAGTACTGCAATAATTCTGATAATAAATGGTATCTTAAGTTATGCCTGTATATATGTATATATTCTTTATTTATTTCTATTAATATTTGGTGTTCATATGTCCATTCACTTTACTTGTATTATAGGTCTAAGAGTTTAGGGGTCTGTTTTGTGTTTGCAAAACTAATGGGTTACTATTTACAGTGGCAAAAACAAAAATAATTGTCGGCTTCTGTGTATGATTGCCCATATAGCCATTGTACTTATCCCTTACTGGTTTACAACGGTTATAAGTTGTTTCTTTAATTGTACTAATAGCTACACAATACAGCCATAAGAATCAATCCACATACTTGACCTATATGACACAATTTGGACATTCCAAGGGTTAATTGTTAAGCTATGGATACTGCACTTTAGACATAGTAAGTATCCATTTATATCTGTTCCGGGCGGGGCACTCAAAGGGTTAATTCCCTTCCACCTGATTATGTTCAGCTTTCTGTTCTGGCCACCTCTGACATAGAAATGTGGGCTGACACTATGGTGTGTTACACCACACCCCCACAGCCCCATTCGCAGGAGGACCAGAGCAGCTTAGACACAATCACAGGTGATTACAATAAAGCTTATGAGCTTAAGGTATAAATTTACCACCCGGACAGTTTCTGCTCACTGCTGATACCCCTGAGGACGGCGTGTGGTCACGCCGAAACGTACGTCGGGTTCTTCTGTGTTTTTAATACTCTTTGAGCACTTTGCTCTGAGCACCTTTTTCATTTATGTTTTTCTAGCATGTGTGTGTAACCTGGGGATTCAGATGTTATGACAGCATTTAGATTAGAACACCCATGAAGGTGTTTTATAGGAGATAGGGTATTAGCATAGCACTACTGTTTGGTTGGGAGTGTGTGTTTCTCCCTTTCCCTGTTCTCTCCTACTGCTTTGTTACCTGAGTTATGTATGGGAGTACATATTGCCTTCTATCCCCTCTCCGTTTTTTGTGAGGGTTCCTTTTGGCTATTAGGCTCCTGACTAGCCCTGTTCCTACCATACATATTTCTCCCTATATTATTCTGTCCATCACTGATAACCCAGGTTTTTAATAGATTTCAATAAAGGCTTTTTTATTTTTTTGGCAACTATACTACTGTTGAGATTGGACTGGGTATTTACCCTCTGGGCGGTCTTTATATAAGACATCCCTTTTTGGGTTTTTTTCTTCCTTTTTTCTACAATTTCCAGGGTTACCCCCTTTTAACCAGTCCAGGTGACCTCTATACTCTGGAGACTCGGCAGTGGGATACGGGAGTGTCTTTCCCCCCCCCCCCACTTTCCAGCCTTTTGAGTTTCCTTTTTCTTGTTATTTAATTAAATTGGTGTTATTCACCGTGTGGTCACCACCATTACTATTATCAGTTTTTATAACCGTTTTCCAAACCACAATGGCAGGCTTTCTGTCTAATAAGCCCAGCGCAAGTACGTGGTGTGCGGACGCTGATTCTGTGTTCAGTACTGAAAGTACACTAGATACACTGTCTCCCCCTAATATTCACACCAGCTTTAATAAGCTTACTAAACTCTTTAAACAACAAATTAAGATAAGCTGGGAAGTCTCCACTCTCGAGAAATACATCTCTAAAAATATCATCCCTAGAGGGTTAAGAGTTCAGACCTCTCCATCAAGACAAGTCGAGATGGAAGATTTCTATAAAGAATGGGATGAGGCAGCTACTAAATGCTCAAATACGTTCATGAGTATTATTTGTAAATATGAGTCTATTAAACTATCCAATGTCCAACTAGAACTGGATAAAGAGATTGAGGTGGTCCAGGGTTTTAAAGTAGAACCACAATTTGAATCACTAGAGATAAAACTCAAATCCAATCTGGACAAATTCTCTCACATTATAAAAGTGAGGAAACACCAGAAGTATATGAGAGATACAAAGGACTTTGAACAAGGTAGAATTTACCGTTCTTTTAAAAAGAGGTCCAAAGTAGACTCTGACCAATTCAGCACATCTGAATACGAATCAACCGATACTGAAACTGAAAAACCTCAAACCCCTACTCCTAAGAATCCAACTAAAAGTATTCTTAAAAAGGGGGTGGATTTTTTTGAGGATTAAGACAAGCGGATCTAACTCAGGGTCCGCACACCAGATACAGGGGCAGAAGTCAGAGACGACGCAGGGAATGAGAGCATCCTCTCTGCGTATCATTAATCTCTCTGATACCATCCTTGGTCAGACCGAACTTAGCGTATTGGAGAAGGGTCTTTCATTCGTACCCATTCCAACATTCAGTAAGTTCAACTGGACTAAGGATGTAAACCTTTTTGTGAGAAAGCTTGCCTTGCATAAATACCATGCAGTACGTAAAGAAACTAAGGCCCAAAGCTTGGGTCTATCACCAAACGACTTGGAGTGCTTAGACACTCTGGTGGAATTACTTAACTCTGGGGATGGTACTATACAATCTGATATACCACATACTAATTTAAAACCCAAGAGTAAGTTTACCCCTCATTTTCAGGATTATAAAAATTTGGAGGTATTTTTGGAAATGGTTACCAGGGAAATAGATAAGATAAAAATGGATGACTTAGATCTATCCCCTAATGGCAACCTTAATACTCAGGAACTAATAGCCCTGAAAAAACTACAGAGCTATAACAATTTGATTTTCAAACCCTCTGATAAAGGGGGCAATGTGGTGATACTTGACAGAGACCACTACATTCGTATAGCTGAAAGACTTCTATCTGATAAAAATACTTACCGTATACTAGCAAAAGATCCTACAAAAGCGTTCCAAGCTGAGTTAAAAACTATGCTTACTAAGGCTGTGAATCATCAACTCATTAATCAGGATGAGTTTGAATTTATGTGCACCAAACAACCATGTCTATCTACTTTTTATTGTTTGCCTAAAGTGCACAAATCCCTAACCGATCCGACCGGTAGGCCGATAGTTTCTGGTTGTGCTAACCTAACTCAGAATGTAAGCATTTATGTGGATAAAATTCTGTCCCCAGTAGTACAGAAGCTACCATCTTTCCTTAGAGATACTAAACAAATGTTGCATTTATTGACCAACCTTATTTTACCCCCAAACGCTATCCTGTGCAGCCTTGACGTGGAGGCCCTTTACAGCTCAATTCCTCATAACCTAGGCATTAAACATACCCGTGAACTATTAAATCTTGAAACTGACCTACCTGAACATTATGTGAATTTTGTGATGGAATTACTTGAATTCATTTTGACTCGTAATATCTTTCTGTTCAATGGCAAAATCTTCCACCAGACCACTGGTACAGCTATGGGGACGTCTTGTGCGCCCTCATATGCCAATCTCCATCTAGGCTGGTGGGAGAGGTGTATTAGGGCAGATCCCAAGCTGAAATCATACACTAATCAGATCTTCTATTGGAAAAGATACATCGATGATGTGTTTTTGATTTGGCTTGATACATCAGAGAGATTCAAAGAATTTGTATGTCTGCTGAACAGCAACGATTTTAACTTACGATTCACTAGTGAAGTAGGGGGTCAAAACCTTTGCTTTCTAGATCTAGCACTACAGGTATCTAAAGAAGGCAAAATTGAAACAACCTTGTACAGAAAGAAGACAGCCTCAAATAACCTGCTATGCTGGTCTAGTCATCACCCCATATCACTCAAATCCGGTATCCCAATAGGCCAATATTTGAGACTTCGACGAAACTGCTCCACGATGGAGGAGTTCAAATTAAAAGCAAATGAGCTGCGTCACATGTTTAAGGCCAAAGGTTACCCAAATAGGGTTCTGAAAAGAGCCTATCTGAGGGCAATCCACACTGAACGGGAAACCCTAATTACAGATGGGGGTCGTAAGACTGAGGAAAATAAAATACGCTGCATCGGTACATATGATGCAGGATGGGACACTATGCTGAATGTCTTTCAAAAATTTTGGCCTATCCTCCAATCAGATAAGCATCTGAAGGAAATTCTGCCATCACTCCCTTCAATTACAGCACGGAGGGGCAAAAACTTGAGAGATATCCTAGCACCTAGTCACCTCTCAACTACGTCCCCGTCAGGTTATTTTCAAAAATACCTACCAATGGGTTCTTTCCAATGTGGTCACTGCAGTGCATGCCCGTTTATTACCAAGAGGGCCTCTGACAGCAAGGGCTTAATGAATTTCAAACCACGTTCCTTCTTTAATTGTAACACAACAGGAGTAGTTTACCTACTGTCTTGCTCCTGTGGCCTAAAATATGTAGGCAAGACTTTTCGCCACTTTAGGCTAAGGATACGTGAACATGTAAATTCTGTCAAGAGACGTTTGGAAACACCCGTCTCAAGGCATTTACATCTACATCACAATCACTCCTCGGCAGGCATCCGGTTCATGGGTCTTGAACATGTACCACAGCCTCCTAGGAAAGGAAACTGGGACCTAAAACTAAGACAAAGAGAGGCGTTTTGGATTTACCATCTCAAAACGCTATCTCCTCTGGGGTTAAACGAAGGGTTTTCATATTCCCCGTTTATTTAAAGTACTGCAATAATTCTGATAATAAATGGTATCTTAAGTTATGCCTGTATATATGTATATATTCTTTATTTATTTATATTAATATTTGGTGTTCATATGTCCATTCACTTTACTTGTATTATAGGTCTAAGAGTTTAGGGGTCTGTTTTGTGTTTGCAAAACTAATGGGTTACTATTTACAGTGGCAAAAACAAAAATAATTGTCGGCTTCTGTGTATGATTGCCCATATAGCCATTGTACTTATCCCTTACTGGTTTACAACGGTTATAAGTTGTTTCTTTAATTGTACTAATAGCTACACAATACAGCCATAAGAATCAATCCACATACTTGACCTATATGACACAATTTGGACATTCCAAGGGTTAATTGTTAAGCTATGGATACTGCACTTTAGACATAGTAAGTATCCATTTATATCTGTTCCGGGCGGGGCACTCAAAGGGTTAATTCCCTTCCACCTGATTATGTTCAGCTTTCTGTTCTGGCCACCTCTGACATAGAAATGTGGGCTGACACTATGGTGTGTTACACCACACCCCCACAGCCCCATTCGCAGGAGGACCAGAGCAGCTTAGACACAATCACAGGTGATTACAATAAAGCTTATGAGCTTAAGGTATAAATTTACCACCCGGACAGTTTCTGCTCACTGCTGATACCCCTGAGGACGGCGTGTGGTCACGCCGAAACGTACGTCGGGTTCTTCTGTGTTTTTAATACTCTTTGAGCACTTTGCTCTGAGCACCTTTTTCATTTATGTTTTTCTAGCATGTGTGTGTAACCTGGGCATTCAGATGTTATGACAGCATTTAGATTAGAACACCCATGAAGGTGTTTTATAGGAGATAGGGTATTAGCATAGCACTACTGTTTGGTTGGGAGTGTGTGTTTCTCCCTTTCCCTGTTCTCTCCTACTGCTTTGTTACCTGAGTTATGTATGGGAGTACATATTGCCTTCTATCCCCTCTCCGTTTTTTGTGAGGGTTCCTTTTGGCTATTAGGCTCCTGACTAGCCCTGTTCCTACCATACATATTTCTCCCTATATTATTCTGTCCATCACTGATAACCCAGGTTTTTAATAGATTTCAATAAAGGCTTTTTTATTTTTTTGGCAACTATACTACTGTTGAGATTGGACTGGGTATTTACCCTCTGGGCGGTCTTTATATAAGACATCCCTTTTTGGGTTTTTTTCTTCCTTTTTTCTACCCTACCCTTACCTTTTGTGTCACATTAACCCACTCCCTCTAGCATGTAAACACATTACCCCACTCCCTCTGTTCCTGTGTGGTAAACTCGTCTGGTTACAAATACGTGTCTATTAGTCCACCCATTGTACAGCGCTATGGAACTTGTTGGCACTTTATAAATAATAATAATAATAATGGTAAGCTAGTGCCAGGGACCACCTGAACAATTAAAGAATATACATGGGTTAATTTCCAAGATACATATTATATATTTTTGATTGAACCTATAAATATATCGTTTTGATTAAACCTGTATTCTGCAAAATATTATCTTAGAATAACCTGTTTTGTCTGGTTGTATTGTATTTTTAGTTCACAATTAGTGATATAACTAAAATACTACAGATTGTGTAACAGTAGGGTACAACAGCAAAGCTTTATTATATCCTCTGGCAAGGAAACACATTTGCTAGTCCATACAATGGTTAAATCAGATTGAGCTCTAGAGGTTGGGCATTTATACTTCCGTCACAGTCATTCTGAGAAACTATTCAATCCAATTCCCCTTGCTTTATAGCAGAATGCATTTGCAAGAATGCTGAACACATGGAATTTTCTTACCAGTCTAATCTTTGAGTCCATATTAGCATGCTAATAGGATTGTCATTTCCCAAAAGAATATTTGTTTCTGAATAATCGTTTAGATAAAAACTGGATAGAATGTTAACCATTTATTGCTAATATTTAATTAAACAGCAGCAAAAATGTATTGTGATATAATAGGGGATAAGTACCATTTTGGAATGGATTAAAAATTAATATTAAAGTAATCTTTAAATTTGTCATTGTTATTTTTCGTGAGGATTAAATTATTGAGCAGAATAGAGAGACTAATATTTTAAATTTCTACAATTTATCTGTAAGTCTTTAACTTAAAATGTGTGTTTCTGCTGATATGATTCATATGATTCATAACTATTTTTAATTCTGAATATGTTTGAGGTTCCTTGGCTGAATAAGAGAGGGACATATAAAGCCCATGGCAGTTGAAATATAAAGAACATATTGGAGATGTCAATAGGGATTGCATCAAGGAGATTGAGTCTTGAATGATAACAAGGTTATGCAGCTAAAGTTAAAAGGGTTGGGTTTTCTGTTGAAATGAAAAGAAGTACTAAGGATAGCATCAATTTAACTATATAAAGGCAAACAAGAAAAGCTAGGCAAGTTTATACAGGCTAGATATTAGGTGCAAGGACCACTTTATCTAATCTTGAATTTATTAGAGTTTCTGCAAATGAAAAAATAGAATCTGAAACCAAGACTATTTAGAAGCAAACAACAAATCTTCAGGGTATCCAAATGGTCCAGACAAGTGTTAAAATAGAAAGGACACATTCAGAAAGGGTCAGTGTCGTTATTTAGCAATGGTAACTTGTCTGTTGGCTAGGCAACGTAATGTATATTCTAATATTCATGTTACTTTGTTTAAAATTCTGTATTAGAGGTTATTTGCCCAAGACAAGAGAGAAAACTACATTAGAGGAAATAAATAACTTAAATAAAAGGGGTAGGAATAGGAAGGCAAGGGGCTTGATCAATGGGGAAAGCATGGTTAATAATCATCTTTCTGAAGGGGAGGTGGCTTTACTTGTTACTCTATTAAAAAAAAAAAAAAAAAACATTTATCTCCCAGTGAATAGATCAAGGATACTAGAAATAAGAATAGTCAAGAACAAGCCAATGTCAAAATAGAATCACAATATAAATGCGCACGCTGGTAACGATTAAATGGGAACCACAACAGGCCACTGATAAAAGGCACTTTAAATAACCGTAGGAAAATAATGATTGGTCAGAACTGACCTTGTGTTCCCAAAAGGTGTATGTGTATCGATGACATGATGATGCACGTAATTTTTGTAATGTTCCGTGGCAGGGTTATAATGCCTTGTGGATTCTTAGCTGCCGGCTTCCTTCTGAATGCCATTTTGCCCGGGAGTTGCTGTGAGAGTGGACCAGATGGCAATCTGCCCTGGTTTAGGTAAGTGTATACTTGTATCATGGCTGCCTGGTGACATTACAACGAGAGGGACATACACGACACTAGGCAAGTGGTCTTAATATCTTAATGTTGTGGCTGATCAGTGTTTAATGCCACATTGCAAACATAATGAAAAATCTTAACTAGTCAAACCTTGGCTTTGTGTCGAGTCATCTTTGGGTAGGTGAAATCCAGGATATGCACCAGCTGACTGTAGTTGTCAATATTGTCCACAGATTAACATATCCCAACTTCCGATGTGACCTGTTCAGGGCAGAACCTGTGGTCTTGAAGCCTTGTTGTCCTTGTTACAGTCCTGGCTGTTGTAATTAAGGAAATATACCATCTCAGTCCTCACCTGCTATTGTCCAAAGGGGACTGTGATAAAGGTGACGAGGTCAATCCCTGGGATATCCATCAGAACGGGTTTAGTCAGGAGAAGTCAAGCAACTTAACCTTTTTGCCTTGAACTAGTCTGGGGAACTCAAAAGTTGTATGTTTAAACCACTGTATTTTAGATTATAGACTTAAACATGAATTTTAAATTAAATTCTTACTTTCACCAGCACCAGAACAGTCTCCTCTTGGCAGCAACACTGTCTCTGTTGACATAATCAATCCAGATGACTTATGTTCAATTTAAAGCATTGGGGACATAGGACAAATGCATGGCAGTCAGTGTACTCTGCCAATTTGATGATTCATGTGGAGCAGCACTAAACTCAATGCTTCTCTATGAAAAACTTTAGTGCCATTCTGTATCCTCATGCTGATGCCTCGGAACCTGAAGACCTTCTATTTTTGAAAGTCTTAAATAGGATGTGCCCCTAATGGCTGTCAGTTTGAGAGCAACTAGAGGCATAAACAAGTAAGCTCTGCTATTTTCCAGAAATTACAATTGTTTACATTGCTTGTATAAACTGGCAGCATCAATGCACCAAAAATACTATATAACAATGAAGATCTTAGATTGTCCATATAAATATGCTCCACGTATAACTCTTTGGGAGAAAACGTTTCTATTTTTTGCCTAAATTGCTATCACCATCTTTCTATCCTTACAATTCTCTGAGAGCCTTATAAGCATACAAGAGAACAAAGAGGAACAAAAGAGGCAACTAAGACTGGTGAGACATAGCGTAAACATAAAGTGTTTTAAAACTCAATATTTTAATAAGTAAGCTAAAAAGTTCAATAGGACAAGCAAGAAACAAAATGGACCACACACACAAATACAAATAGTATTATATATAATACCAAAAAATACAACCAGTAATTGATGAAAAAGTCTATAATGTTTATGGCTAAAATAGCCTATATAAAACAATAAGGATAAAGACAAGCACCTTAATCCACTGTCGTGAAAAATATGGATTAGGTAATGAATGGAGAGAGGTATCAGACCTCTGTATTTATAGACATGTTATGCTGTGTCTATAAAAATATGTTATACTAGGGGTAATGCTAGCAACAGATTATAGGAAACTAAATGCCTGCTTAGATATTACTGCTGGGTGTTGCATACTCTATATTTCTATACCAACAATGGGATCCAGTGTGAGATCAAATCTGCAGCTGATACTCGTACTAACCGTATCTAAAGCTACACAAGTAGCAGGCTGATTGTACAGAAAGATGTGATAAAAGTATATGCACCCTATCCCAGATTAAGAAATATTTCTAGGAAAGGTATGTACACATATAGCTACAACTGAAATGCAGTTAGTAGCATGATCACAAAGTACTCATGCAATATTTGGCAGCTACAATGTTGCAGATAGCTTGTTATAATACATAAGTTATACAGTAAAAAAGTTAGTAGGTTATTAACTGTATACAGATAAGTACAGAATATAATTTATGTATATTATCAGCCTGTTTGAGGGAATTAACCAGGGTACCACTTTACGATATACATTTGATAAGTTACATTTCTCTTAATTATGCCAACTACCACAATCTTGCAAGGCATACACAGCATGGATTAGTGTCGTGGCAATATATATATATATATATATATATATATATATATATATATATATATATATATATATATATATATATATATATATATATATATATATATATATATACCTTTTTGATTATATGAAAGATTCTCTATATAATTATAACCATCAAAACCATATGTACAGAGAAGTTCATTTACAGTATTATCAATAGAACCAACGGTTCTGTGAAGGTCACGAAAGGCACTACATTAGGCGTGTCTGTTCTTAAGTTCACTAAGAGTATAAAAATTAAAGCACCTATAATGGATATGCCTACAAGTTAAATGGCCATTTATTATCATTTCCTCTGAAAGACTCTCTTTTTTAGGATCTGTAATTCTTCAATTTTGATTTTGATTTTGTATTTTCATCTCTTTACCATACTTGACAGGATCCCGGTGGCAAAAATTGTATTTATACTCAATTTTACCTGAGTAATATGCAACAGAACTGTTTGCTCACAGAAATCCATTTACAGTATTACAAAAAATTAAGGCATCTATAACGGATGTACCTACAAGGTAAACGGTCACTTATTAGTATTTCTTTTGACAGGCTTGTTTTCATGGTCTGTAATTGTGTATTTATTATTTTGTATTATTTTTTAGTTTCATTTCCTAACTATACCTGACAGAACAAAGTTTGCATATTGTCAGGATATTTATATCGGCAGACATTTTGTGCTAAAATAGAAATTAAAAGTGTATATTGCCTGAGTCACTCAGAACAGAGCGAACTCCATTTTGGATTTCAGGATAACAAAGACACATCATTTCCTTGCTTTCACTAGCCACTGAGCCTGAGTTAAGGAATGCATTATATAAACAAGCCAAGTGATAAGCAATGAAGCAGTGGGGTGGAAGGCTCTGTCTAAATGTTAATGGAATAGAAATAATTCTAAACACAGACACTAATGACAGAGAAGACAAGTAATTAATATTGTTTTCTAAATTTTACAAGGTCCCATTGTAACTAAGGGGTGAAATTTAGTTTAGAACTGTCAATTTTAGAAATTACAACAGGAATTGTCGACGCACTGTCTGGAGAAAATCCAAAGAAACGCTTTGAACTGACAAGTAAATTTAAGTTATGGTAGTCATATAGATAAGCCAAATGACGTCAAAATCGTCATCCGGAAAAGTTAACTCTTTCCTGGATAGGAAGGTTTAGTGAGGCGAGACTGCCCTCTATGGACCAAATACCTAAATTGCAATCTGCAGGTTGACCACACCTTCAGTTTCCTATTGGCCTTATCAACTAATGACGTACAGAGAGTCTGGCCCTTTAAAAGTTAGGACAAAGGGAAGAGAGAGTTAGTTGAAGAGAGTTGAAGTTGGAGAAAGTTTGGGCTTTCAGATTCGGACATGCAGAGAGATCCATGACAGATATTCACTCTTGGACACAACTCAAGAAACACTCCTGGACACTTAGAATTTTTTTCCAACCAACACTTTTTTTTACTATTACTTACATACCTCCATACAACCAATCATACATGCATTCAAGTTCCTGGGACTACCTACTCATCTGGTGAGAACATCTACTTAACTGATAATTATGCTGGTTTTATTTAAATAATCTAAATTAATTAAATATCTAATAGCATGATATATGACTGGATAAATCACGGTCAGATTTCAATATTTAGAAATCTTAGTTAACTAAAGAATATATAGTTATAAACATTCCATTCTGCAGGTGGAATTAAGAATAATGATATATTAGTGTGATATTATCACATGTGAGCATACCGCTGTTTTTATCCAGGTGTATTGATTTGCTCTAAATAAGATAAGATATCTTGTTAGGCAAATTAAAATTCGGCTTATAGAATCTGGTAGATTATTCTTATTGGATGGTTCCAGGAAATGATTAATGAGCTGGTTTGAATGTTATTTTAATTGAAAATTACATGAGAATAGGATATTATATGCCTAGGAGGATCTAGCCAGCATTGGAAGGGTTACTCAGTTGAGTTAACTGTTAGCCAAGGTTTTATGGCTTTTTGCTGTGTGAAGTTTTGCTTTTTCTGTCTGTGAAGCACCCTCATAAATCTAAAATCTGGATATCTGTATGGAATACATTTCACTTACATGATAACAATCTCTAAGATCTAAGAGAATTGAAATAGTGGGAAATCGTTTAATATTATCATCCCATAAATATCCCCACAATATATATTCAGTATCAATTTAGTAATATTAAATAGTGGTTATCATGGATCTTTCACAACTACCGTATTTTTCGCTCCATAAGACGCACTTTTTTTCCCCCTCAAAAGTGAGGGGAAATGTATGTGCGTCTTATGGAGCGAATGTGTGGTACCTTGAGTCAAAACGCCAGAGTGCAGTGATGAAATGTGGATCGTGGAGGCTCCTGGGGTTCCTGTGCGGCTGAGAGGAGGCTCATGGGGTTCCGTGCTGCAGAGAGGAGGCTCCTGGGGTTCCGTGCGGAAGAGAAGAGGCTCCTGGGGTTCCGTGCGGAAGAGAAGAGGCTTCTGGGGTTCCGGTATTGCGTCTGTCCAGCACCGTGCTTCTTCCCCACTCGCTCGTAGCCGGGATCTACCGCCACCTAGCTTACCTCACTTGAACAGCAGTGGTCTTGCTGGGATCTATCGCCACCTAGCTTCCCTCACTTCAACAGCAGTGGTCTTGCTGGGATTTGAGGTAAGAGCTCTATCGCCACCTAGCTTTCCTCACTTAAACAGCACTGTTAGCAGTGATCAAAACCCATAGCTGATTAAACACTGTTATATTCCCACAAAATGTTGTAATATATTACAACATATTACAACATGTACGGTAATTACCGTACATTAATATATATTGAATATAATATTAATTTTATTTAAATTGTCAGGGATCAGATTAATGGGGCAGTTCTCTGAAAAGTGCAAGTTGAATTTGCACATTTATTTTCCTTGTGGAATTTTATAGATATCACTTACGGTACTACGTATGTTTGCTATGATGCCATTATTTAAAGGTACGGTCAGCACTCAGTGGTACACATTGGAGATACGGTACATTACTGACAGTTCCTTCATCACTGTATTTTCTTGCAGAAACCTTCCCCCATTCTACATACAAGGATGAGCAAGCAGAAAAGACTAGCATATAAGATTCCTTTTAAACTAGAGGTAGTAAAGTATGCTAAGGAGCATGGAAACAGAGCAGCGGAGAGACATTTTGGGCCACCTCCAACTGAAAAAATGATAAGAGAGTGGAGGAAACAGGAGGATCAGCTGCAAAAAGTGGATAAAAGTAAGCACACTCTTCGTGTACATGCTGCAAAGTGGCCACAGTTAGACGTGGCCATGAAAGAATGGATCACAAATCACCGGAATAATGGCTTCTCAGTCTCTACAAAAATGATAATATATGAAGCCAAACGCATTGCTGTAGAGAAAGGCATTCACGATTTTATTGGATCACCATCGTGGTGCTACAGATTTATGAAGCGATGTGGCCTTGCTATGCGCACCAAAACCAGAATTGCGCAAAAAATGCCAAAAGAATATGAATCTAAGATTCTTTCTTTTCATAAATTTGTCATTGATGCTAGGAAGAAAAATGGGAATATGGATTGGGAATATGGATGAAGTCCCGCTAACCTTTGATGTGCCATCTAATAGGACTGTTGATCTGAAAGGTGCCAAAACAATAACCGTGAAAACCTCCGGACATGAGAAAACCCATTACACGGTTGTGTTGTCTTGCTGTGCAGACGGCACCAAATTGCCACCCATGTTGATTTTCAAAAGGAAAACGTTTCCAAAAGAAGCGATTCCAAGAGGAGTTGTTGTTCATGTTCATGAGAAAGGATGGATGGACGAAAATGGAATGAGAGTATGGATTGAAAAAGTGTGGTCCAAACGTCCTGGAGGGCTTCTGAAAAAACCTGCCTTATTAGTACTTGACCAGTTTAGAGCACATATTAGTGAAACTACAAAAAAGTGCTTTAAAGAAGTGAAGACTCATCTAGCTGTAATTCCTGGAGGTCTTACCAGCCAGTTGCAACCTCTCGACGTTTCCATCAACAAACCATTTAAGATCTTTATGCGAGAAGAGTGGAACAAATGGATGGCTGCTGGCAATCATGATCTGACACCTGCTGGACGAATGAAGAGGCCCACTATCACTCAAGTTTGTGAATGGGTGAAAACTTCATGGCACTCTGTGAAGGAGGAAATTGTTGTCCAGTCATTCAAAAAATGTGGCATTAGCAATGCTTTGGATGGAAATGAAGATGATATCTTATATGAAGATAGCGAAGAAAGTGATGTCAGTGATTGTGAGCAACTGAGCTTCCTAAATTCTGACTCTAGCAATGATGAGTTCTTGGGGTTCACAGAAGACTAGAAGAGTACTCAAACCTTAAAGTCTCTCTTCATTTGTTAATGACAGTGATGATGGTTCTTAATACCACTGTTGACTTAATGCCACTGTTCACTTTACATGGTTGAAATATTATTCTGATATACTGGTAGTTTATACTGGTAGTTTATTAAATAGTTTAGTACAACATTTGATTCAGAATATTTTTTTTCTTGTTTTCCTCCTCAAAAAACTAGGTGCGTCTTATGGTCAGGTGCGTCTTATGGAGCGAAAAATACGGTATATACTGAACTTTTCTATATGTACATCTGTAAATATTCAATTTATTTAATTATATTGTAATCCAATTCATGACAGTTTCTCTATAAAATACTTCTAATTGTTCAATAATATATCTAATATTTAATGTATGAATTCCTTATTGGCATATTATATGATACAGTTTTTGTATTTCCCTCTCTCCGTGTATATATATCATTATTCCATTGTACATTTTGGATCTAATTTTTCCGTTGTAGTTATATCACATCATTAACCCCTTAAGGACCAAACATCTGGAATAAAAGGGAATCATGACATGTCACACATGTTATGTGTCCTTAAGGGGTAAAGGTTTTGGTATAACATTTCTTACAATAGCTATTATAAGTATATTTTAGGACACTTTCACTTCCATTTTTTCCATGTATTCACACTCTCTCAATCATTAAGAGAGATGATTGGTACATTCAAATACCTTTTAGCCAATGCGATCGCTGTATCCCTCTTTTAAAACCGGCAAGTGTCAGTTTCCCGGTTCCCATCTGATGAGCTAAACAGCGAAACGCGCATCAGTGAGACTCGGCGTATTTCACCCTTACTAACAACACTATTTTGCTGCTACCAGGCTTTTTAGGTATTGGTTGGTTACAACTCATCATTTATTCACTCAGTGCTATTAGGCTACTATAGCTAATAGATTAGCAGTAATTTACTATTAACATTTCAAGCTACCGTTACCAACTATGTTAATTTCTCAGTAATAATTATCAGTATACCACTTTCGTTACATTCTGGGTGGAGAACTTTGGTATATAATGGTCAATAATAATTATTGTGTTGGCACTCTATTACAGGATGGTGCAGGTATTAGAGGTAACCCCCATAAAGACCTCAATAATATATACAAATAAATAACTATTAATACCGCACTCAATAGCATATAATATGCACCAAAAAGAATCAATATGTTGAAATGCAAAAATTAATTTATTATACACTTAATGACAAAAAGCTGAACAAAGATGAAAAAAAGAAAAAAAGAAAATAGCTTCTTGATCCAAGGATAAATCTGACTGCCATTCTTCCTAGTTTGTTGCAAAACTGGAAGTGCTTCAAACTGTTTTTTGGTTGTTTTCTTTTGCCTTCTTTTGCTTCAACAGCAAAAAACAAATGTGAGGAAGGCTGAACTTGATGGACACATCTCTTTTCAGCCTGTGTAAAAAGGTAACTCAGCAGATAAAGCACACATGATTGGGAAGGCATAAATTAAATTGTGGCAAACTCTATTTGTAATCATTTATATAGAACATTTTGTAAAATGTAGCTGCCAAGCTGGAAAAAATGTAATAGACATTAACAAATATTTATGTGCAGTGTCAGATTCCATATATTTTTGTTATTTGAGTATATTTTAATTTATAGTATATAATATTTATATATATTAATTTTATCAATAACAACACGCACTGTTTCTTATTTCAGTGAACTGCGGCAAAAACTGGATGAAGAAGGTAACAAATGCTCCATCCTGTCGAAGCAGCAAAAGTTTAATGAGCACTGCTGCATTCGATGCTGTTCCCCCTTCACGTTTCTCATCAACTCCAAGAGGCAGTGCCTGGATTGCAAGTTTAATATCTGTAAAAACTGCAGTGCCTATCAAAAGAAAGAAAAGGCTTGGATCTGCAATGTCTGCCAGCAAACAAGGTAGATTTTCTATTAGACACAGAATCTTGCTAAGGCATTCTATTACATTGAGCATTAAAAATAGGGTGGTATATAATTTTGTAGAATCATGCCAAATGAAATAGCAATTTACTTTTTGTAACCTTAAACTCACTCTACCTGAAAAAAAAAAATCAGCTTTATCACTGCTAATTTCACATTTGTTCCACCTGCAATATTCATCTATTTTTTTCTAGTATTGACCATAAATGTATTCAGGATCCTCTTGATCTACCTGCTAGTTATGCCTTTGAAACAACCTTAAAGGGACATATAGGCACCCAGACCAATTCCTCATATTGAAGTAGTCTGTGTGCACCATCCCTGATGGCGGCCGCAGGGGAAGCTCTTCTGGCGGCCGCTGGGGGAAAAAGGCTGTTCTGTCTCTGCTCCCCCTCCCTCGCGCGCAGCTTAATGAGACCGGGGCCGGAATATGACATCATATTCCGGCCCCGGTCTCATTAAGCTGCGAGCGAGGGAGTAGGAGCAGAGACAGAACAGCCTGCTCCCCCAGCGACCGCAAGAAGAGCTTCCCCTGCGGCCGCCATTCAAGTTCTCCCTGCGGCCGCCAGCAGACCTATCAGTCTGCCCACCCACACAGGTAGCAACATGTATGTATGTCAGTGGGAGTGTGTCTGTGTCATGCTGTGTGTGTGTGTGTGTCTGTCATGCTGTGTGTGTCTGTCTGTGTCATGCTGTGTGTGTCTGTCTGTGTCTGTCTTTGTCCTGTGTGTGTGTGTCTGTCTGTGTCATGCTGTGTGTGTGTCTGTGTCATGCTGTGTGTGTGTGTCTGTCTGTGTCATGCTGTGTGTGTGTGTGTGTGTCTGTGTCATGCTGTGTGTGTGTGTGTGTCTGTCTGTGTCATTGTGTGTGTGTCATGGTGTGTGTGTCTGTGTCACGGTGTGTGTGTCTGTGTCACGGTGTGTGTGTCTGTGTCACGGTGTGTGTGTCTGTGTCATGTGTGTGTGTCTGTGTCATGGTGTGTCTGTATCATGGTGTGTGTGTGTCTGTCTGTGTCATGGTGTGTGTGTGTGTGTGCGTGTGTGTCTGTCATGGTGTGTGTGTGTGTGTGTCTGTCATGGTGTGTGTGTGTCTGTCTGTGTCATGGTCTGTGTCATGGTGTGTCTGTCATGGTGTGTGTATGTCTGTCATGGTGTGTGTGTGTGTGTGTGTGTCAGTCGTGATGTCTGTGTTTGTTTTTAAAAATAGTGTTTTACTCACCTTTTTTTTCCCAACGCCGTGCTGGTCTCTGCCTCTATGACTGAGATCATCAAGTTTGATGATCTCAGCCAATCCGCAGTGACACAGGAAGCGCCTCTAGTGACCGTCTGAGTGTCTGTCTGTTATATATATATATATATATATATATATATATATATATATATATATATATAAAATGAAATAAGGCTCCTGCACTCCAACTAAATAGCAATTAAATAACCGGTGCCAAGTCAGATAGATACAGAAAAATCAAAAAAATACCGGCACTCTAGGCTTTCTTCATCCAATTTATTGTATGAATCCCAAACTGTCAACGTTTCAGCTTTCATCAGGACACATGAAATCGGGAGCTGAAACGTTGACAGTTTGGGATTCATACAATAAATTGGATGAAGAAAGCCTAGAGTGCCGGTATTTTTTTGATTTTTATATATATATATATATATATATATATATATATATATATATATATTACTCAATCATCTGGGGTGGCAAGGCATAGCCTTACATATTACATGCGACAATATATGGCGCAATGACTTATGGGGCTGGCATAGATTTTTTTTTCCAGGGCTGCTTTGTATCCCCAGTCCAGCCCTGACCCTGTAGTCTGCAATCTAAATCTGAAACTGCATTGTTTATGTTTCGGGATTAAGACTACCTTTAGTTGCTGTTTACCAGACAGTCACTAGAGGCGCCTACTGCTGTTTCATGGAGTTAACTCAGTGAAATGATGTTGGTCATCCTCACAGTAGGAATACCCAGTAGAAAATAATTGCTTCAAAGCATTTCTGCAAGGAAGACCTAGTGAGTATGTGGCATGAGCATTAAGTCCCCCCTCAGCAATGACATTGGAATAGACGGACACACACTCTGATACACATGCAGATACACACAAGCAGATGTACAGAGATACATACACTGACACACATACAGACACATACCCTGACACACATACAGACACATACCCTGACACACATACAGACACATACCCTGACACACATACAGACACATACCCTGACACACATACAGACACATACCCTGACACACATACAGACACATACCCTGACACACAGATACACACCTTGACACACATGCAGATACACAGACACACATATACATACACTGACACACATATTGACACACATATACTTTAACGTATTCCTAATCACCTTATGGTATTTGCGTCCAGCGGCCGTGCGTTTGTGTGACTGACTCTTGCAGCATGTTAATGGATGCCGGCGCTGCGGATCCACGGCAAATTATACCCCCACGTCCGCCCACGTTATTGACGACGTTGGCGTGCGCGTGACGTCCTGCGGGAGACGCACATGGGTGAGGGGGTAGGTAGGGGATATTTTTTTGGGGGGGTGAGGGGGTGACTAGGGTCCCCCCATTTGTATTTAGGGCCCCCACCCGCCGCTTAGGGGTGGGGGCCAGGGTGGGACAGTAGGTCCCCCCCTTATTGTTTTTTTTTAGGGCCCCCACCCACCGCTCAGGGGTGGGGGGCCGGGGGGACAGTAGGTCCCCCTCTTATTGTTATTTTTTGGGCCCCCACCCACCACTCAGGGGTGGGGGCCAAGGGGGACAGTAGGTTCCCCTCTTATTGTTATTTTTAAAGCCCCCACCCACCGCTCAGGGGTGGGGACCGGGGGGGGACAGTAGGTCCCCCCCCCCTTATTGTTATTTTTAGGGCCCCCACCCGCTGCTCAGGGGTGGGGGCTGGGGGGGACAGTAGGTCCCCCCCTTATTGTTATTTTTAGGGCCCCCACCCGCTGCTCAGGGGTGGGGGCCAGGTGGGGACAGTAGGTCCCCCCCTTATTGTTTTTTTAGTGCCCCCACCCGCCGCACAGGGGTGGGGGCCGGAGAGGGGGAGGACAGTAGGTCCCCCCTCATTATCTTTATGGCCCCGCCCACCGCCCAGGGGTGGGGGCCAGGGGGGGAGTCCAGTAGGTCCCCCCCCTTATTATCATTATGGCCCCCACCGCCGCCCAAGGATGGGGGCCGGAGAGGTGGAGGACAGTAGGTCCCCCCCTCATTATCTTTATGGCCCCCACCCGCCGCCTAGGGGTGGGGGCCAGGGGGAGAACAGTAGGCCCCCCCTCATTATCATTATGGCCCCCACCCGCCGCCCAGGGGTGGGGGCCGGAGAGGTGGAGGACAGTAGGTCCCCCCCTCATTATATTTATGGCCCCCACCCGCCGCCTAGGGGTGGGGGCCGGGGGGAGAACAGTAGGCCCCCCCTCATTATCTTTATGGCCCCCATCTGCTGCCCAGGGGTGGGGGCCGGGGGGAGGACAGTAGGTCCCCCCCTCAATATCATTATGGCCACCACCCGCAGGTCCCCCTCTTATTGTTATTTTTAGGGCCCCCTCCCACCGCTCAGGGGTGGGGGATGGGGGGACAGTAGATCAGGGGGCCGGAGAAGGGGAGGACAGTAGGTACCCCCTCATTATCTTTATGGCCCCACCCGCCACCCAGGGGTGGGGGCCAGGGCATGGAGGACAGTAGGTCCCCCCCCCTCATTTTTATTATGGCCCCCACCCACCGCCCAGGGTTTGGGGCCGGAGAGGGGGAGGACAGTAGGTCCCCCCCTCATTATCTTTATGGCCCCCACCCGCCGCCCAGGGGTGGGGGCCAGGGGGGAAGGAGAGTAGGTCTCCCTCCCCCTTCAATCACTATTGTGGCCAGAAATAGTCCCTGTGGGTTTTAAAATTTGCCTGCCTTTTGAAGTCTGTGGCGGTTCGCCCGGTTCGCCCGGTTCGCGAACATTTGCGGAAGTTCGCGTTCACAGTACGCGAACTGAAAATTTTATGTTCGCGACATCACTAGTGAAGAATGATGTTGCTATACCAACAACAAAAATCATCAAAGCCATCACATTATTTAAAGGGATACTCCACTGCCCTAATACAAAAAAATTAAAATCACTGTCTGCCTCTAGAGTTTAGTTCCGCTGAGCAAAACAATCAGAAAGTAACCAATTTGGTTGTCTGATTGACAGCGAGGGAGTGTGTAACAGAGTTAATTCATAAAAGTGTATATTTATGATAAATCTGCACTTTTTGTAGAATGATGACACACTCTTCACACATAAAACATTGCAGCAAGCGAATGTGCTTCAGGGGTCTGGAGTGTCCCTCTAATTTCTTAAGGAACAGTCTTGGGTTAAAAAATATACAATTATGCTTCTAAATCTCATAGGTACCTAGAACTATATCTAAATATATATGTATTTTTGGTGGGGCCACATTTTGTTTCCTTCCGGGGGCATGTTTTGTTCTTCTTTTTAAGTTATGTTCACAAATAAAACATTTACATGTTAACCATTGTTTGATATTATTTTCTGTTTACTCCTTTGGTTTTGTAATGATGTCATTATTGCTTTATTAATCCAATTTAAAATAGAATTTCAAAATAAATAAATCTCAATCCAATCCAGTGCTTCACATTGGGAACCTACTGCACATGTGCAGCAATGTATGGGAAGCATTAACAGCCCTTAATTTCATTGTGCTATGCGTGATGAGGCCTAATGTAAGTACCTTGGATTTTAAAAGGTGTTCTCGAAGAAGTGCCTCCACTGGCTGTTACTTTGATAGCCACTTCAGGTTTTTTTCCAAAACAGAAATGTTTTAATTGCCTGAGAAAAAGCATACAGTCCATGCACGAAAGCTGCTTCATTAAAATGATTTTTTTGTGCTAAGAGTTTCCTTTTAAATTCATTATAGTGGATTAATAGAGGAATCCATTTAAAACAAAAAAAAAAAAAAACTTGAAACATAAACTGAAATATAAAAAAGCACCATTGATTCAAATGTTTGAGCCCTTCAACTTCACCATTGACTGATCTTCAGAGATTAATTATTTTTCCCAAAAGCTGGCATTGGACATAGGACTATGTGAGAATAGCAAGTGTACACATGGATCTCTAACTGATCATAATGTCTTGTGGGATGACTTCTTTGCATTTTATTTAGTCATGGCACATGCAATGGGGAAAAAGCAAGATTTTATAGGAAACTGGCAAGGGAATTGGTCACAGAGCCACTAACATAAAGGGGTTGTGGGTAACAACCTCACATCGTGCTGATTTAAAGCTTTAGTTTATTGGTGATTGACAGGTTACCCCGGGATTGAGATAGGAGGAAAGAATTGTGAAAGACCTTTGCTAACCTAGCACTGTGTGAATTTATCATTAGGGTGGTTGCCTACATGTATCTGGGGATTAGCAGGTTATAAGACTGTAAAGAGCATATATATTAAGGTTGTGTTGAGTTATTTTCAAGGGCATTCAGAGTGAGAAGAGGCAGTGCTCAAGACATTTATCACATGCATGTTTTCATTGATCGCGATGTAGTCCCTGGAAAAAGAGTATATGTCTTTGGAATGCTCAGATCTCTGTGAATGCACTGTCATGCTGCACAGGTCATATTGATTGCAGTGATATATATCCAATTGAATTTGGTTGGCTTTTTACCAGATTTTGCTGGTTAGCATGTGCTTTAGGGAAGACCATTCTTTTCACAGTTAGTATGGTTTGGAATTTCGCATTGACTCCTACTTCAAGCATCAACTGACCTGAAATTACTTTTACTACGATCTGTCTTTAAAAAAAATACAGATAAGAATGTTGTAGTAAAAAAACATGAAAAAGATCTTGGAAAATTAAGAACACAGTGGAATTCTTCATTCAATAAATTGCTGAGAATTGCATATACATATGTATTATAAACACACTTATCTTTCAGCAACCTGTGTTGGACAGCACGTTATGTGGGGCAAATTTTTAAACTCACTTTATCTTGAAATATTATAAGAGCTGTATTTTCCTTTATATATCTTTACAGTATATTCACTTCCGTTCACCATATGGTTGTTTTGTATGTTTATCAAGGATGATACGATTTCAGATGTCTGCTTCTTCACACCCTGAATGTGTAGTAGGGATCAATTATCATATGGAGGTACTAAGTACTTCAGCAAGTCCTTTTCATCCATTACGTCCTCTTCATACCAAACTTACCTGCTCCACATGCCTGGGGTACTCTCCTCGTTGCACGCTGCCACTTTGCTCTCCTCTTCAAGTCGCAGCCACAGTCATTACTTTCCTCCATAGTCTTAGATGCTGCCCGCTTGAATGGTGTGTGTTTTATTTGTTCAAATAGTGTGACATCAAGCTCTCCCTTGAAGTGATCACGTCATCCAAGTGACCACATTATCAATCTTTTTGTAGTTGCAGAGATGACGTGGACCAATCAGAACTCATGTAAGCCTATATTATGCTAATTTGGGCTCTATAATTGTTTCTGTCTCGATACACGTTTTGTGATTATAGTAGATCTCTCTTGATATTTGTTATTGACCATTTTATTAGAGTCTATACAGATGTTTAAACAGCAAATGGATAAATACTTGCAAAAACACAATATACAGGGATATAATGTTTAATTAGGTGGGTAATAGCTTCTTGATCAAAGGAGATATCTGACTGCCAATCTGGGGTCAAGAATGAACGTTTTCCTTGTTTGTTGCACAATTGGAAGCACTTCAGACTGTTTTTTTTTTGTCTTCTTTTGCATCAATAGCAAAAACACATATAAGAAAGGCTGAACTTGATGGACGCATGTCTCTTTTCAGCTATATAACTATGTAACCTTATTGTATTTGACTTAGTGTATTTCTGGTATCCTGACCTGACTTATTTGTTCACCGTATTTCTAATATCCTGAGCTTGGCTATTTACTAGCTTTGTCTTTATCTTTCTTACATTAAGTTCGACCACTCTAAGGCCCGATGATACATCTTTTTTAATACCTCTTTTATACAAATTAAAGGTACGGCCATGGAGACCATGTTTGCGTCTAGCTATGCAAACCTCTTTATGTCTAACTAGGAGGAGTCTTTTTTTATAATGAACATAGCTATTAAGATTCATGACGTATCGAATTAAATACTATATAGAGCAAAACAGAAGTAGTGTTTTTAGATTTACAGATTTTTATATATTACAACGAAGACTTATTTTAAACCATTGATGCCAACAGCTTTATTGGAAGAGATAGTGGTCACTACTCTCCATTGCTAGAAAATGCCCCTAAGGGCCAGTTTTGGAGGATAAAAAGGAACTATATGGATGTAACCACTTATGAAGAACAAACCTTGAGTATTAAACAGGACTTCTTACAAAAAAGGCTACGATGAGAAAAAAAATTGGAAAAAGATAGAAAGAGAAATAAAACTGAGAGATGATCTTTTAAAATATAAATCAAAAAGAAAAGAAACAGATGGACCAGATACCCTTTATATGCGATTATATTGATATTTAATACCTTTGTTTATGGGATTCACCATTTACTGTTAGTAGGGGTAAGACCCCATGACACTGAGAATGGATCAAAATGCTTTGTTTCCTTGGCTTTCTTGTTTAAGTCTCTGATTTGACAAGCGTATTCCTTGACAAGTAAACTAGTACCTGGCAGGATTATTGCTCATCCTCTTTGAGTGGTGGCTACCTCTTAAACTTTTCATCTTGGGGTTTCCATGAGGTTGATTTGTAAAATGGACACCTGGTCCTCTTTGCACATGTTTGGCAAATGTTTGATATTTTGATATTAATTTTAATGTTTTTGCATACTTGCTTGATTTGGCATGAAAAATTCAATAGTCGGGTTTTGCCTTTGCCTTTCATGGACCATTTTACATGCCCATTCTGTCTTTGTATGGCTTGTGTCCATGTTGCTTGTGTATACATATCTCACAGTTAATGGATTCTTGTAGACTGTGACCATATTATCATGCTTATAGGTAAATTTATTTTTATATATGTGATCATGCTTCATGAGGCACCTCATGTTTTTTAGGGTGGTGGAGCCAGAGCTTAGATCTGTTGTGCTTTATGTTCCTGCTGGCCTCCTTCCCCTTTGGTTGGTTAAATGGCTAACAGGAGAATTTCCCATTGGAGAAGTGTAAAGAAGGAGGTGTATACAAGGCTTTCTGGGATTGAGTCTACCTCACCGGGGGACTATACAATTTCCTACAAGTCATTAATTCTCATAGACTGTGACAATGCAAATGAAAATGTATTTATTGGTTTCCGTACATTTCTTTTTTGCTGACATAGCAGATATTTGCATTTGGGCTGAAATTTGCTGTGAAGCCAGAAAAAAATAGATTTGACATATTGTAAATACACCCTTTGGTGATCACTTTTTATTAAATATACAATTTTAACCTTTAAGAATTTCCATGCATATTAATCTTTTTCCTCTAGTTATTTGTGTGCAGATACAAATGTAGAAATTGATTTATCTTGAGGTCACTCCAATGAAGGGCAAGTTGCGCTAGAATAACAATTGCCCGGTGAAATAGCTTTCGTGGGCATTGCTGTTTTATGCTAAATGTGTTTGCTAACTGTGCAACACTATGAGGTTCATATAAATGTTGTTGTTGGGATTTTTAATAGTGAAAGTGTTAAGAGGATAATTGTTTAGTAACTTGTGCCAATTTGCCATTAGTAAATGTGCCAAGTCAAAGCATTATTAAATAGTTTGACAGTTTACCATCGGACTTTGCCATGGGACTTCTGGTGCCATAGCCACTGGAGCTTGCTGTAGTGGTCATGGTCTTAGAGTATCCCCTTAATTTTAAGGGGGTTACAATGGTTGCATACACATTAAAGAGAATCATAACTTCTACAGTAATTGCATTGGAAGTAGTGAAATAGTTTTAGAATGGTTTGACTACTTATCTGGGGTTCACCAGACACCACTCATGCTTCCATTATAGGTGACTGAAAGTCCAAAGCTCTCTTCACTGTGCTAATTCCAGTGGTGCAGGGATTTGCGTAGGAGAAGTAACCAAAGCTACTAAACAGGACCTTCTGGCTTTCACTAAGCTGCACCAGAGGCAAAGAGCAGTACCCTACAGACCCCTCACGCCTGGCTCCAAAACCACAACATTACACTTGTAGTGACTATGGTGCTTGGTTGTTCCTTTAAAACATTTTGTGCTCAGACAGCAATCAGCATAACAGCAAAGGACTTAACATAGCTTACTGAATATTCATTGTATTTGAGAGCTGTTGATTGTCCTAGAATTTGAAGACTTATTATGCTGTCTTTAGAATTGATTGAACAAATTAGATGGTTTTATTATTTGTAACACTGACTTCGTGTTCTCAAGGCATCATGAGTAATTTTCTTTGGAAAGTTTTTGAAATCATGCTTTTTACTTTGCATAGCAATATTCCTTGGGCAGTACAATACTGAGATGAAAACATGCACAATAGATTGCAAATGTTAAACAGACTCTAAGTCATTGTATGCAAAATTGAATTTTAGCTATTATAAAGCCGAAAAAATGTACAAACGAGGCGTATAACGTTGTGGCTGTATGGGTGTTACAGATATAGCTACCGAAAATAAATGACGCTTCTCAGTCATAAGAACAGAGATACAATGATGCTCATAAGACTACATTTGCTGGTCTAGAATGAACAAGAACATCCATGAAAAACACAAAAGCAATATCAATCTGCTCTCATGGGGCACTATCGTAAAAAGTAGCATATATGGAAAATGTAGCTAGCTATGCTCATAAGTCACAAAAAAGAGCTGTGATATTTACTAACGTTCACAGAGTTTCCACAATGACAGGAAAAAGAAATGTGAACATTTGGCAATTAACAGCTGCTAACAGCTGTGAAACTATTTAGCTAATTGTTTCTTTCATTTTCTGTAAAAAAACATATTTATTTTAATTTGTGGGGTGAAAAATTGCATGGTGAAAAATTGTGAAACATCAAAACTAAATATCAATACTTGATGATGAATTAGAACAAGATGTGTGCAAGT
Source organism: Pelobates fuscus (assembly GCF_036172605.1). Lineage (NCBI taxonomy): Eukaryota > Metazoa > Chordata > Amphibia > Anura > Pelobatidae > Pelobates > Pelobates fuscus. Next base: position 265,080,250 of record NC_086320.1, read on the forward strand.
ATTCAGCAGCAATATGGAAAAAAGGGATAAGATACACCAGCAAACATAAGCTATTAAAGGGAACCTCTAACATCATAAAAAAAAAAAAAAAAAAAGTTGGGTTGAGGAGCAGAGAGTGGTTTAGTCTTATGTATCCAATGGCTCATCGTCATCTTCTCAGAGAGAGTGTAGAGGTCACCCTCCTGGATACTAACATAATTAAACCGAAAGTGCTACTGTTTTAGGGGAAAAAGGTCAGGCCTACAAAATAAAATGTTCAATATTTGTATGAGGATGCACAAAGTATAAAAAGATCAGACTTAAAGCTATCACAAAATTACGTACAGCTCTGTGGAAAACCACTGCCTCTGGTGGTTAAAAGTAAAACATATTCATATAACCATGATCTTGAAAAAAAGCATTGAAAGTCATGTTTCAGTGTTTGCAGATGACACAAAACTCTGTAAAGTAATACAACGTGAGCAAGATATTACTTTGCTGCAGAGGAATTTAGATAGACTGGGGGACTGGGCACTCAAATGGAAGATTAAATTTAATTTAGAAAAATGCCAAGTTATGCACTTAGGCGTAAAGCATGCACAAGCCTCTTAAGTTTAGAAAAACATCGATATGATAACATTATACAAATATATTCAGGGCCAATATAAAACATTGTGTGGAAATCTATTCACAAACTGGACTTTACATAGGACACGAGGTCATGTGTTTAGACTGGAAGATAGAAGATTTTGTCTAAGGCAAAGACATTTTTTTTTTACTGCAAGAACAATAGGGGTGTGGAATTCTCTGCCTGAAGAAGTGGTTTTATCAGAGTCCATACAGATGTTCAAACAGCAACTAGATGCATACTTGCAAAAGCAGAATATTCAAGGTTATAATTTTTCAATATAGGGTAATAACTTCTTGATCCAAGGATAAATCTGATTGCCATTCTGTGGTCTAGAAGGAATTTTTTTCCTAGTTTGTTGCAAAATTGGAAGTGCTTCAAACTGGGTTTTTTGCCTTCTTTTTGATCAACAGCAAAAAACAAATGTGAGGAAGGCTGAACTTGATGGACGCAAGTCTCTTTTCAGCTATGTAACTATGTAACAATGTAACCACAGCAGCACTCAATGCAATACAATGCACTCAAAATCTACCTCATTGATATTAGAAGATATATACATCTATTGTGCTGAATATACATGCAAACAAGAAAAAAAAAGATGGAAAAAATGAAATGAACTGAACACATGTTTGCATTCCTAATGCTACAGTGTTCTTTTTACAGCCTTTATCAAAGGGTTGGAGGTCCATCTACATACAAACCATATATATATATATAGCTCCAAAAAACACCAAACAAAGGTAGAAAGAGAGTGGTCATTAGACAAAGAGGGGGAGTAAATGAGCGCATACTCAATCCTAAACAACCACCAACACCCAGTTGTGTTGATTACTGAATCCAGGATTAACTAGTGCATGTAAAAAAAAAAAATCCAGAAAGTGCACATAAATTTCTAAAAATAATAAGAATGAGCAAAACAAGCCTCACAGATGCGATGAAGTTGGGTGGGAAAGTATGTCTCAGGATCCATGATCGGATTGCTAGAGAGAGGCCCCTAATTGCACACATGCGCAGCTGGAGACTGCCAGGCTGGCAAGTTAGGCCCAGAGTCTTAGAGGGAAAATAGTAAGCCCCGCAAGTTGTAGGCAAAAAAACTCCCAAAATCTAAAGTAGTAAAAAAAAAACAGGAATCAGGACAGGACAAATGGACAATGGATTATTCTAATGACAATATAAATATCAAACAATTGAGGGGCCTGAAGTACCTATGTAAGAAAGCGGGTATATAGATCTATAATGAGAAATACAAAAATTGCAAATTCAAAACATAATTAAACCTCTAAAACAAGATGGAATATCAAAAAGGACCAAACCATAGCTTCCCATCTATGAACCCCAAAAAATGATGCATACTTCTCTCGATTTATAAGATGGAAAGAAAAGAAAGAATTACTATTATAGGCATTTCTATAGTGGTAACTTATTCCACAGCTCTTTGCAATGTTAGAAAGGGGAACATTGGAGTGAAAGATCCTCAAATATTCAAAGTCAACAAATTAACTTGTTTAAGGAAGAGCGCAACAAATGCACATGTCTACTGGATACCATTATCATCCATTTCGGGTGAATGTTGCATGGTTGCCATGTTTGATGTATACTTTTATTCTGCTTGTGCCTTTAATACTTTCACACTAGAGGTATTTTCACCTTGGGATATTACATATATATTGATGTTGCTTAGTTATGATACCTTTAGCTTTTTAATGAATACTTTATTCTTCTGTCTATATTTTAAGACATATCGTTCAGGTTGCTTCTTCCTTTCTGGTATAGCCCTAGTAATTATAACTTTGATATTACCCAGTTGTATATGCTGTCACATTTAGCTAGGAATAGGAAAATACACAAGCAATTTTCTTTTCCAGGCTATAATCCATGGCAGCATATGTTTTCCCTCTCCTAACTAGGCTTATATTTACTGTTGTATCTTTGGAACACAAACTGCTGAGTATCAGAAAGACAAGGAGGCCTTTTTCGTAAAGATCTATTTTTTTCCCCCTAACTCAATTGTATATGCTCCCATGCAAAAAAAAAATCAGGAAAACAACAGTTACAGCAAGTATAAAAATATCCCTTTTAATGAACCTCAATTATTTTTATTAACAGACATCATTGCTGAGTTGAAAAATATTTGACGCCTTTTATTTTTTAAATAAATAGTTTGAGAAATTTCACTCCATTTCAATTAATATCTCCTGTGCTTGTGCTCCCATATATATATATATATATATAAAACAAGCATATGTTTTAATATATTCTAGATGTTTTAAATAAAACTCATGAGCTAAGTTAGCTACTGTATACATTATGCATCTGTGCAATGCCCTTTTTAATTTAACATGACTGCTATTGTTCACTTGGTTTTCTAAAGACATAATCAATGTTGTTTGTCTCCATAACCATGACTAATGATAACAAATTAGTTTCTGCAAGAGTGACTTGATGTCTATATGCACTGATTTCTGGCTCGAACATTGGCAACAAGCTCATTAAATTCATTCTATTTAGGATGTACCTGGCTGTGCTCCTTCGTGAATGAAGTCATTGCATTGAAAGCTAAATAATCATGACATATATGATAGCAGACTTTGTGCTTTTTTGTACAGGGCATTTTATTTTATTAAAGCAGTTTTCCAGTGACTTTTTATTTTTGAATCCACATTTTAGTCTGATCTAATCTGTCAGATCCAACCAACCCTGCAGTCATTGAACAGAAACATCAATGTGGATAGACTTGCATACAATGAGAAAATTTGGCTCGGCGGAACCGTTTTTTTCCAAAAACAGGAAATATGTCAGGACACCTGAATGTTAGCCAATTGAAAGTTTGCTATCTCAGAATTTTGTTATGGAAATCGCAGTATGGGAACCAAAACAGAGGAGCCAAAAGGGTGTGAAAATATGCCAATCAGTGTACTGCAAAATATATACATTATATATGTATATATGTGTGTGGGTGTGTGTATATATATATATATATATATATATATATATATAAAAGAAATCGTAACCATTAGCTTGTAAATTTCAAAATAAAAAACTGCACTAAATATGTTCTCTGTTAATCTAGCATTAGAATTAGAAATGATCTACAAATATTGTCTTAATAATGTTATAATCAAAGTTATTTAAGAAGAATTATTTTCAAAGGCATCATATAAGCCATTTGCACAATTACAAAATAGAACAGATTCATAATGATACAATGGCAAAATCATATATATATATATAGGGGGGGGGTGGCTGCACTCACCTGAACATGCATAAATGGGGTGCTGCTGGGGGCCAAATAATACAACAAGAGTGAGTGCGCTGGATCTTGTGCATATATATATTTGTAGTCAAGGCATAAAGCCGAGTTAGTAACTTAAAACAAACAGGAAATGAAAAAGTCAGTTGTGGTGTGCTGTAACTGATGACACAGTAGGCCTGAAATAAAAGAAGGCCTACCTCAAGAAATGATTAAAAAGGAGTGGTGGTGGGTGGGACAAATCTCTAGACCTGAGACGGTAGTGAGTGAAGGGCTGGATCTCCTTAAGAAGGGGAACCAAGCCCCTCCCACAACTTCAGGCCCTGCCTTCCATTTGTGGTCAAGGCATAAAGCCGTAGAGTTAGCAACTTAAAACAAACAGGAAATGAAAAAGTCAGTTGTGGTGTGCCGTAACTGATGACGCAGTAGGCCTGAAATAAAAGAGGGCAAAAAGATTTAACCAGTTTATTCAGCCTACAATACAGTATAAGATTATCACACAATTATATTCTTGAATGCTAGGCGTACTTCTTGAACTGGCTGGGGAATGTATCGGGTGTAAGCTGTGGACTTCCAGCGGCCCATTATTTTAATGATGTGTGCCGGGATATTCTTCTTTGAAGCGGTAGTAGCCGCTCCTATTCGAAATGAATGACCGGAATATTTAGCCGGGTTTAATCCCAAACGTACTAACAATGTTCTTACGTAGAGCATGAACTTACTGATCGTCAGAGTATTACCGTATAATGCCAGTAGTGGTTAATGTGGTGTTAGTGAAATGGAAGAAAGGTACTGGTCGAAGACTACAATGGGGCACCATTTATTGTCAGTAGGGTAATAGGTAATAGTGACAGTCTGTCCCTTCATACTGGTTTTTGTATGATGTAGGAACAGTGAATAGTGGTCGTGTGTTTTAACTAGGTTGGCTCTTGTGAGGAAGTTTGGGGTGTTATAATTAGCGGTGGTAAACTCTTTGGGCCAAAGGAACCCATAGAACGCCAAGTAGATGGCCGTTTTAATGACCTGGTTTGTGTGAGTTTCAAAAGGTGAAGTATCTAAAAGATTCGACAGTGACTGGAATAGAAGATCGTGTATAGGTAGTCTGGACGGCGTGGGTGCCGGGGTGGAGTCCTTGATACCTTTCAGTATGGACTTTACCTGATAAGAGGACAGGAAACGTTGTTTATCAGGCCACATGGTGAGGATGTGGTGTTGAATACCAGTGATATATAATTTAATGGTGTTGAAAGATAGTTTTAGGTGAAGGTGGCAAAAATAAATGAACGCAATCATTTGTCTGAAATGTTGTAGTCTATCACAAATCTATTGAAAATATGAAAAGCCCTGCCATAAACCTTTCTAGTGTTAACAGAAAGCCCTAATTTTGCGAGGTGAGACCCGTGAGTGAGTAACCTGTTTAATCCAGGACCATCTCCGGCCACTGTGGTACTGGAGTAGGTATTAGGGCCGCTGTGGGTAGTGACGCCCGGAATTCTTGAAAACGAGATCGGGATAAATGGTCAGCGGCAATATTGAGAACCCCAGGAACATGTATGCAATTTAGAAAAAAACTGTGTTTTGCTGCTTGCCATGTGAGATTCCTAATAAATCGCATGATGGCCAGGGAAGAGGAATGTCCTTTGTTAACAATATGGCATGTTGCCATGTTGTCCAAGAAGCAGCGCACCGACTTCCCTGACCAGACAGCTCCCCATTTAACAGCTACTGCTACAATGGGATAAAGCTCAAATAAAGCGGATGTGTCCTTGAATTCTGGAATCTCAGCAATTTCCTTTGGCCAGTTGCACCACATCCATCCATTGCCAAAAATAGCGGCAAATCCGGAAGTGGCCGCAGCATCTGTCCAAATAGATACAGACTTATCTGTCAATACCAGTACGAAAATGCTCTTCCCATTCCAGTGCAGCAAAAACTCCCTCCACATGCGTAAGTCAGCGGTGGCATGTACATCTATCGTTATGCGGGAGGAATCGGTCTGAAAAGGAGGAAATAAACTGAGCAGCCGGGATATAAAAGCCCGCCCTTAAGGTATAATTTTCATGGCAAAATTAAGTGAACCCAACAGGGATTGCAACTCCTTTCTATTACATGAGTGTCCTGCTAAGTAAAGGTCAATGGTGGCCAGTGTGTGTTCGATCTTCTCCCTGGGGAGGCTAGCCTGCATATGTACAAAATCAAGCACAACCCCCAAGAAGTTGATGACCGTATCGGGACCTTCAGTCTTAGTAGGTGAAATAGGTACTCCTAGTTGTGTGAACAGTCGTGTCGTAGCCAGGAGGCTACTGGGAGGTAAGAGGTTACTTTCTATGGAAAGAAAGTCATCCAAATAATGAATAATGGTGGGGCATCTATGGGTCTTAAGCAATATCCAACACAACGTCTCGGCAAACATATCAAAAATACGTGGGCTGCTCTTGGAACCGAATGTGAGACGTGTAAAAAAATAATATACCTCTTGCCATTTAACACCATGTAAATGCCACAGGGATGGATGAAAAGGGAGTAGCTTAAATGCATTCACTATGTCCGTTTTACTAAGCCATGCGCCCACTCCTGCTGAGAGGATGGCCGTGATGGCATTATCTATAGTTGCGTATTGCAGAGAGAATTCTTCTGACGGAATGAGTGAGTTAAGACTTGGTGTAGATGATGCATGGGGAGCAGAGAGGTCAAGAATCAACCTTTGCTTGTTAGAGGATTTACCCGTGACCAGACCTATGGGGTTAGTTCTCCATACCGCAAAAGGTGGAGAATCAAAAGGGCCAATTACAAACCCTTGGTCAATTTCTTTCTGTAGTAGTCGGTCAATAGCGTCAGGGTCCGCTACGGCTGTTTGTAAGTTCTTACATTCTAAGACCCCAATAGGCATGTGGATAATACCTGTGTGAAATCCCGACGTGAAACCTGTCACCAAAAATTCCACTAGGTGTTGAGATGGGTGATCACATAACAACTCTCTCAGCAGTGAGACATCAAGAGACGATAAGTACTGCTTGGGGTATAATTTATTTGGGCACATTGCTTTGGAGTGAGCACGGAAACATAGGGAACAAACATGAAGTAGCCTACAGGCACTGTACCCACAAGTGCCTGTATTAAAGTTGTTGCATACTTGCGACTTCCCCAGAAATACTATATCGCGGCCCAGTTTATGCTTAAGGACCTTGGCTGTTCTCCCTGTGAGTATCATATTGGGAGGGGGGGTAGAAGGTATTTACCTCCGGGGTATTGGGACATAGATTTGCCGTGTGAGAATTGGAAGCACAAATGGCACAAGCTGGTGTCTTTAGGCCCGCAAAGTGTCGACTAAAAAGCTCCGTATCCAGCACACTCCAGTCTACTTGATAACTAAACTGGGATAGAGCCGCCGACGCCTTTTCGGCGAAAGCACGGTGGTAGTCGTAAAAAGACGTACCACCGTACTTGTGCCCCAAATCCACCAGCTTGTGGAGTTAGAGATCCAATTCCTCCCTCCTATTTTGATGCACTGAGCATACTACATTCCTGTAGATCCCAAAAGCCAATACGAATTCAGGGATGGACAGCTTACGATTCAGTCTGGGATCCCAAGCTTTAAGTACCACCGATACGTCACCATAAGCATATGTCTTATTTTCCAGGACATCTTGGGAGGCAATGAGTAGTGATACCAAATTTACATCCTTCCCCTCCAAGATGTCCTTTTTTAAATTAGCAGGCACCAAGTGTGCCGGGTTAATAATATGAGGATCTCTAGGACCAGTTGGAATATTACTATGGGAAGGGCCGGGGACAACCGCCGTGTCATTATTACCCAGAGCCTTTTATGAATGCTGTTGGCTATCTGTGTCCATTTTATCCAGCCTCTCGGTAAGGAGGTTATGACTGAGGACAATACCGCCTGCAGATCAGAAGACTGACCGCTACTAGACCCTTCATCAGCCCCTGTATTATCAGTTTGAGTGTTCAAAAGTCTATATAATTCGGCTTTCCTAGCCGTAGCTGGGTATGGAATATTCCTTTTCCTCAATTCGGCGGTGATCCTAGGAATGGTCCAGGACCGGAGAGATGAAGGGCTTGCATTGTCGCCTCCCCGAGATGGAGTGACTGATCTAGCTGGTGTACTAGGGATAGATAGTTCTTCCTCGCCTTCTGGTAGTTGTGACATGCTATAAAATAAATTAGAAGTTTTACCTAGGGTAATATTTCACTGGCTGACTTAACTAGTGCCAAGCGGCGAAACAATTAAGACGATAGGTGACAGGTGAGGCCCTGCTAGTTGCCAAGCGGCTGTGAGAGGCACTACCTATGAATTGGCCTGAGTGGGGTACGAGGCCATTGACATTATGGCGGGGAGTTGGCCCCTCTGTGACAAGAAACAGCAAAAGACAGAATGGGAGTGACAGGTGAGGCCCTCTCTATGCAACCATGCGAGGCGGCTAACTATGATTTGGCCCGAGGGGATGTCGTAACACCGATTTGAGGATGGGTGTTGGCCTCACGGGACCACTAACGTAAGGCATAGAAGGCCAGAAAAACATACCTAGAGGCTTCTATGCTTCAATGCTAGTGTATAACTAGATTATGAATAGACGGTGACGAGGAATCGTGTGAAATTGCGAAATAGGACGTACCTGATGAGCCAAGTATTTAGCCGGATAAGGTAATATAGGTGATCTGTAGAACCTATGAGATTAATAGTGAGTTTTTAAATGTAATTATTAATTATATAAGGGTTATATTGATATGTACCTTTAAATCCCCTCCTGCAACCAAGATACCTACCAGGTAGATTATCCTAATGTGGAAACTGGAACCAAAGAACCAAAGGTTGCAAGGATGGCCTAACCTATAAATGTAGAAGTTACACGTAAGACCCCAAGTGGCCAGTTTAGAACACTATAAATGATATGTGTATCTGTACGTGTTTAGATATCTATGTGCTATAAACAAAAGTGCATTATATTGATTGCAGGTAGTATTTAGAATTCGGAATGTATCATGCCAGACATATATGTAATTAGTCTGAAATTCAGGTCCAAAGGCGAGTAGACCATTCCTGAATTAAACACTCCAATACAATATTTAACCTAAATATGCTTTAAACTAGTACAATAAGTAATAATTAGTCTGACCACCAGGGGCCGATATAACCAACCTAAATACACCATTTAAGTTAATCGACAGTTTAATACACGAATATAGAGCGTTCGGTAACATATATGAACATTCCCTTAGCAAAGCTATGCGTGCGTATAACCGAACGATATGCTATTTAACTAAATCATACAAATTTAGTTTGTGAGTTTGAACAAGCGTACGTGCGATTGCTCCCGAAAGCCCGCCAAACTGATCAAATTGTAACGAAATGTATAAGCTAAGCGTTCTTATGCTAAGAATCATATGAACAACAAACCCGAACGGATGGTTATAGGAACTATATGGCTAGCCCATGATGATTCGAAGCGACCGCGACTGCAGCACGACGGGCAGCCGTGACTTAAGGTTTGTTTTGAGAATGGCACCAGTCGGAGGGTGTTTGTGAAGACAAAAAGATCCGCTGAGTCTCCGAGGAGTCAGGAACCAATGTGCGAGCTGATCAGGAGTAGTAGGACCAGGTAAGTGTTTCCACGAGATTCAGAACAGCAAAATGGCGATTTGCACAGACCGGAAGTTTGGTTATGCAAATCTCCTTAAGAAGGGGAACCAAGCCCCTCCCACAACTTCAGGCCCTGCCTTCCATATATATATATATATGTATGTGTGTATATCTATCTATCTATCTATCATATATATATATATATATATATATGTGTGTGTGTGTGTATTTTACAGTACACAGATTGAAGCATTTTACTGCCATTTGGTTTATAGATCAAGTGAGGAAAAAGTAACCAATAGAGAGAAAAACAGGAGGAGCAGTAATAAAAAAAATCTATATTTGTATATGATATACATAAAATATATACAGTTGGGCTCAAAAGTTTGCAAACCCTTGGAGAATTGGTAATATATGTACCATTTTTAAAGAAAATATGAGTGAGCAGGCAAAACACATTTCTTTTATTTATTTTGGATTCACATTCAACTGTAGGTTATAACAGAATGGCACAATCATGAAACAAAACATGGCAAAAAAAAAAAAAAATGAAATAACCCCTGTCCAAAAGTGTGCATACCCTTAGTTCTTAATACTGTGTATTTAGCATCCATACCCTTTAGCATTAATGACAGCGTGCAGTCTTTTGTAATAGTTGTCTATGAGGCCCCTAAATCTTGCAGGTAGTATATCTGCCCTTTCGTCTTGGCAATATTCCTGCAGGTCATGCATGGGCATCCGCAGGAATTTTTCCGGGGGGAGGGGGGAGCATAATTGTAATGCCAGGCTTGACTTCCAATTCTTTGGGCAGACGCTCCTCCTTTTTGGGTATGTTTGTCCTTTTCGGGAGTTTTGGTTACATGATCCGCGTCAGTGGCCCACCCTTTTACACTGTCCATTGATGGTGTAAGAGGGTGTAAAAAGAGCTTCTGTCTGCTAGTAAGAATGTAAGAAGACAAGTGGACATGTGAGTTCTAGGGGACAGTCTTTAGAAAGCATGGAGCGTGCACATCCTTAGAGGCATTTATGCCAAGCTCAGGATGCTGTTGGCCAGCATGCATGATTGGCAGGCAGCCTGACATGCATTCATGCCAGGCTAGCCTTTCAATTCTTTGGGCAGACACATCTCCTTTTTGGGCATGTTCGTCCATTTCAGGGGTTCTGGTTAAATGATCCGCGTCATACACCGCCCATTGACTTCCTGCTTCATTGGACACTGCTGTTCGGGGATATGGATTTACTTGAAAGATGAAAGCATGAATTAGAGAGAGATTAGCATATTTTAAGAGAATTTGAGTTTTTTTATAGCTGCATCCTATGTGTTTCCCTCCGGCAACATCTCCACATCTTGGCACTTGGACTAGGGACATTGGATTGGTACCTTTATCAGATTAGATTAGCCACTCCGCCAAGATATACCTTCATTTACTTTTTATTTTTATTTTTTTGTTGTATATTTTGTTTTGTTATGTGTTGCTGAGGGTAATGGAAGTAGTGCTTTCTTTGATTTCGACTTGGAAGCCCTTCAGGGGGGAATGTGGGAGGAAGTTTGAGCCTTAGACCTTTTTTAAGGGGTGCCCTCAAAGGCACGATAGGGCACTAGCTGGTTAGGATCGGTTTATCTGTTTTTGGCTTTTTCCACCCTTAGCATTCCGTCAGTGGCTATTAAACAGACGGACCCCTGCTGTCATTTTTAGTTTTTGCTCTCCACCCATAGCTATTATTCTATACCTGCATATATACACAGTGAACGAGTATGCATTAGGACGTCTGATTAATATTTTCACATCCCTGTTTTTTGGGGTATTTTAATTAGAATTGATTAAAAGTGACGTTTTAAATTTTCATTAAGGGTTGCTCTCCTTTTTCTTAGAGGGAAGACTTGAGGAGTGTGGGCAATTTATCATCTCCCATTCTCTCCTACAGTTATCTTATTAATTTTGTATTTACGTATAGGGGTTACCCCCCATTCCTACGAGCAACCTCTCCCTGCCTAGTTCTTTCTCTTTAATGGGTAACAGAATCTTCATCTTTCATGCACAGATCGCTGAGAATGACCCACACTGGTTTCCAGGTTTTTCAAATGGAGGTTGCATAGTATATTATGTCATACATTGCAACTCCGTTTCAGCTAACATAATGGCATCCACTGTAGACAATGGATAGAAAATGATCAGTGATATTTTGAATAGTACTAGGTTTCAGTACTAAGCATTATGTTTAAGCATAGAAGTGGTAGCCTAAATGAGAGACACAATAATGGGGCAGTGCCCCCATACCAACCGGTCAGACAAGAATGCATACTTAATTAGAACATGGACACAAACAATTAGTCATATTCATTCTTAATTAGCTACATATATAACACTTAATGATCTGCACAATCACGCATACCTTAACACAAAACGATGCATACTTAATAATTGCATACATGTATACAAGCATTAGCAATGGCTATAACGATCATCGCCCCAAATAATTATAAAAAATAAGTTGCACATTATAGAAGTATAATAATTATCTAACAATTACATGTAAAAAATTTTTTTTACATTTTAATGTTTTTTTTTTACATGGAATGCCTGTTCGATTATGAGAAAAAGCTAAATGTATCAATAACTTCAGAAGACACTAGATGGCGACAGTATTTCATCTTGTTCCAGCAAATCTTTCTGGTATATTTTTGTTTCAATAACAGCAAATAAAAGTTACATTCTCCTATATAATATCATTTATAATATATAAGAAATCGGAACCATTAGCTTGTAAATTTCAAAATATAAAATTGCACTAAATATGTTCTCTGTTAATCTAGCATTAGAATTAGAAATGATGTACAAATATTGTATTATTAATATTATAATCAAAATTATTTAAGATTTTTTTCCAAAGGCATCATATAAGTTATTTGCACATTTACAATATAGAACAGATTCATAATGATACAATTGCCAAATCATAGAAAGTAGAAGAATGACCACAGATAAAGCACATCAAGCTCTCCAATTGTAAGCATTCAAACTCAGGTATTCTGCATATACATACTTAATTTGGCACAATGTGCACTGGGCAGCACACAGGTGCAGACTAAGGGGGAGGGGGCAATGATCGTCCCAAGAAGAGAGCCTACCTGTACAGTTAAATCTTATGTTTGCTGTGACAGTTAAGGAACAATACAACATAGCACCAGAACACTATAGAGTCATGAATACAAATGTATATTTCTGACCCTATAGTGTCAAAACCCCTATTTAGGTGGCCGGCCTCTCTTTACCCTCCTTAAAAATTGTTAAAACTTACTTTTATTTCAGCATTGTGCAGCACTGACTTATGAAGCACTTCTAGTGGCTGTCTGAGTGACTGCCATTAGAGGTCTCCCTAGGCCCTAATGTAAACACTGTCTTTTCTTTGAAAATGGAGTGTTTACATTGAAATGCCCAAAGGGACAGACAGACACCAGAACAACTACATTAAAGGGACACTATAGTCACCAGAACAACTACAGCTTATTGCATTTGTTCTAATGAGTAGAATCATTCCCTTCAGGCTTTTTTTCTGTAAGCACTGTCTTTTCAGAGAAAATGCAATGTTTACATTATAGCCTAGTGATACCTCCACTTGCCGATCCTTAGATGGCTGATAGAGTTGCTTCCTGGGGCAGTGGTGCAGACTAAGCAGCACTGCCATTCAGTGTCTACACCCTCTGCATGCAGACACTGGACTTTCCTCATAGAGATGCATTGATTCAATTCATCTCTATGAGGAGATTCTGATTGACCAGGGCTGTATTTGACTTGTGCTGGCTCTGCCCCTGATCTGCCTCCTTGACAGTCTCATCAAATCCTATGGAGAAGCATTGTGATTGGCTTAGACCACCGCTTCTGATGATGTCAACAGACAGAGGCAGTCCACAGGCAGAGGCAGCAGCTTCAGACTTGAATACAAGTAAGAGTTTACTATAGAGTTTACTATATTTAGGTAGGTAAGAGAGGGCCAGGGGGGCTAGATGGTGGGTTTAACACTATAGGGTCAGGAATATATGTTTGTGTTTCTGACCCTATAGTGCTCCTTTAAGCTGTAGTTGTTCTGGTGACTATAGTTTCCCTTTACGATTAGTAGAGCTTGTCTGCTGCTCACATTTCCTCCTCATTTAGCCACTCTCCCCTGTGGCCATAAAATTGTGAGATTAACCCATAGAGCCTCCTGTAATCTTGAAGCTGAGTGCATACAAGAGCCAATTCCAGCACTCAAGCTCCACTTGGAAAACATGTATGAATCTCCTGTCTTCCACAGCAAGGGTTGAGTAACAGTGAGATTGTGTGTATAGGGAACTTAGGTGTGTATGTAGTGAGCCTGTATGTAGTGAACTTTCTGTAGTGAGCTGTGTTTAGTGGGCTTGTGTGTATCAGTGAGCTTTCTTTAGTATCATACAACAAAAAAACAAAAACAAAATAATACTTATATACTTATCAGAATAAACAGAAAACAGCTTTCCACCGAACACTTCCCAAATAGTGTTACGTCTGAACAAGCCGAAATATAAATATACATTGGATTCAGCTGATAATTCTAAAATGACCTTTTTAATTTTTTTCTATTTTTTTCTTTCATTGACTGCTTCATATATAGTTTGTTTGACTTTATCTTTGTAATACATGCTTTGTCAAATGTAAATGTTACATTTGCTTACAACTGTTGAAAATACATTCTACACGCAATGATTCTCTGTATATCGCACTTGTTATAAATTTCCCTATTTTTATTCCCCTCAGTAAAACTTAATTATAAAAATAAATCCTTCAAGTAGGAGTGTCAAATGATTCAGAGGACCAGACTGGTACTAGTCATCTTGCTATTTTGTCATTAGAAGATAATAAACTAGATGACCTGCTACTGTTGTTGTAGTACTAAATCATCTCATCTTAATCCTAACTGTTATGAGACATTAGTGCTATTTGATTTCTCAATGACCTCCCACAGACAGGAATAAATTGAAGACAAGTTCTCAGATGAGGTAGGAAGCCTTTCTTTAAAACTCCCCAATCTCCAAGCTTGATGAAGAGATTCACTTGACAGTTCAATACATATAATTGCAGTCGAAGATAGAAGCTTTTCAGATAGTCAGTTTTTTTCTAATGAAGGTCAAAAGCAATGCTAGACAGAACATCGGAATAAGCATATATTATGGGCGCATCAATTGCTCTCGAAGTTGAAACTACAAACATTAAAACACCAGGAGAAATTTTTTTCTTTTTTTAGCAGTCTGGTAGAATAACATTTCCGTTAGCCAGTAATTAGCCCACTAGAAATCTTATGCGATACTTATTATATGTTATATATTATTTTATTCCATATTATATCTATATCTTTATCTCTCTCTCTCTCTCTATATATATATATATATATATATATATATATATATATATATATATATATATATATATATATATTTATATATATATATATATTTATATATATTTATATATATATATATATATTTTTTTTTTTATTAAACCACAGATGGCTAGGGCTGCACTCACATGAACATGCATATATTATAGAGTGATGCAGGGGCCAATATATACAACATGCAAAATAGACAATCCAGCGCACTCACTTATTCACTAAACAGTGATTTCAAATCTCACAGATTGTTATAGTTTAATTTAAAAACACCTCACCTAGGCAAAAGATGAAGGGGGATTTAGTTACATTATATGATCTTATATTGCATAAGCCTGCCACAGTGTCAATGTACCCCATTCTTGGCAGGTCCTATCCCAGCAGCCTAATGCCTGCTCTTATGAGATGAATCCACTTATGTTACCCTCCTCTTTCAGCACTTGGTACTGGTCCGCATTTTCATGTTCTAGATGATATGGCCACTGGTTATTGCTACATCCACCACCACTGCAGTCTTCCATTCTTTGTCCATGACAATGATATCTGGTTGGCTGTACGTTTTTTTCTATATGGATAGTAAGGCTCACATGATCTTTCCCTGTCCTTCTCAACAACCCTTTGTGGCATCTCCTATTTGGACTCTGGTAGGTCCATCCCCTATTCGGTGCACATGTTTCAGTACATAATCTTGGCAAACTAATGGTTACTCAAAGTATGCTGTTGCCATAGAATTTCACGCCAGGCTACTATAAACTGTATTGTTCCTTATACCTCTTTGCACAGTCTGCACCTTGTGTCCTGGTGTTGCAAATATTGTAAAGCTGTAGAGGAACAAATGGCAGGGAACTAAACTGATGAGTGGTGCCATATACAGAGTTCCCTCTTTTAAAGGTTTTGCAGTAAAAAAGTGTGTCTGGCAGCAGTGACCAGAACGAAAGGCAGAAATGCGTATATCTCTTGTTCTCACCACTGTCAAAGAAGAACCATTGTCATTGCAAGGATAGGTGGGCATCCTGGCAGTGGCCAATAAGTATAAAGGAAATAAAAAGGATTAGGGTGGGAGAATGACATAGGTTGGATTGCTTGGAAAAAAAATAAGAATAATAGTTGTTTAATCATTTTAGTGCAAGGGTATTTTCAGGGAAATAAATACTTCAACTGTCTAAAATGAAATTGACAAAATCATCTCCTAACCAAATTCTTGGTACTAAACAGACTAAATATTTACACACCTGAAGTATTAATTTCTATCACATTATCATATCATCCCAGTGCTGCTTCACAGTTTAGTCTAATGCAATCCAATTTGGTTGGATTCATATATTCCAAACCACAAAGCAATAAAGGGCCAAAATGGGCCATGCCTTTAACAGAGGAATATCTATATCCCAATGTTTAAAATATTACCACACTTATCGGTGATACAACAATTATAAAAGTTATTATTAACAAAAATAAAGCCAAAATGGAGAAGGCATGAAAGTCTGAGTGTTGCGCACAGTATCTTAGCTGTTCTTAGAACTGCACTCTTCTGGACAGCAATCTTAGATGTGAAAACTGAAATTTGTTGGATCCACTCCCCTTACTTGGGGGTCACAGCCCTGAGTGCTCCTATCACAACTGGTACTACTACTGCCATTACTTTGCACTTCCTTTATAACTCATCTTTCAATCCTTGGTATTAGTCCATTTTCACATGTTCCTTCTTCCTGATGGTCACTTTGTTCTGCCATGTTCACCACCACTACAGTATTCTGTTCCTTGTCTACCACCACAATGGCAGGTTCATTGGCCACTACTTGCTTGTCTGTCTGGAACTGAAAGTCCCACAGGATCTTAGCCCTGTCATTCTCAACTACCGTTTATGGTATCTCCCACCTGTGCAGATATTTTGGTACACAATCCCAGCAACTTGATTGTGCCTCTCAGTGTATGCTGTCCCTGCTAACACGCAGCTAATATGTGCTGGATTGTCTCAGAGGCCTATTTGCACAGTCTGCACCTTGGGTCTTGTCTGGTGTGGTAGACCCCTGCTTTACTGATTTAGTGCTGAATGCCTGTTTTTGTGCTGCTAGAAAATTCCTGCCTTTTCCACCCACTGGTAAGATTTTGTAATGTGAGCCACATCCGCTATATGCTGGCAGTACACCCAATGGAGAGGTTTGCCTTGCCATGGAACCTGCATTCTCTATATGTTGTTGTCTCAGGCATTCCTTTAACAGTTCATCTTTGGGAGGCAACTTCATGATGTACTTGTGGATGCTCTGTGTTTCATCCAGGACTATGTCCTTGACACTCCTCCGGTCCTGGTGTACAGTCTCTTTCAGGTACAAACCATCATTCATAGTGAGTAATTTCCAGCTCTTGATATCCATGGTGAGCAGCTCTTCTCATGGCCAGATTATTATTCCAGTTGGGTACCTGATGACTGATAGAGCATATGTCTTGACCATGTTCTTACCATTTAGCTAGGACTTTAGGACATGTCTGACTCTCTGGATATACTTGAATGTTGCTATTCTCCTTGCCTCTTCCTCATGGTTGCATGTGTTTGCGGTATTCCCCAGGTACTTGTAGCTGTTCTCTTCATCTCCTTTGGTCTTCTGGAACTTGAACTTCTGTCCTGACCCTTTGTTTGCTATCATCCGCCCACACTTATCTAGTCTGAACCACATTCCAATCTCCTTGCTGTATATCCTAGTTAGGATATTATATACTAGTTACTATATCTTGCTGTATATCCTAGTTAGGATCAATAGGTCAATGTCCTGCTCACTCTTGATGCAATACATGTAGAGTAGGTGGCTGATTGGAGCAACACTCTTAAAACCTATATCCATATCCACTCTTCATGATGATCTGGCTTAGGGGGTTGAGGCCTATGCCAAAAAGCATTGGATTGGGGAAAGTGCATCACCTTGGTATACGGAACATTTGATGTTCATGTGTGTCATTGTCCTGGAATTAGGACTTTGACATAGCAATACCAGGGTACTCTTTATATAGAAAAGGCATGGAAGGCAATCAAGGGGGATAAGTGACCTTTTATGTGAAGGATAGCATAAAATCTAGCCTAATAAAAGTTAGTTAGAGTCCGTTTGGTTTACGTTAGAATTTGGTAATCACACAGTAACTCGTTTAGGTGTCATTTATAGGGCCCCTGAAGAAGAGTTAGATAATCTACTAGTTGAGGAAATATCTCCCCCCTTCATTGTCATTTTAGCTATCATCATGGGTGACTTTAATCTTTCCGATGTGAACTGGAAAACCAAAATAGCACACATATGCTAAACTACCTACTTGGATTGTCTCTAAAACAAGTAATTGAGGAGCCAACTAGTAAGGGGGCTATTCTAGATTTATAGTTAACAAATGGAGATTTGGTATCAAATATTACTGTAGGTGAAAGTTTAGGATCCAGTGATCCTCAGTCAATGTTGTTTAATATAAGAACAGTGACTGAGTCACACCACACAAAAACAAAATTGTTATAAGAACTGTGACTGAGTCAAAAACAAAAATGTTGGACATTAGAAAAAATAATTTTCTAAAATTAGAATATGTGTAAAGGAGTCATTGTCAGACTGGGGCCGTTTAAATGGAGTCCAAGAGAAATGGGATAATTTAAAAGTTGCACTACTGAAGGCAACAGAAAATTGCATTAGCCTTGTCAGTAAAAACAAAAAAATTAAGAAACCACTGTGGTACTCTACAGAAGTGGCCAAAATAGTAAAAAACAAAAAGTTAGCATTTAGTAATTATAAAAAAAACCAGAGTAAAGTAGAAAGACAGATTTATAAGATTAGACAGAAAGAGGCTAAGCAAGTTATAAGAGCTTCCAAATCACACACAGAAGAGAAAATAGCACAGTCAGTAAAAAAGGGACAAAACTTTTTTAGATACATAAATGAGAAAAGGAAAGTAAAACGAGGATTAGTTAGATTAAAAACAAAAGGAAGGTATGTAGAAGAGGATAAAGGTCTAGCTGACTGCCTCAATAAATATTGTTGTTCAGTATTTACAGATGAAAATGAAGGAAAGGGACCTCAGTTAGGAAAAAGGACAAATTAGTAATTTGTTACATGTGAGTTTACAGAGGAAGAGGTTATATTTCAACTGTCAAAAGTAAAGACAAATAAGTTAATGGGGCCTTATGGATTACACCCAAAGCTATTAAAAGAGCTTAGTGGTGTACTAGCAAAACCATTAATGGTTTTATTTAACCAATCATTGCCAACAGGAGTAGTCCCAGAAGATTGGAAGTTGGTGAATGTTGTGCCCATTCACAAGAAAGATAGTAGGGAGGAGTCTGGCAATTATAGGCCAGTAAGCCTTACTTCAGTAGTGGGGAAAGTAATGAAACCCATGTTAAAGTAGACATTGCTTACCTAGATTTCAGTAAGGCATTTGACACTGTTGCACATAGAAGGCTTATTAATCAACTGCAATCTTTAAATTTGGATTGCAATAATGTTGAATGGGTAAGGCAGTGGCTGAGTGACAGGCAACTGAGGGTTGTAGTCAATGGAGTATATTTGAAGCATGGTCTTGTTACCAGTAGGGTACCTCAGGGATCTGTACATGGACCCATTCTCTTTAATATTTTTATAGTGATATTGCAGAAGGTATGTCTTTTTGCTGATGATACAAAGATATGTAACAGGGTTGATGTTCCAGGAGGGATAAGCCAAATGGCAAACGATTTAGGTAAACTAGAAAAATGATCAGAACTGTGGCAGCTGACATTTAACATGGATAAGTGCAAGATAATGCATCTTGGACGTAAAAACCCTAGGGCAGAGTATAGAATATTTCATAGAGTCCTAACCTCAACATCTGAGGAAAGGGATTTAGGCTTAATTATTTCAGATGACTTAAAGGTAGGCAGACAATGTAATAGAGCAACAGGAAATACTAGCAGAATGCTTGATTGTACAGGGAGAGGTATTAGCAGTAGAAAGAGGGAAGTGCTCATGCCATTGTACAGAACACTGGTGAGACCTCACTAGGAGTATTGTACGCAGTACTGGAGATCGTATCTCCAGAAGAATATTGATACTTTGAAAAGAGTTCAGAGAAGGGCTACTAAACTGGTTCATGGAGTACAGGCTAAAACTTACAAGGAAATGTTAAAGGATCTTAACATGTATAGCTTGGAGGAAAGACGAGACCCGGGGGGGGGGGGATGATAGAAACATTTAAATACATAAAGAGAATCAACACAGTAAAGGAGGAGACTATATTTAAAAGAATACCAACTACCACAACAAGAGGACATAGTCTTAAATAAGAGGTGCAACGGTTTTTTAATTAATTTTAGGAAGTATTACTTTGTGGAATTCTCTGCCTGAAGAGGTGGTTTTATCAGAGTCCATACAGATGTTCAAACAGCTACTGGATGCATACTTGCAAAAATAGAATATTCAAGGATATAATCTTTCAATGTAGGTTAATAACTGCTTGATCCAAGGATAAATCTGACTGCCATTCTGGGGTCAAGAAGGAATTTTTTTCCTAGCTTGTTGCAAAATTGTGCTTCAAACTGTTTTTTTTTTTTGCCTTCTTTTGGATCAACAGCAAAAAACAAATGTAAGGAAGGCTGAACTTGATGGATGCAAGTCTCTTTTGAGCTATGTAACTATGTAACTATGTAACTTGTTAAGAGGGTAGTGGACACACGGAATAGCCTTCCAGCTGAAGTGGTAGATGTTAACACAGTGAAGGAGTTTAAGCATGCGTGGGATAGGCATAAGGCTATCCTAGCTATAAGATAAGGCCAGGGACTAATGAAAGTATTTAGAAAATTGGGCAGACTAGATGGGCTGAATGGTTCTTATCTGCCATCACATTCTATGTTTCAATATTTCTATCTATTAAATCCCCAATTCTCAACCATACTGCTCTTACCCCCAAGCCCCAATGCCCCACAGTATGGCACCTATCCCACAACACTAAAGCCCCAATACTCCCCAATACTGACCCTACCCCCACACCTTTTAATGTGCGCTGCATTAAAGCCCCTATTCCATCACACTACATCCCCTATCACCAAACAATACTGACCATATATCCCACCATACATCTACCCAAGCACGACAAGCCTCTACCATAATAACAACACACTGGCTGCATTGTCAGTATGCTGGCGTCTGCACCTATATTTCCTAACAAGTGCTCGCAGCAACAGCTAGGGAGGATCCATAGGAACCAAAGCTCATGCACTGTGTTTTCTGTGCTTAGAGAGCAGGGTGTGTTTCTCCTGCTCTCCCTGTAACTCAAGGAGTAGATGCCAAAGAATTGGTTGATATATGAGAGAAAGACCTCTTCTTAAGTCGTTTTTTCCCCAATCTATACATTTTATCTATACTCAACAGTTGTAATTTTGTAATTCATGTGGTTGCTGAAAGCATTATGCATGTGTTAATATATATATACATATTATGCCTATAATCTTTACACATATATCCATATACATGTATGCATAATACACTCAGAAACATGTATGTAATGAACATTTAGTGGCCCACTCTTGTTGCAAGGTGCACACGATAAACAAATCATTTTCAATTTCAAGTTGTCTTTTGCCAGTATATATTTGCAAACTATGCTGAAGTGATGCATATTTAAGGTGGTACAGAATTTTTTTTCCAGGGCTGCTTTTAGTTCCAGTACATCACAAATCCTTCATTGATCATCTCTCAAACTGCCAATGGTATATTCATCAATTTTATAATGTAAGCTTGTTGACCTGGTGTCATTGACGCCTTTGACTCTAAAGCCAGCAGTCTTCATCTTAAAAATTTAACAACTGATCTTTCCTGACACAACGTATGTCACTTTATCACTACAAGAGCTTTTCTTGTATACTTTCTTATTTACTCATTCTACTGGAACACAATCCTTAATCATTTCAACTTTTTTAATAACTATTTTTTTCTGTAGAGTCCAAGTCAAAATAATTTATTCAGAAGTTTTTCGAAATCTTTACAAATTATATTTCATCTCTTCATAATCGTATAATATTAATGCAGTAACGATACTGTAACACGATTCTCTACTCTTCTACTGCCATTACCGATCTTTAAAAGCCCTGAAAGCAATTTCAATAGAATTACCAAGTAATTAAGTAATTCTATGATCATTTCCAAAGAGGGTCAAATTAGATCACAAATTACAGTGTGAACTCTTGTTTAGCTGGCCAATTTGAAATCTATTTAACGGCATCTAGGCTTTGCCATGGTCCTTATTGATAGCAAATAGTGATGCTATTTTTATCTTTTGCTTTGTGTAGTAAATTATTATATGTTATCATGGAAGTCCATCTAATGCAGTGCTGTCCAACTGGTGGCCTGCATAGCTCCTGCTTGTAGTCAATGTCTGCCAGCAATTTGTTTGGAAAAACTATTTGTATGTATACCATTGATTCCTTTTCCCTTATACACCACTCTTACACAGCCACGTGAAGAAAGGCGAAATGACAGCAGAGATAGAAAGGATAATATTGCAGGTAAACATCTAACATGAGGCCTTATTGTATAATTTGGTGCCAGTCATCACGGAACTTGATGAGGAATAACAAGAAGTTGAATTTTGTGAATGTAGAGATTGAAATAAAAGAGGAGACAAATGCAGAAAAGGAGATCACATTAACAGATGTAAACCAGAAGACTTAATCAATAGGGGGATAGGGTCTCGAGTTCAAAGATCCATCTAATCTCAGATTAATTGAATTTCTTTAAAAAAATCTCCCCCTCTCCATGATTTCCTTACATTGTGAATTCCCATAAATTGGAGGCATTTTGGATACCCATTGTGTTTTTGTGCGAAATGGTCCGACACTGAATGGTTTAAAAATGCTTTCCTAATGTTTCGTATATCTTCTCCCATTCTGTTTTTTAAAGGTCTTGCAGTCCATACATAATAACAAAAAAGTACTGAAAATCCCAGTGGGGAAAAAATGATGTTTGTATTTGATTTTTTTTTTTAAATTTAAGATTTTTATTTTCACAAAGTTATAAAGGGTAGGGATACAGAATAAAGAAAAGGGGTGGGGTGGGGAGGGGTGAGGTAATACATCTTTGACAACAAATCACATAAGTTTACAGTGTTTTATATAATAAACCTTATATAACGTATTATATGACATACATCTCAATTAACGATATCCTTTGGGTGGACATCTAAAGTTAAGTGCAGTGAGGCATTTAGGCAATAAAGCAATTAGGCAATGACCCATTCTCGTACCTATTCAACAGATATTTACAGGGTAAGTAGACATTTTATCCACTGTGTCAAGTTTCATTTTCTTTTAAGACTTCTGATTAGCAGTCATTCCGTATGTCAGTAACGTGGGGGCGTACGTGCCAAGTCGGGCGGAGTACTGTTCCTCTGATCCTAACAGGATCTTAAGGACAAGTTATGAGCCTAATGGCTGTCCAGGAAGTCTACCCAGGGATTCCACAGTCGCTCTATCTGGTTCCTTTCAGTATAAGAGTCCGCTGAGAGGATCTCATATTTGTAGAACATGTTTACCCTGTCTATGAGTTCCCGTCTCGGGGGGCAAACAGTACTTTTCCAATGTTGAGCCAATAAATGGCGGGCCGCTAAAATTATAATAGAGGCTATTTTTTTGTCTGCCTTAGTCCACTGAGCGGGGAAAAGGAGCAGAAGCGCTAGGTCAGGTGTGAGGGATGTTGTGTGTTGTAGTAGTTGGTGCAGTATTCGCTGGACTTTCGCCCAAAGCGGTTTGATTTCTGGACATTCCCACCAAATATGTAACATAGTGCCTGTAGTAGACAGGCATCGCCAGCAAGTGGGGTTTGTGCTAGGGTAGATTTGATGGAGCCTTTGGGGGGTAAGATACCATCTGTAAATAACTTTTTTATGTGCTTCTACGTGGGAGTAACAAGACGTAAGGCCTCTTAGTGCATTTATAGCTAGAAGCCATGTTTCGTTCGATAAGGTAGGGATTCCTTCTTTTTCCCATTGATGTATAAAGCTGAAGGAATGGGGGGTATGGTAATCTAGAATAGTTTTATAACACAATGAAAGGGATTTGGGTTTAAGTGGTGCGTTATGACAGCGAGACAGAACCGCAAGTGTGCTTTTTACTCTTTGAGGTAATAACGAGTGATGCCTGGAAACTTGGGATGCTATGATACTTTTCAATTGGAGGTATTGGAATATGAGGGAGTTCGGGAGGTTAAATTGTTCCTGCAAGTCAGGGAACGGTTTGATAGACCTTGCTGAACAAAGATCTTTAATGTATCTAATGCCATATGATGCCCAGGGTTTCAACGACAACCATGGCGTTAGGTGCAGTAGTGCCTCGATAGGGGCCTCAATGCAATATTTCCCTTTTTCTGCTGCAGAAAGTAATAGTTTATCCCAGTATTTCAGCGTTAGTTCTGAGGTCGGGTATAGCGACAGTTTTGGGGGACGGTGTGTCCTAGGGGACCACATGATGTGCAGTAATGAGTGCGGTTTAGATTTGTCTGATTCCATATCCGCCCATTGGAATGTGTGCCTATTGGCATGGATGCGGATAGCTGATTCCAGTATAGCGGCTTCGTAATAAGCTGATATTTTAGGTGCCCCTAGTCCTCCCTCAGATGGGATCTGTTGGAGCAAAGCCACGGGTAGGCGTGGTTTTTTCTTGTTCCAAATATAACTCGATAATATGGACTGGAGGGTTTTTAGAGTACGTGGCTTTACTTGAAGCGGTAGCATGCGAAAGATATAGATAATTTTTGGTAATAAGATCATTTTTATTACATTGATACGTCCTAGCCAAGATAGGTGGACGTGTTTCCAGGACTGGAAGAATGAAGTGCATATTTGTGGTAATGGTCCGTAATTCAGGGATATAGTAGTGTGGGAATGTAGTGAGAGCTTCACCCCAAGATAAGTGATATATTTCTGTCTCCAGTCGAAACGGTATGACTGGCGTAACTTTTCAACTGTTGTTGCAGGTATGTGGAGTGGCAAAGCTTGTGTTTTATTTTGATTCAGCTTATAATAGGATATCTCGCCGTATACCTTTAGGAGGTGCAGAAGGCGTGGGATAGAGGTTTCTGGGTTGCTGATGGTAATAAGAATGTCATCGGCAAACATTGAGAGCTTGAAATGTGAGCTCCCAATGGTTATCCCTGAGACAAGAGGGTCATTTCGGATTTTCAGTGCTAGGGGTTCTAACGCTAGGATGAACAGGAGGGGAGACAGTGGACAACCCTGCCGTGTGCCATTTGACAGAGCAAACGGTCGGGAAGTGAATCCAGAGTTGGATACTTGAGCTTGCGGTTCGCTATATAGTGCCATAATACCTCTAGTTATCTCTTGCGGAAAGCCATATTTGAGAAGGACTGATATCATATACTTCCAATTAAGCCTGTCAAATGCTTTTTCCGCGTCCAAAGCTAACAATAGGCTCTCCGATTTGGCCGTGGTAATGTGGGATAGTATGTTGAGAATTTTTCTGGTGTTGTCAGTGCCTTGCCTGCCTCTGACGAAGCCTGCCTGATCATTGTGAATTATTCGTGTCAAAATGGGGTTAATCCTATTCGCTATCAATTTGGCGTAGATTTTTGTGTCGCAATTTAATAACGATATTGGTCGAAAGTTAGAGCATTGGGTTGGAGATTTCCCCGGCTTGGGTAAGGTCGAAATGTAGGCTTGCAACATAGCTTTAGGCATGGTCCCTGATTGAAAGCAGTGATTATACATTTTTGTCAAGTGTGGTACTAAGATATCGTGAAAGGTGTAGTAATACATGTTGGTAAACCCGTCGGGGCCGGGGGATTTATGTTTCGGCAGTTGTTTGAGGGTATGCGATATTTCTTGGTCCGTAAAGGGCTGGAGTAGTGCTTGCTTTTCTTCTAAGGTGAGAGCGGGTAAGTGGATGTCGTTCAGATAATTATCTATGTCGGTTTGTGTGGAAGCGGGGCAGTCGGGCGAGTTCGCTAAGTTATATAGGCCGCTATAGTAGCGGTTAAATTCTTCCACAATTGCTTGTGGGTCGGTAATTTTGTCCCCTTGTCCTGTGGTGAGGAATGCGATTTTAGATGATAGCGATTTAGCTTTAAGTTGTGCTGCTAATGTTTTCCCTGCTCTATTCCCGTCTCGAAAGAATTTGTGTTTCGATTTTGACAGTAAATACGTTGTTTTGGCCATTTCCATTTCTTTTAGTTTCGATTGTAGGACTCGTATTTGGTTCGTGATGTCATGTGAAGGGGCTTGCTTGTTCGTTTTTGTAAGAGTGGCTAGTGCTTTGTGTGTGTCAACATAAGCCTTGGTCCGTTGTTTTTTAAGGTGGCTAGCATGTTTAATAAATTGGCCTCGTAAGACCGCTTTGTGGGCTTGCCACAAGGTCTCAATTCCTACCTCGCCTGTATCGTTCAAGTTAAAGTATGTGTTTAAGTCCATTGAGATTTGTGCCACCAGGTTGTGGTCGGCCAGGAGAGCGTCATTCAGCCTCCAGGTACGATTACCAGTCGTGGGGTGTTGCGTTGTGATTTCCAGTGTGATAGGAGCGTGATCAGTCCATGTGATGGTGCCTATGTCAGTTTTGGCTATTTGTGATGCTAGTGAGGATGGTATGAGGAAGCGATCAATCCTGGAATACGTGCCATGAACTAGGGATTGGTGTGTGTAATCTTTATGTAAGGGATGTAAGGCTCTCCATATATCGATATAGCCATGTGTTTGTAAAGAGTTTTCAAGACGGGAGATGGAATGGGACCTTTGTTTTGTAGTTTTAAGTGAGATCTTGGAGGAGGAGGTCGTGTCTAAATTTTGATCCAGAATGAAGTTCGTATCCCCCCCCATTAGAACTGTTCCAAATTTGTGAGCAGTTGACAGGGCGAAGATGTTGTCCAGGAAAACATGGTGATTATTGTGTGGGCCATAAATGTTAACTAAAGTATATTGCGCGTTATTGATTATACATTGTAGCAAGAGGTATCGACCTTTCCTATCACTGACTTTTTTTATCAGTTGAAAAGACACATCTTTACTGATCAGGATAGACACACCTCTTTTCTTTTTTTTATAAGTGCAATGGTAACCTATCGGGAAATGTCTAGAGTAAAATTTGGGCGTTTTAAGTGTTTGGAAGTGTGTTTCTTGGTAGAATGCTATGTGAGTGCATTGCTTTTTAGCTTCTAATAGTGCCAATCGGCGCTTATGTGGTGAGTTGAGCCCTTTGGCATTTATTGAAAGCAGGTTAAGAGTCATTAGGTATCCAATGGAGGGTTGCCATATGTAGCCAGCCATATATTGCAAGGGTACCTGGGAAATGAAGATTAGGGTATGTTATAGTATTAGGTCCATGTAACTCCGGATGGAGCAACCGAAGCTCACTTTGACAACTCTGCAAGCTATTGGCCTTTGTTGTCAGTAAGCCAAAACATGTCATGACGGTCACTGTATTGCGGTAGGATGTATTCACCTTGGAAGAGGAAGGGGGTGTGGGGGGGGGGGAACAACGAAAGGGGATTTAACCAACTATATACAAAATGAAGGTCCACTGGGTGGAGCCTGATTTTCCTATTGTGTTGGGCACTGAAGCCCTTACATGGGGGTTGAGAGAACCCATTAGTGCAGGGGAGAGATTTCACTTTCGTAGGCCAAGAGGACAACGCATGTCCCGTATCTTAGTTAGGGGTGCGTAATATGATGCATCGAGAAAGTCATTTCTTGTACATTGACCCTTTTTAGAAAGTTCCGCCTACTTTACATGGTTAAGCCTAGATACTCTAATATTCAGGCAGCTGGCTTGAAACACATAAAGAATCGCTAGTATGAATTCAGAACCCTGTTGTCTTAACCTATCATATTATACAATGTACCTTTCCCTTTTTTTTTTTTTTTTTTTTTTCCTTTCTTTCCTTTTTTTTTTATTTTTTATTTTATTTTCCAGATCGCCACTCTGGTGTATGCCTCCGTTGCCTGTAGTATCTGATATGTTCGCGGGAGTTTCTATATTATCTTTGTGCGTCATATACTTTCCTCTATGGGAGGGCGTAAAGTAGCTTAAGTTGCAAAAGGCGCACCAGAGTGCGTGTAGTAGTGGCAAAAACCTTGCATGTCAAATCATTATGTTCACATGAATTAGTTTGGGACATAAGTGGGTATCCGGTGGCAGTGGGTTTATTTGTGTGGGTTGCTGCTGTGGGCAGGAGGCAGAGATGTTAAGCTCGGTCAAATCTAAGTTTGTGTTAGCCCCCCTGATGTTAAGCAAGCAGCCTATGCCGATTATGGTCTGCTTCTTGCGGTCTATAGGGACATTGCACAACAGCTGAAACCCTTAGGTGTAGGGGAAGAGGTCGGTACAGTGTCGTGTAGCTTTGGTAGGTGCACCCAGACCGCTCCCAGCTCAAAGTTTTACATATAACAGTGTATATCCCACCTGCTAAATACAGAAAGAGCAGGTCGAAGCAGGTATAAACATAGAAATGAAAGGAAGCAAGAAAAAAGTTAACATTTAACATTTGTCAAGGTACTTGTTACCGGTACTAGTCACCCTCGTGTCGTGGTGGAGTGCCGGTATCGTTGTTATACAAAGTCCCGTAAAGCGATTTCGGAGAGAGTCATTTAATCTTTGCTTGTGATTCCCAGGCATGCGGTACTTTCAACGGTGATGTTGCTGCAGCGGTAGCCGTGCGTACGTTGGATGATGAAGGGTTGTGCTCCTCAACTTCAGCTATCGGTATGTTCCACTCTGCCAGGGCGCGTTTCCCATCTTCTGGTTCAGTGATGTGCCTCTCGACGCCATTTCTCCTGATGATAAGGCGTGCTGGGAAGCCCCATTTGTAAGGTATAGTTGCTGCTCGTAATGCGCTAGTTATCTGGGCAAAGCTTCTTCTTGCACTCAGTGTATGTGCAGAAAGATCTGTATAAATCTGGATTTTACTATATTCCTCCGGCAAGGTAGGGTTTTTTCTGGCAGCCGCCATTATAATTTCCTTGGTAGAGTAGTAGTGCATCCGCGTGATGGTATCTCTCGGGGCGGACTGTGGAAGGTGCTTCGGCCGGGGTAATCTGTGTGTTCTATCAAGTAGTAGTGCGGTAATTGGTAGCTCCGGTGCCAACAGGTGGAAAAGTCGACGTACAAAGTCACCCAGGTCGTTAGGGCCTACACCATCCGGTATGCCACGGATGCGTACATTGTTCCGCCTGTCCCTATCTTCATGGTCAGCTAGTTTAGTGAAGATGGAATTTATTTTGGCTTCCATGCTGTCGTATGCGGTCACCACATTATTGTGTGCGGATATGATTTCTTCTGTTTTATTTTCTATGTAGTCCATTCGCTCGCCTAGCGCCTTGACATCATCCCTAATTTCCTTGGCTATTATTGCAAAGTCGGCTCTCAGCGATGTTTGGAGGCTGTCCAACATTCTCTGTATCGCCGATTCTGTGGCCGGTACTTCCCTGCGTGAAATAGAAGTGATGTCGCTCCGTTCAGAGCTCGAGGCCGGGGATGTAGGCCTCTTGGCGCCATCTTGCGCACGGCGTGGCGGCGAAGTCATAGCCGAGATTTGCAGTGAAGGTGCCTCTCTAGGTTTGTTTTTTTTGGACATACGTTGTGTCATAATGTCCGATGTAGATATAGATTCGTTTGTTGGGTTTAGTTTCTCAATATACGCTAGAATAATCGCTGTATTACAGGGATCTCTCACGGAGCTGATCGTTCACACGTCCATCTCCTTGAACGGTCAGGCCACGCCCCCGTTTGTATTTGATTTTAACTCTCAAAGTCAGTTTCTAAAAAAAGGTTTTAACCAAACATTGGTACATTTTAAGACAAAATTAAGATTGACATCAATATATAGGTGATAGACCTAAGTATATAGAGGTGAGAGAAATTTTAAGCAAATTCTAACAAATAGCTGTGTCCTAAAAGAACGTAAGGACATAGATCTGTTTGGCACCCGATTAAAAGGTTTCGTTAATTGTGGTCATTGCCAAGTTTGTAAAGAGACTGTCATAAATAAAAAAACTATGGACTTTAACTCTAGAATTACTGGAAAAAACGTCGGTATATGTATTGCAATTGGATATTTGGCGCCATTTGGACATATTTAAAAGGGATCGCCACAGAAGATGAACCTATGCACCTAAAGGAAGGCGGATTAAAGCCAAAACGTGTTGTGCTGAATCTAAATGAGACTATCTTTACTGGCTGCACAAAGTTTTATGTAAGGATATAATTTGTTTTACCCAATACATTTGTGATTTTTTTTTTTTTAATTTGGTGCTTATTTTTCCCTTGATATTTTGGGAGCATTGAAGAATACCACAAGTGGAAGTACCAGGATATTTACATCCCACCTAAAGCTGTTATACTTGAGCCAGTGACACACAGGCTCATGAAAATGTGAGTGGGCTGCTATAAGAACTATATATTATTTAGCAATTGGTACATACTATATTTCCCTATTGTGAGCATTCTATTTTTCAGGTCTATAAGGATATTCTGCTCTTTTGGGGTATATTCCTATATCTTTTTATCTATATATGTATGTAAGTTTACACTACATAATGATTACGATTTAGATCACCTATTAGTGCACTATTCACTACTGTGTGTTGTATATTTGGGTTTATCTGGTGAAATTTAGTGATTGGTTTCACTGTGGAATTGTAGCAGCACTTAAATAAGTGCCCGGTTGTATCACACGCTCTGTATTTTGTTAATGGTTTTATTTTATGATTAAACCTAGTAGAGAGTCTTTGTGGAGTTGAGCTGTCCCTTTTCGTCATTACTTAGTATCTCATACTGCAAATTGAGCAGACACACTTGCATTGCCAGGTAGGTAAGTAAGAAGATGACTTTGATCATCATGACGAGTAACCAAAACAGTGAAGCCACTGGTAGCAGTATCATTGGTTGGCACAGCTAAATCCATTACCTAATGACAGTATTTTTTAGCATGATTTACTTTAAAATATGTTTGCCAACTTGCCTCATGAGGTTACCTTTAGATGTAATAAAATAATTGCAAGAACTCAGGGATTGTTAAAGTGTCTCTTTAATGAGTAAAAGTGACAAATGAGATAAACAAGTGTGCCACTAAAGTCATAAGAAATCTAATTAGATCTAAGGAAATTCCAAAGTAGGGAATAGCTGCTAGGCCTTAAAAAATATAAATTAATAAGGAGATGGATTGGTAGTATTGTTCTTGGGAATAAATAACCTTGAAGCTTGTCATTTTTGTAATTGAGCAAAATCAACTAAGCCGTAAATGAAAAATGTGCTCTAGGGACCTGTGTATCTGGAAACACAGCTCAGGGAAAGCAAAAAGGAATTGATTGATCAAGGAACTCATGAAATTGCTCAAATGTAGCTTATAGTTCCTCTCAGTCCTCAATCTTCACATTGGTATTGTGTGATAAAAGCAAGCGATTGTTCTGCAGTTTTCTAGGAATTATGTTACAAGCATAGCAGTGAATTTGATATTTTTATTTAATTCTGAATTACATTTTTAGTGGATTTAATTTTCCAGTATTGTAAATCATAAAACAGGCATCTCCACCTTTTCAACAGAGATCTAACATTACACGTTAGACATTAGAACAGAGATTTAACATTAAAGTGACAAAGCATAGGTATGGGAGCTAATTAACAGAGTTTAGGAGATTGTGTGCATAGGTAGGGAAGGGCCAACACTCTTGTCATAAGGAAAATAACAATTATGGCAAGAACTAGCAAATTAGTCATATTTTGCTGCCAATTTCAGTGTAATTGAATAATTTGAAGAAAAATCATTTAATTCTGGTATTTACAGAATGCAGCTTCTAAATATAAATTGATCGCATATAAATTATGTATAAGTGATGTACTAGTGATTAAAAAAATTTACTTATAACCTATTTTTGTTAAAATATTTTTTATTATCATGTTTTTAGAACAATACAATCAGTGGCATACACACAATCCATGAGGCCCTGGTACGAAACTGATCCATGCCCCCCACCCCTGACAGACACATACATACAGACAAATACTTACACACGTACACACAGACACATACATACATACAGACACATATACATACAGAGATACATACACACACACACACACATACATACAGAGACACACACATACACATACATACAGACACATACACACATACATACAAACAAAAAACACATATACAAAATGTTTACATCACCCTCCTGTGTCCTACCTTTTATGTGCAGGAGGGTGACTTTCCCTGGGGTGCAGTGGTGGCTCAGGCTGGTGGGAACCAGAGTTCCCACTCTGACTTCCTCTCCTTCCTCCCGTGTGGGTTCTCACTGATCGCAGCTGTGATGTCATCACAGGGGGCCCGGTCGTGCTGTTAAAGCGCAGCAGTGCTGACCGGGGCCCCCTGGAAATTCATCTGTATCGGATGGCCCTAACAGCATGGGCCACCCGATGGGCCCCTTGAACGTGCGTTCCCTAGCGGTATGCTGCGCGGGCTGGGACCGCAACACATGGCGGAGGACACCCGGTCGCAGAGGTCCGCAGGGCGGCCGGCCCCCCTGGAGTGATGGGCCCGGTTGCAGCTGCGACCCCTGCGACAGAAGTATGTACGCCACTGAATACAATATTGGAATAAAATAGAAATTTAACAATTATAATATGGAGTAACAAGAAGGGAAGGGGAAAAAAATCTAATTACAAGGGTGAAAAAAGAGGTGGATTCCATCCTTATCTATCAAAATTGGAAATGACAGGTGTTTAAAGTCGTTATGTATAATAGAGAGTACACTGAAGTACATAAAAAGAAAATTCAATAGTTACCATATAAATGGTATTGCAGGATATGTGAGATTAATTATATCCAATATTTTTTCTTTATATCATCTTCCCAAGTGTCCCAGTGAAACCGTAATATAGCATTGTTAGGGGATGGTTGCCTCAATATCTTTTGTTTTCCAATACCAAAAGAAGTAATTCCTTTATGGAATGGAAGGGTTGGCGACTTCCAGTAGCAGGGTATGATTTACGTTGTTGCAACAAGGATGCGGCCTATCATGATCTTATCTATTCTATTGGTTGCATCAGGGAATATCTTAAACAATCCCAAGTCTGGTGTTAATGTCACAATGGATGGATCTATCATTTTAATTAAGGAATGTATACTCTTCCATAAATGTTTTATTTTTTCACAGTGCCACCATATGTGAGACAGTGTCCCAAGGTCACCACAGCCCCTCCAGCATCTATTCGAAAAATATTTATTCATTATGTGTAACCTCAAAGGTGCCAACGGTACAAGATCACTGTGTTATACCTTTAAGGGATGTAGGTATCCTAAACCATTCTTCCAGTTCCCACTGAAGGTCCATGCCAACATAACGTCCATTTTGCTTGTATTGGTTGGAAACAAATAAGAGTAGCATAAAGAAATTGTATGCTTCTGATTGGGGTTAAATAAAAAAAAAATCCAAATTCGAATTGTTCAATTTTTCTAATTTTTTATCTAATTGGGAGATATCAAATTTTTCTTCCAAGGCTTTAGAAATCACAGAGTACAGGAGTGCCAGATCATCTTCCAAATCATATTTTGTTTTTAATTTGTTAAATGTCATCAATGAGTTCTTTTCAAAAAAATTCTCAATACTATAAATTTATTTCACATGCCATTCATTTAAATCCAATAGTGGCAGATAATGTTTGAAAATGGAAAGCGGCATGGCCCTAGATCAATTTGAATTGGGTTTTATAGTTTTAAAAATAACATCCCATGCAACACATTTTTGTGGATGTAAAACATTTCATATAATTTTGGTCTTTTTGAACTGGGAAGCCAAATTAAATCTATGACTGATTGTGGATATAATATATAGTATATATAATAGTTTCTATTTAAAACCATTTTGGTTTAATAAAGTCCAGATTGATTTGGATAGCTGCAGCCACAAGGACTAGGTGAGATTGTCCTTGTTGTGGCTCTGCTGGCCATCTTTATTCTACTTTTCTGTCTTTTTTTTTTGTTTTCATTGTTGATGTGCACCAATATTTTTGTATAAATTTTTCCCCTTTTTACTTTTTTTTTTTTTTTTTTAGGTAAACTACAGCAAAGCTATTTGTATGCAAATTGGGATATTTGTCTGTAAACATTTTTGCTTTTTTAAACTACCCTATGAGCAGCATTACAATGTTATTAGTAAGGAATCTTAGATATTCACAGGTACCTGCTAAAAAAATAATTTATATAGCTAAAACTTAGCACTTTGTAATTGATGACATTTACACTGACAGCATTGACTGACATGGGCACCGAATTTTGTTAGTATCCCTCACTGACATTGATGTAATACTAAAATATATTTCTCATACTTACTCTTTAATAAATCATTAGCAAACTACTCTTTTGTGTGCAGATTCTATAGTATATTTTGTATGATGTTGCCTTTGCCAATTGTTTGCGGAGTTGAATTGCCTGAATTAGTAATTCTACTAATTAATTTAGTAATTGTGCAGTATAGAATATATTTTTGTTTTTTAATCCACAGTTAACTTTGGCTTCATTACAGACATAAATATATAATTCCAAATTAATTGCAATTTAACAAAAAAAAGTACATTGCCTATACAGCTGAATAAATACATATAACATGTATCAGTTATCTTCAGCTATAAGGCAATGTATAACGTCTTAAATAAAAGTTGAATTTTGCTAAATTTAATTTATACTCCATAACAATTGAACTTGATGGACGCAAGTCTCTTTTCAGCTATGTAACTATGTAAAAAATGTTAATTATAAATTAGTATACCAAATATATATACACTATACCCCTATTTTGTAAAAACTCGAGTCAATTTTTAAAGGGACATTTTTAAAGGGACATTTTACTTAATTTTACTTCTTCTAAGTTACATATTGACCAACATACATGGGCTATAACTGACTCTCCATGAGGTAAAATTTAATAATACAAGTAACAGGAAATAAAAGAGAAAGGGACATATTCCCCCAGCAAGGATACTATATAACGTTGACTTAACACTTTGAAATAAACTGATATTTTAATCATGATATTCTCAATATGGATTAGTTGAAATATTTTATTTTCAATTTGTCAATAAAGGTTACATTTTGGTACTACTGGTCTCATAGATGACCGTGCAATAAGCCCTTATTGACTGTGGCGAAAGTAACCTCACCACTGTTTTTTGGAGGGGCCTGTTTGCCAGCCTCCTGCCCTGCGACTATGGCCCTGGAATGTATTGCCCTTTAGGAATTACATTTGGGCATAATGGATTTTTGTATGCTGTTCCTGGCCCTTTAAATACGTGGGAGCAGTGTTACAACTTTTAAACTGGCACTTCGAATGCAGTCAAAGTGCCGAAGTCGTCGAAGTGTCGAAGTCGTCGAAGTGGCCGCCATTCGACAAACGAACACGTGGCAGCGGCCATTTTAACTTATTGGAACGCGGTCAGTGGTGTGTGCAGCCAAATCTATGAACACCGCTGACCCGTACCTTCTTCGACACCACGGCTGGAGACTAAGTCCGGTTCGAAGATTCGAATGCTCGTTCGAATGGGACTTAGTCATTTTCTCGGTGTAAAATAGACTGACCGCACAGCCCAAATCCATGGAACTGTTTTGGGCAGGAAAATGTGCTTGTGGTCAGTCATAAAGGACTTCCAGCTAACTCTTTAACCCCTGGATGGAATTGGCTGAATTTTGGACATGTTTGTAAGTAAAGTATGCTGATTATTAATATGTGTTTTTTATGAAGATTGAATGTATAGTGTTGGAGTTATAAAAATGTATAAAAATGTATCAGTTTTAGCTTGGAGATAATTGAGTAGATACCATAAGAAACTCAATTATCTCCCAAGCAGAGGGGAGGGAATTTGTGGGATGTAACCATTATCTGGTTGGTGAATGCCTAATTGCCTGTGGGCGTCTCCCTTGCAGGGGAGCACTGCATAAAAGCAGAGTACCTGCCATTAAACATCAGAGTTCTTCTTCACCCTCAATCTAGAGTCCTGTCTCTTATTGGGGGAATTGCTATATCACTACAAGGGATTGCTATGCTCTGCATGCTCCCTTGGAGAATCACTTCTAAGCTCTTGTAAGAGCTTGTTCCTGCTTCACTCTCTTGGAGGAGAGGTTCACCCACTGGAACCTGGAGCCTGGTCGTAGATCCAGGGTGGGTAGGAGACGGCGAGACCCCAATGGTTCGTGGGGTCTGCGGTGGTTGTGGTGTCTGCGGAGCGCTTGGAGCCCTCTGTAAGCGTTAGGAGCATCCTTCAACGGAGGTACCCAGTCGGGGTGCCAGGTGATCCGTTACAGTGGTGGCAGCACTGCGCAGCATCCCTACCTACAGCAGCATGGAACGAGCATGGATAGAACCCTGCGAAGAGCACCTCAACCTGATACATCGCTACGAGGACGACGCTTACATTGAGGAGGTAAAGAGGCAGTTGGTCTGCTATGGCCCAGACCCTTCAAATGAGGTGGTCACCCAAGTAATGCGCCAGTTGAGTGCTGAAAACAGTGCGGCAATGGCCTTTGAGCAAAGACTGTGGAGCTTGAGGATATGGACACCCAATCTCCAGTGGCAGTTGGCGCCCCAGGGAGACGAAGGTGGCGTCCTTCCTCCCCATCGGCAGTGTGAGTTACAGGGAGCCGAAGGTGTCGTCCTTCCTCCCCAGCGGCAGTGCGAGTTACAGGGAGCCAAAGGTGCCGCCCTTCCTCCCCAGCGGCAGTGTGTGGTACAGGGAGCCGAAGGTGCCGTCCTTCCTCCCCAGCGGCAGTGTGTGGTACAGGGAGCTGAAGGTGCCGTCCTTCCTCCCCAGCGGCAGTGTGTGGTACAGGGAGCCGAAAGTGCCGTCCTTCCTCCCCAGCAGCAGTGTGAAGTCCATGGGGCCGAAGGTGTCGTCCTTCCCCCCCAGCAGCAGTGTGTCCTACAGGGAGCAGATACAGTTGGTCTCTCTCTCCAGCAGCAGGACAATGTTATGGGAGTGGAGACAGGCGGTCTCCCTCTCCAGCGGCAGCCTGTGTTTCAGGGAGAGGTTGTTCCTGCTTCACTCTCTTGGAGGAGAGGTTCACCCACTGGAACCTGGAGCCTGGTCGTAGGTCCAGGGTGGGTAGGAGATGGCGAGACCCCAACCAGGCTGCGGCGGTTCGCGGGGTCTGCGGTGGTTGTGGTGTCTGCGGAGCGCTTGGAGCCCTCTGTAAGCGCTAGGAGCATCCTTCAACGGAGGTACCCAGTCGGGGTGCCAGGTGATCGGTTACATTGACCACCTTTGGACCTTTTCTTTGATCCCTTCTGGTAATAAGAACATGCTCCTCCATGTGTGTAACTGACTAGTTGTGCCGCCCAAATATTGAAGGCGGCACGAGCAAGACAGGATATAAATAATTTTACAAGTAAAGCAGATGTATGTATCTTATTGGTTTGTCCACTCAAATTCCTTGATGATGCTTTTTGCTTTCCATATGCTGGGTCATTAGCTACATTGTAAAAAATTAAAGATTAAAGCTATTTTTTCCTAAAACTACTATTCACCAGATGAGTTTTAAAACATGGAACCCTATAAATTATTCTCGGTTTCTGAGGAACAGAGCTCTTCAGAAGTGGATTAGCACAATAAAAACCCACCAATATTTATCTACAATACATTTAAAATCCTATTTTTACAAGAAAATATTAAATATTAATGCCAGGTATTTATCCTTCTTGTCCTGTAACCTTTTCCTCCACTTAATTTAAATTTCTATTAATTCTTCCCTTTCTATTATACACACTTTTTAAATGCTCATTATAAAACAAAGTCACTATATTTGTTTTCTTAAAAGTCGCCCATTATTTTTCTTACCTGTTTTTTTTTTCTAGCAGTTCCTTTTCATTCCTGAAGTTGTCCTTTAGGGATATTTTTCAACCATGGTTCATAGTGGCAACTATCAAACATTTTAACACTTTTACTATGTGCTTTCTTAAAGTGTTTTTATTTAGATATTCTAAAAACATATTTAACTCCCCCTTGGACTCCCTCCAGATCTAAAACAAATGATCAATGGCAATGAGGCATTGTGTCCTGACTCCTGCTATGCTATCCATACATACATTCTGAGTAAGACATGCATAAATATGCATAACTGGGTGCAAATCTGTTCTCTATCACTGTTCTTAGGACCTAGAGGTAAAATTGCTCCTTAATTTCTGTAAAATTAAATTATTACCTTCTAAAATATATTTCTTCTGAAACTGAGGTAATTCTGAGGGTTGTAAAATAAGAAACCTGCTTCCAGTTCCAGAGCAAATATACTTTATTGGTAGTGGTTACCAGGATCAGGGCCGGTGCAAGGATTTTTGGGTACATAGGCGAAGATGCATTTTTCCGCCTCCCCCTCTAAAATAACATCTTCACCTATGTGCCTCCTAACCAGCCCCTCCCTCTTCCCCGTCCCTTAGTGTTCCTCTCCCCTCCCCCTTCTTTTCCCTGTCCCTTGGTGTTTCTCTCCCCTCCCCTCTCTGTCCCTTGGTGCACCCCCACCCTCTTAGCGGTCACACTCCCCTTCCTGGTGTGCCTCCTACCTGTCTTGTAGCATTGCGGAGGAGCTTCAGTTTTCTGTACCTGGCTGGACTGACAGGAAGTCCTCTCTCAGTGAGCACTTCCGGTCAGTCTGGCCGGGTACAGGAAACAGAAGCTCCTGTACTGCGCTCCGCTCCGCCACACTACACTCAGTGGTGTATACACACGAACAGCCACACACACTCAATGACAAACACACAGACGTCACTGACAGACACAGACTCACTGATCTGACACACACTCATTCATTGACAGACACACACTCAATCACAAACATACTCTCACTGATTTGACAGACACTCACAAACACACACTGATAGACACTCACACTGACAAAACACACTCAAACACTGACAGACACACATTCATACAATCATTCACAGACACACACACACACACACTCACTCACTCACAAATGCATAAACACACGCACACTTACAGACACACACTCACAGACAAACACATACACCCACAGACACATACACACACACTCACAGACAAACACATACACAGACACACACACTCACAGACACACACATACACAGACAAACACATACACAGACACACACACTCACAGACAAACACATACACAGACACATACACACACTCACACATACACACACTCACACATACACACACTCACAGACACATACACACACTCACAGACAAACACACTCACAGACAAACACATACACAGACACACACACTCACAAACACATACACACACAGACACATACACAGACACACACACCCACAGACAAACACATACACAGACACACACATACACTTTCAGACACACACAAATTATTAATAATATCCACCCAGCCTCCCTACCTGGAGAGCTGGCGTGGATCTGTCCCTGGGGTCCAGTGGGGCTTCAGTGCGGCGGGCGGCAGTGTTCTAATGAGAGGCGGCGAGGGAGCTCTAACCTGTCTGCTCTGCTCCCTTGCAGGCTGTCAGCTGATGCCGCGGGAGCCGGAATATGACATCATATTCCGGCTCCCACGGCATCAGCAGACAGCGCGCGAGGGAGCAGAGCAGACAGGTTAGAGCTCCCTCGCCACCTCTCATTAGAACACTGCCGCCCGCCGAGGGTCCAGAAGGTGACCTGGCAGGAGGGAGTACTTCCCTCCTGCCGGTCACTGGAATCTTGCGCCCCCAGAGATGGTGCGCCCTAAGGCGGCCGCCTGTGCCGCCTTATGGACGCGCAGACCCTAACCAGGATGTCTCCCTACTTTCAATCCCTTATAATATATTTAGAATGTTGGTATTGTCTCCCCTCCAGTAGCTGGGGAAACATGTCAATATATTTAGACATAGGGGCAGATATTGATCTTGTGTCATTTAGTGAATCTTGGGTAAGATGTAATATACAGGGAATATAGAGTAGACTACTGATAAATATTTTTTTGGGTCAATATCCCTTCACATAAGCCTCAAAGAATAATTTCCTCATCTGTGTAGTTGGAAGCCTTTTTAATGTAACATATGTAGTCTCCATTGCCAATCTCTTGGTAGAGGAGATCTAAGACCTCTCTTTCTTTAAAAATGTCAAGGACTATGATTTTAGTCTCTTCCATACTTTTTCCTCCATTGTGTGAAATGTAATTCCTTTTCTAATACCTCCTCATTCATCTCTTCTCCTAGTCCCATAGCCTTCCCCTTTATTGTAAACCTAGTGGGTTTCTACTTTTGAATATGGTCCTCTTCTTTGTTTTCCTTCGCATTGATTTGCTTGCTTTGAAATCAATCTCTTGTTATCAACAGTTCTCCTTTTCACATCCCATCTCTACTCACTCAAAAAATGTCCTCATAAAAAAGTGATTTTGCTTAAAAAATATTTTGATCTTATCTATCTGGTAATCTGCCTTATCCTTAAATAAAAGTTTTTGTTTTTTGGTTTTTTTAGTCCCACCTCTTCCACTTGACCCATTTTTTTTATAATGTCTGCAGAGAATTGTTCCATTACCTTTGATTCTAAAAAACGTAAAAATAAGTTAAAAACCAAGAACAGAATGAAATATCATGGTGCAGTATTTTAAGCATAACCTTTTAAAATTAAGTATATAGCTATTACACTCATATGTTTTAGAGCCTAGTTTTGGCTCCTAGAGTACAGCACGAATGGCCACTCCAGGGCATATAGATGGCACAGATCTTTTGTGTCTATGAAAATTAAAAAAAATAATATAGTGCACACATAGGTTTTAAATGAAATAACATAGTGCGGTATTTTAAGCATAACATTTCAAAAGTATGTAAGTATATAGCTGTAACTCTCACATGTTTTGGAGCCTTGCAATGGCTCCTAGAGTACAGCATGGAATGGCCACTCTGAGGCATGTAGGAGGCCAAGATCTTCTGTGTGTATGAAAATAAAACAAAATAATATAGTGCACACTGTAAAATAGGAGTGTAAAAAGAAGAGGAAAACTTACTTACATGGAATAGAGCGCACTGCAGGTTGCTCAATCCTATGTGTGTAGGTGGTATTTTTCCCCACCAAGGATGTGAAGATCAGGAGGAAAAGCAACAGAATGTAAGGTCCAGAATAAAAAGTACATTATGGGCAAAAAAACTGTATGGTAAAACATGTTAGAGACCTACTTTTATTTCTGCAAGAGAACACCAGAGGAATCCTACTGAGGTTGAACCTTCTTCCCTATTTGAATTAAACCCTAAAGCAGTTATTGTGTAAATTTTACCTGTTTATTCATCTACCTACCATTCATCCACTGTGCTCAAATGCACATTAAAAACATAAAACTAAAATCTCATAAGAGCATAAAACAAATCAATAAAATACAGAACATCACTTCAGCATTACACTATGATTTTCATAGAATGAAGATATGGGCACAAATGGTATACACTACAGATGGATAACTTCACCACAGCAGTTCAAACACTGATCGCTCTTGGATTCCTAAATTAAAAAATAGAAATCTCATGTGTGCCAAATAAAACGTCCTCAATGGGGCATTTTTCTACTGAAGTAAATCGCATGCCAATCATCACTAAGGGGTAATTTAAATAAAATACTAGAAAAGTATGCTGTCACTTATCATGAATGTATGTTAATTAACACAGCTTACATTTATATGGATGCATTTCTTAAAATATACATCCTGCAGGGTAAAAATTATTCAAATGTTGTACTAGTTTAGGCTTCACAGTTAAATGAAGCATCTGATCAGCCTAAGGTTAATTCTTTATCTATTATCTAAAATAATGTGATGTTCTTCTATGTGACAATTCTATATTAAACTTCGAAGTGGGGCCATTTCAACATGTCATTACAGTAGTTTATAATGTTTGCAGAACTATTTAAACATCCAATGCTTGTGCCATGGAATATCATCTAAAGAAGGGGTCAACAACCTATAGTGCCTTTGCATGGTACACAAGGCTAACCGGCCCAGACAGGCTCTGAAGATCTGAGGATCTCCCCCAGAGCTGGCCAGCCAGAGGTCCTAGTAGGACTTCTATAAGCGGACAATGCCTGACTGTAGTGGGTGGTGAGCCCTCAATTCACTTCTGACTCCACTGGGAGGAACTGATCTCAGATCACGTCCTCCCAGCCTTGGTGATGGAGAACTTGCCTGCCATAGCCCCTTTCCTTACCCTGTACCTGGTCAAATCCCAGGGAAGCCACCCTCCTGCAACTATATGTTAAATAAAAAGGGTAGCTAAAAAAACTGCTTTGCCAATCTGCGAGTGCAGTAGTGTGTGTTGTAGTGCGAGTATTGCAGTAGTGTGATTGTGTGTTTACCATTGTGTGTATGAGTATAGCAGTGTATGTGTCATTGTGTAATTGTGTGCATTGTAAGGGTTCCACAAGTACCACAATACAACAAACTGCTCATTCAAATAAACATTATAGCACAGCCGACATACACATAAATACAGCTGTGCAAAGCAAATGCAATACCTATACACATCACCAGCATCATATGGTAACATACACACAAGTTAATTAATTTAAAAAAAAATATAGAACCAGCATGTTAAGGGACTTCAAAATCTTTTTCTGGGACAACCCTGCTAAACGGTTGCCTCCCCTGATCTAAATGTTAATTGTATTTATTATTATTAGTATTATTATTCTTTATAAAGCGCCCACAAATTCTGCAGAGCTGTACAATGGGTGGACTAACAGACACATATTTGTAACCAGATGAGTTGGACACTCAGGAACAGAATGATTGAGGGCCCTGCTCAATG
This sequence comes from Pelobates fuscus, assembly GCF_036172605.1. Taxonomy (NCBI): domain Eukaryota; kingdom Metazoa; phylum Chordata; class Amphibia; order Anura; family Pelobatidae; genus Pelobates; species Pelobates fuscus. The sequence continues at coordinate 265,122,875 of NC_086320.1, forward strand.
AGCTTACATATTAGAGGGAGTGGATTTGTTTGCATATTGTATGTATCCTCTGTAGATTACCACATTTTTGTCATAACCTATTTACATGGAAGCATAACTGCAAATCATGTTGGATCAAAATCTGACAGCTCACTTTCTGGTCTTTGGAGCCAACATCTCCCGGTGGGTGAATGGCATTTAAAGTGGTCTTGTAACTAATGGGATCTCAGCATATTTTTTTCAAAGACATAATGGTTGCACCTCAGGAGTGAAATGAGGATATACTCCAGAGTCCCAACTCCTTCTTTAACTCTTTTGGGCAGGTGTAAGAGTATAAAATGGGTCAACAGATGATCTCACTAGAAAGATCCTTATATTTTCTCTTTAATGCAAAAGGAAATGTGCTGGAAATGTAGTGTGTATCAAATAAGCATCATATGAAGTTACAGGGTCACTATGCTGAAGCCTATGTTTTAACAATCTATATTGACCATTGTCTAGAGTTGAACTATTCTTTGAAAATGCTTTACATAGATTTGAAAAGTAAATTTGTATTTACATATAAAGAAGGAAAACCTCTCTGTTAATAGTAAATTGTATAATTGCAACAACATCCCTCTCACACACCTCAAATCTAAACTGAACAGATTGAATAAAGACACACAGGGTCATTCACTAACATGAAAATTCAAGGTGAATTCAAAGTGATTTTAAATTTTAAATTTAAAGAAATTGCAAGCTGAAAACAAACTGGCAAACTTAAATAACCCTGAAATTTCATCTCCCACAATGCTCACACAGCCATAATTTTGGAAAACCATCAAGGGAGATTTAATCAACAATATCAGGAGTGACAAAGTTTGCCTACTCCTGTCCTAAGGTATCTGCTTGGTAAATGCCATGTCTTCTCATTAACATTTATTAACAAATTGATAATGATCAGATAATGATTAAACAAATAACCACTTTGGTATTGACTGGAAGTAATACGGGACTTTTGTTAATCTGAAATTGGCAATACAGCCTATGAGGAACCCTCAACAGCTGGTGCTTTGCATGCTGCAGCTAATTAGTGATGTTGCCATGGTGGCTGGAGTAACCCATTAATGAACACAGCAAAAATTTATGGGAATTGTAGTGCAATTGCAAACTTTCTATTTTGTAGAAAGCTAACAGCTGTATCTACAAGAAACAGTTTGAAACAAAAAAGGGAGAACACTGCAGATTGAAAAGGAATAATATAAACTGCGGGCTTAAAGACAAAATAATCTTTTTTTTTTTTTATAAATCGTAATGCAACAATACAGGCTGCAGTCTATCATACACCTTGCATCTGAAAAGATTGAATAAAGAATTCAAGGTGAATTTAAAGTGATTTTCAAATGGAATGTCAAAATAGCTGACCTGGAAAAATGATGTGAGTCAGCTATGCTTCTAGTTCACCTTAACTTTGATATTGACTTTAACCCCTTAAGGACACATGACATGTGTGACATGTCATGATTCCTTTTTATTCCAGAAGTTTGGTCCTTAAGGGGTTAAAGTCTCAATTTAGGTGACTTACCTTGACAATTCTGAGGGAGTGAACTTGGGAAAAATCAAACATTGAAAACAAAATGGCTAACTTAATAACTCTGAAGCTACATATTTTATGCTACCAAGGCACAGACCTCCATTTTGACTAGATGTTAATGAACATGTTGTAGTTTGAATGTATTGGGATGATGATAGGCAATGCTTGTAACTATATGTGGATGCCCATGACTGTTGGTAGCAATCCATTTCTCACTCTGAGGCAGGGTAGGCAACCTTCTGCACTCTAGATGTTTCCTGTTCTGTTTGTTGGTTGTTTTTCTCTCTGTGCTGTTGTTACAACAGCGGAAGGTGGGTCTTACAATATTAACTGGATAAACTGCTACAGGAGTGGGCTGTGAGAATATGTGTCTGTCCCAAAAAGAAAAAACGAGGACAAGAACTCATGTCTCTTTTATTGAGGGCTGTTTATGAGATTATTTATTAATAAAGTCAGGGCCTATGCCTTTTGCTAAAAGTGTGTGTGTGTTGCTGTACTTATTGGAGGGAGTGGGTTTTATAGCAATCACGACTATAGTTAAGTCAACCGATTAGTTGAAAAGCATATTGCAGCCTGTCTCTTGTAAACTATTTGCATAAAAGCATACACAGAAGATTGTCAAGTTTTTATAAAAATATTTACTTCGTGATGTTACCCAAGATTTAGCTGTAATTCAGTAATTGAAGTTTAAGGCATACAGAAAATTATTTTTTAAAAGGAACTGCCAATTCCAGAGAAGTGAAGAAAATGTTTTTCTTCACCCAATTAGAAGGTATTCCAGTGTTTACTGAGGTTTAGAAAGCAAAGAAAGTACTAAAACAACTTTCTTAGGTCAGTTGTACTTATGCATTCTGAGTGGTAGAGTGTAGCAATGTGCCATTGCACAATTGTACTTCTATCAAGAAATTCCAAACAAGCACTAAGTGCTTTCTACAACAGCCCCATATGCACATGTGTGCCACGTACATTGCACTGCAGGGATTCATTGATTTGCTTGCTTTGTATGCCCAGAAAGCTTGTAAATTCATATTAGATTAATATATAAAGAGTTTAAAAAAAAAAGTAATAACAACCAACTTCTACAAAGTTATTTTCTTGTGATAACATTTTAGAAGTGATAGTGCCCCTTTAAAGTATTCTTGATATACAGAACTGTCATTTTCAGAAACAAGTCCCTACATCTGATATTTTTATCTGTATTAATTTTACTGCAGAGACAAAGTTTTAGATCAAGCAAGTTCTCAGCTTTCAGCAGTTTGTAGAGCCCTTTTTCAACAGCATTAAATTAGTTCTTAGATAGTTTGCTTTAAATCATGAACTCAGCAAGCAAAAATGATTGATTTACATAATTTATTTTAACATTGTTTATATTTGCAATTTTAATCACAGTAATTTATTTCATGTTTGCAAATTGTTTAATTGGAAGCATTGACATCTCATTCCACATAGAGAAAAAATTCAAACCAATCTACATAAATTTAGCTGCCTTTGAAATTGGATTTAAATGTAAGATACTGCAAATTACATTCTATTCTTGTAATATTTTCATGATACAAAGTATTGTTTTGTGGTACTTTTAGAAAAACTTCATTTGGAACCCAACTGCAGATGAATTAATACATTTGATACTGTCACTTTAAGAAAGTTGGATTTATTGAAATACATTATATTTGCTTTAACAATCTTTTGTGGTAATATAGAATAAAATGAATATTGCATTTAGCAATGGAATCTTGCTTAGAATTGTTTAGCACAAATGAAAGAGGTTAACTCCTTGATTGGAACAATTAATACTGTCCATTAAACTTAAAACAAAAAATTGAGAAACAGGTAATTCCTCTTTTAGGAAACTAAGTCATTAAATAAATGTTGAAAATAAATAGATCTTGAATTGGATAGTGGTTATAGTCCTTTAGACTCCAACAATTATAAAGGAAACAAATTAGGAACGAGCAATCAGCTGTAATGGACTTTCAGTAGTGCAAATAAGAAGTTATTGAATCCCAGAGGGCAGACATTAGTATTCCCTTAATCCTTCAAAATAACTATAAGGTATGATCCAATTGCTAATCCTATTAACTGAAGAACTTATCTTGAATCCTTTGGATGCTGAGAATGGAAGTCCTTTCCCGTATGTTAATGAGGATTGTGGATCCCTGCAGTATACTGAGGATTAGAGGAATTTGTGTTGATGTCTGTTCCTAGTTTGGGAGTGGAGAAGTCAGCGTAGTCAGGATCAAGCAAGAGAGGTTCGGTACACAGGTAATCAATAGAAGGAGCTCCGACGGCAATCGGCAACAAAGTAACAAGGTGTGCGAGAGGCACAAATTGATTGAGCAATCTGGATGTGGCCGCGGCTTCCTTTTGAAAGGGAAGCGCATGGTGCGACTGTAAGGAGTTGAAACCTATGAAACTAATCCTAGCGGAATTGGTAGACTTTATGTTCGAGGTTAGGACTGAGATCACGCCTCAAATGTTTTTGTTTCATTTAGATTTACCAAAAAGTAACATAAAACTAAAAATTCTTATGATTCACATCTGTATGGCAATAAAAATAGTTATGGCCAGAAATTGGAGAAATATGGGTGCGTTAAATTGGCAGGATATATGTACGGGGGCACCCCCTGCCCCCCCCCCCCCCCACATAGATAGCTACCCGTAGGCAGTAGAGAGAATGGGATGTATGGTTAAGATGTATGGTATGTTTATATGGCTGTAGATACAGTAGAATATTGGTAGATGTCGATTAGAAACACGGTCCTATTGTTAATTATAATTAATATTATTATTATTGTATCACTATTGTAAAGATATCTTTTGTACTGTGTTTAAAATTTATAGTGGAAAACTGTATCCGTACTTGAATGAAATTTTTAAAAAAAAGGAAAATAAAGATTTATATATATAAAAAAAAAGAAAGGGAAGCGCGTGACGTCAGATGCATGGGAGGAGTCGGATTGGCGTAACCCGGAAGTCATACGGGTAATGCCGATCAGAAGGAAGATATGGAGGAATCCTGACACTTTTCTTACAGTGACAAAATGTTATATGTGTAAAAAAAAGGAAATATTTTATTTTTTACGATGTATAGTTCTGAAAAAAATTACAAAATTAATTTGTGTTGTCATATTTTAATAAATTGCCCACTCTAGACTATATCCAAGATGGCCGCTGTCAAATATTGTGGTTTCATGAAACACAATCAGGGCCGGCCTTAGGGGTGTGCGAGCTGTGCGGCCGCACAGGGCGCCATGGAGCAGGGGGCACCGTACGGCGCACAGGGATTTAAAAAAAAAAAAATTTTTTTTTTTTTTTTTTTAAATTTGCAGCGGGGGCGGAGCTTACCGTGCGGCGGGGGCGGAGCTAAAAGCGCCGGAAAACTGCTGCAGGGGAAGCAGGAAGGAGTCCCTGCTTCCCCACCAAACAGTCACCAGGAGCTGCACTGCCTCCACAATGAACTCCACAGGTAACTGTGGGATTGTCAGGTGAGTGTGACTCTCTGCCTGTGTGTATTATTGTCTGTGTGTGTATGACTGTCTGCCTCTGTGTGTCTGTGTGTATTACTGTCTGTGTGTGTGTGTATGACTCTCTGCCTGTGTGTATTACTGTCTGTGTGTATGACTGTCTGCCTCTGTGTGTCTGTGTGTATTACTGTCTGTGTGTGTGTGTATGACTCTCTGCCTGTGTGTATTACTGTCTGTGTGTATGACTGTCTGCCTCTGTGTGTCTGTGTGTATGACTGTCTGCCTGTGTGTGTGTATTACTGTCTGTGTGTGTGTGTGTGACTGTCTGCCTCTGTGTGTCTGTGTGTATGACTGTCTGCCTCTGTGTGTCTGTGTGTGTGTGTATGACTGTCTGCCTGTGTGTGTGTGTGGATGTCTTCCTGTGTGTGTGTGTATGGCCGTCTGACTCTGTGTGTGTGTGTGTGTGTGTGTGTGTGTCACATACAACCAATACACGCATATCACACACTGTTAATACACCCATTACAAATATCACACATAGCATACATATCACACACAGTCATCACACCTACTATCACATACACAGACAACACAAACATTAGAGCATACATGGATGACGGGGGGGGGGGGGGGGGGGGCGCTGTGAAGATTTTTCGCACAGGGCGTCTAAATGCCTAAGGCCGGCCCTGAACACAATATCACAGATCTTAAACTTCTCTTCTTTATTCTTTATTTCCGAGGTAGATAAAATGAGTACCATTAAATTGGGTGATAGTAACAACCCCTGGATGTTGGGCTAAGGTAACATCCCCAGGACGTACTTGGAAACCAGAGTAATCTGACTGTACCTTTCCTGGATAAATACTTTGTTATTATTATTTAGATATGGCTTCAAGAAACCAGTGACAAGAAAGTCTCACACATTTCACAAGGGGCTTCGTCATACACCTCAATATTCAGATTACACATGTTCTAATAATATGCAAATTAACCTTTGCTTGATCAAATTTAAGTCCATAATTACCCATTTTATATATGAAGCTTTGTTAAAATAACAAAAGCATTTTAAATGGATACTTCAATCAAAACATTTTTTTTTTATTGAAATACAATTTTTGGTTGTACTAACTCTTGCTGGTTTGGTCCCCTAAAAAAAAAAAAAAAAAAAGTAAACTTTTTAGCCCAGTTCTCCTCTAGTCATGTCACTGTACCTCACTGCAGAAGATATAAGCCAGTCTGGAACTCTAATTTTGGGCTGGTTAATGATGCTGCTGGCAATGGAATTATACCCTTGTCAGTAATGCACTATATCTCGTTTTGTACATAATTTCAAACTGAAAAGCTGCATCTAAGTATTATGACCACTTCAAAACAAAGGAGTGGTCATGGTATTTGGTGTAACCCTTTAAAGACATTCATGTCATCAAAAATATGTTAAACTTAATATAATTTTGTAATTAGTAACAATATTTTAAGAACCCATGTGTAAACATATGGAATCAAATATAATAAAAAATGGCAAAAATTTTATCTAAATGAAAGTAAGATTGTATACCATATTTAGGAAAATTATTGCCCTCACCTTTGTACAGACTAAACTTTATTGACTTCACATCTACTATTCAACCTATTAGACTTTTTCTTTTGAAAGAGCTAAAAATATAAATTTTGGGGTTGAATCAGAAGTTGTATAGTTGTTCTATAGCGCCAGTAAATGCTGCAGCGCTGTATAGATATACAACCTAGACATTTTGACTTGCCTTGGAAAAATACTGAAATATTAAGGGTGCCTTGAACCTAAAAAGCTTGGGAACCACTGTGTTAACTTGTTTAGAGCTTTTCATCTCCTGCTCTGTAAAGTGAACTTTAATCACACATGGGAGGCTCCTGTATTTTCTAGAAAGCTATTAACAGAGTTGGAGATAAGAAATTCTAGATTAAACAGGCTGTGCAATACAGGAACCCATGATGTCTCCTGCTCTGTAAATCTAACTTTAATCACATCCAGTGTTTAGTGTATTACCTGTTAGTGTTGCACATTGAGAAAAAAATGTCTTTTGTAATTTCTGATTGGATGAATCTGACACATCATTTAACCGCCCAAAAACATTTTGGGCGGTTTTTTTTTTACCAGTTCTTACAAATATGTATTAGGGGGAGGGTGTAATAAGTCTCAGGTCTCCATATGCTTTACAAACACTTATGTTTTCAAATTACACTACTTACGCTTCTATACGTTCTATTAGATCTTCTAGGTTCCACTATCCTGCCATTAGGAATCAATTAATCGTAAACCTATGCAGTTATTATGTAGTAGGTTATTGGCAAACATTTAATGCCCTTTTATGTAAGAGTTGGTTGTGACAAGCTGCATGGTGTTGTCTGTGATGACATATATATTTCATCTAGATTTTCTTAGAGAGGCATATGATGTTTAACCCCAGGGGGAGTATGTCTTGTGTGCAACATAATGAGAACTATAGCATGGGTGGGCCCTGGGGTGGAGCATGGGGGAGAGAAGGGCGGGCCGGTGTTCCTATCCTCAGTATACAGACAACTGAGAGAAATAAAGTTCAGGCCAGGAGTTCAGACTGTCTTCAACAAACTGCTCAACTGCAAGTAATTAGTAGCAGTACATAAAACAAATCCCTCACTGGTAGACAGGCAAGTAGAGACTTTTATTTAGTTTTTCCTTTGAGGGCTAGAATCAACATGCTACACTGCAAGCAAGGACTTGGAAAAATGGGTAACAAGAAGAAACCCTCTATGTCTTAGGACACTGCTGGTCTGGGTTCCAGCAGGAACCTCGATAAATATTTCAGGGATAAGGTGAGAGCCAGACGAGATTGAGGCGTCACCATCTTTATCATGTTACACTCCGTCTGAAAGTCTGATGGGCTCGGAGCAATCCTTTCCCACTGGGGTCTCAGATTTGAGGGAGATCCTGCAGAACCTGCCATCGAAGGAGGATCTTGCCTCTGTTGGCGAAATTGGAGACTTCAATGCAGGAAAGGCTATCCTCCATTACCTCAAAAGTCCGGCAGACCGGGAGGGGATTTAGAGGAGGACAGAGACAACTTGCAACTCAGAGTACACCAATTAGAACAAAGACAAGATTCACTGGTGGTAAAAGTCTCGCACACAATGAGGCATGTGAAAGACCTCGATAACCAAAGCAGAATAAATAATCTCGGCATTAGAGGCCTCCCGGAGGCTCAAGAGGCCACAGAGGATCTTACAGGTACACTACAAACCCTGTTTAACAATATCCTAAATGAGCCATCGATACGCCATACAGGGTGCACAGCGCGGTGAGGCCTAGGGGCCTGTCACAGGAGGGGCCACGAGACATTGTCTGTAGATTGCATTATTACACACTTTAAGTTGATATATTGCGACAGTCCTGGAATTCTCTGGTTCTCACTGCACCCAGTGTGAGGATTCAGATACTCCCTGACTTGGCTTGGTTAACACTCCAAAGCAGGAGAGCACTTAGGCCCATTATACAAGCACTACAAGCCAAAGACCTTCGTTATAGATGGGGATACCATTTCTTATTGACTGTGAACCATCATGATATCCAGTCCTCTATTTCTATGGTCCTAGATGTCCCGGACCTTCTAAAAGCACTTTCTAAAAGCCCTCTCCAACCTGGATAGACCAGATTGGTATGATCATTCGTCGCAGGGTGTCCATCAAGCTTTACCGCAGAGGAATCGATGGAAGGGACTGACCGATAGACATTAAGAGACCGCCTGGGAGACTTCTTCCATTCTCACCGCCCTCCAGAACAAGCCTTGCCAGACATTTGACTCTGTGAAATATCCGGGATTGTGTATTTGACCCACATGCTGTGGATCGATTACAAAGAATGCAGGTGACAGGCACAAAACTCTTGTTCCATACTTTTTAAATACCAATTGGTCTCCCCCTTTTAAATCCCTGCTGTCACGCAGACTGAGCATCAACACAACACAGCTGAATGACACAAGTGACTGTGTTGTGTTGTTGCCTGACATCCCTGGCCATATTAAACCCTATAACTTTCCAAGACACCATAAAACCTGTACATGGGGGGTACTGTTTTACTTGGGAGACATCGCTGAACACAAATATCTTCATGTCTTACAATGATGATATTGTCAGTGAAAGTGATGTTTTTTGCATTTTTCACACACAAAAGGCACTTACACTGACGATATTATTGCTGTAATACTTTTTACTGTTTTGAAACACAAATATTTGTGTGCAGCAAAGTCTCCTGAGTATAACAGTACCCCTCATGTACAGGTTTTATGGTGTCTTTAAAAGTTACAGAGTCAAATATAAGGCTTGTGTTTCAGTTTTTTCACATTGAAATTCGCCAGGTTGGTTACGTTGCCTTTGAGACCATATGGTAGCCCAGGAATGAGAATTACCCCCATGATAGCATATCATTTGCAAAAGTAGACAACACAAGGTATTGCAAGTGGGGTATGTCCAGTCTTTCTTAGTAGCCACTTAGTCACAAACACTGGCCAAATATTAGTTTTTTGCTTTTTTCACACAAAAACAAATATGAACGCTAACTTTGGCCAGTGTTTGTGACTAAGTGGCTACTAGAAAAGACTAAACATACCCCACTTTCAATACCTTGGCTTGTCTACTTTTTCAAATGGTATGTCATTATGGGGGTAATTCTCATTCCTGGGCTACCACACCGTCTCAAAGGTAACATTACTTATCTGGCAAATTTCAATTTGAAAATGGAACGTTCTATATTTGACCCTGTAACTTTCCAAAACACCATGAAACCTGTTGTACTCATGAGACATCGCTGATTACAAATATGTGCATTTTTTAAAAGTAAAACCTAACAGTAATATGACATTTACAGCTAAAATGTGAGGCGGAACTACAAATTTTGTAAAAAATATAAATTTCTCACTGTTTTTTTATTTTATTCATAATAAATTATGTTTCATATATAAATATTGATTGATTGATCTACAAAAAGATTTTTAGCCAAGGGGTATTCAACAGACTTACTCGATAAAGCATCCCAACAAGCCCTTGATCTACCAAGAGAAGCTATCCTGGGTACAAAGAAAAAAGACTCAGCAGACTCCTTCACACAACCCGCATTCATTACGAATTACAGCAATCAAGCATCTCAAATCAAAAAGATCTTCAACAAGAATTGGACCATTTTGAAAGGTGATCCAAGCCTGGAGAAGATTCTGGGAGAGAAACCAAGAATGATATACTCCAAGGCTCCCAATCTCAAGACTTTGCTAGCCCCTACAGTTAAGAATAAGAAGAAGAGCTTTAAAGGCACAGAATGTGGATTCACTTACTGCGGCAAATGTATAGGCTGCAAACTCAACACCAACACAAGACAAACTACAAAGGAGTTCCAACATAAAGAAACAAAAGAGACGTTTAAGATAAAGACAATGCTCAACTGTAACTCTATAGGGGTTATCTACCTACTCAGTTGTCCATGCAATAAACAATATGTGGGCAGGACAAAAAGAAAATTCAAGATCCGTCTATACGAACACATTAGAAATATCAAAAGAGGATTCCAGAACCATAATCTATCACGACATTTTAGCGAACACCATCACAGCAATCCCATCGGCCTCAAATTCCTAGCAATTGAGAAAGTCGAGGTACATTGGAGAGGAGGCAACTTAGAAAAGGAACTGAACAAAGTAGAAGCTAAATGGATTTTTAATTTAGACACACTAGAACCGAAAGGCCTAAACAAAGATTTTGAGCTGAATGCCTTTCTATAAGCAACCCCTACGAGCCAATTGTTTTTTCCATTTACTATTCACCCCGCCATATCTATTTATTATTTTTATTTCTATTTCTATTTCTATTTTTATTTTTATTTTTATTTTCATTTCATTTTTACATGTATTTTGATTTTTATTTTGATTTCTATTTTGATTTTGATTTCTATTTTGATTTTGATTCTGATTTTGATTTTGATTTCGATTTTTATTTTATTAGTTTTATCACTTTCTATTACGTTTACATTTATCTGTTTTTATTCCACTTTATTTTATTTTATTTTATTTTCATATCCATTTTCATTTTTATTTTCATTTGTATTTTTTTTTTTTTTTTCATTTATGTTTCACCACAATTCTTCCTAATGGAATCCTATTTCATCCATGTCTATATATATATCACATTCCTTTTTCCCTACTGCTGTCCCGATTGCTGTCCCCAAGATGTTTTATCTGCTATCTATTGTCATGTCTTACCACTAGAATTTTGGTATGATATTATGTCGGGATTAATTTTGAGTGTTTTCAGTCTGTACAAATGTATGATGAACTGATAGTTAAAATTTACTTTATGATATTTTTCTCTCTAGATTAAGGTTTGTTTCGCATCCTGATTGTATGTTGATAGCAATCCAGTATCCTGCAATGTCTCGATATAAATTTGTAATCCTACTGAAAAGTCTCTTTCTACAATGTTCTGTGCCTCTATAAACATTTGGATGAAGTTCAAGCTATATATTTTTATATTTTTTTATCTATTTATTCATGTATCCATGTAGACTTAAAATCTTGAATTGTAAATATTAACCCCATAGAACTAGTGGAATCAGCAGTGTTTGAAAATGAATATATGTTATATCTTGATTCACCCTGCTTTTTAATTATGTGGTTTTGTAGTATTACTGCTTCACAGTTATACATTTACACAAGGATCGATATTCTGCATTTCAGATGTGTGCGTTTCACTTGTGCTTTTTTACATGTTATTTTTCTTTGTGTTTCTTTTCATTTATTCATCAATTTCATTTTTCCGTTATCCTAACATTACAAGATCACGGATAAGGTGACTAACTGGATTAAGACAGTCCTGTCAGGGTACCTGAGGTCTCTACCTCTAAAAGAGGTAGAGACTTAGTAGTTTATCCGTCCAAACGAGCTGTTTCCTTCGTTCCTCGCGGTTCATCCAGTCACTTAAACACCGACCGCGAGGAATCCACATCCTTTTCTAGCGGGACGCTCAATACGTGACGTCATGACGCTATCACGAGCGACCTGTCACTCAAGTGTCCGATATCCAATCGGTACTTGTCAGAGGCGTGATTACCATCCAGAGCCAGGGTATTTAAGCTTACTTCTCACTTCAGCTCATTGCCCTGTCGTGGTTCTAACTTGTCTAGTCACTCAGTGCTCTGGTATTCTAGTTTGCTCTATTGGTTTTGACTCGGCTTGTTGTACTACCCTGCTTATCTCTGTTATCCCTTGACCCGGCTTGTCTCTCGCTTATCTGTCTTCTCGTTCCCTCGACCTCGGCTTGTCTCTGACTATTCTCTATTACTCTCGGTACGTTAGTCCGGCCATTCTAAGGCTCGGTATACGTACCTTTCCACTCTTTGTACTCTGCGTGTTGGATCCCTGTCCCGATCCTGACATTACGACAGGGCCAATGGATCCTGCAGGTACAAACAGTCAGCTTGGTTCTTCTGATCCCAGGTTTGACGCCATGGAGCATAGGATGGATCAGATGGCTCTAGCACTACAGGCACTTTTGTCTCGTGCTAGTAACCCACCTGAGGAGACACGTACTCCTTCTATTTCTCCTGCAGTCTCAGGTCTAGAGGTAGCCACTGTAGGTACTTCTTCCCGTATTACCCCACCAGTACGTTATGGCGGGTCACCGGAGAAGTGTCGTGGCTTTCTGAACCAGATTAGCATCCATTTCGAATTACAACCCCGCTCTTATCCTACAGATAGAGCGAAGGTTGGATTTGTTATTACTTTACTCATTGAGAAAGCTCTGAGATGGGCCAATCCTTTATGGGAGAATGATAATCCACTAGTCTATAATTATAATGCCTTTGTAGCTGCGTTTAGAAGAACTTTTGACCCTCCTGGTAGAAAGGTCAATGCAGCTAGATTACTGTTGCGCCTTAGACAGGACGATCGAACACTTGTGGATTATGCACTAGAGTTCAGGTCCTTGGCGGCAGAAGTTAAGTGGAACGAACAGGCTTATATAGATGTGTTTCTGAATGGGTTATCAGATGTAATTCTTGACGAGGTCGCTACTAGAGAACTCCCTGAGAATTTGGAGGATTTAATTTCTTTTATATCTCGTATTGATGAACGCCTAAGAGAGAGGCAGAACACTCGAGATAGGACCCGTAGACCCTCCTTTAAACTAGCGCCTACCTTTCAAAATTCTGAGTTCGAGGACTTACGTATTTCTGAACCTATGCAGATAGGCAGTACTCATCTCACAGAGAGGGAGAGACAGTACAGAAGAAGGGAGGGTTTATGTATGTATTGTGGAGTCAGAGGTCATTTACGCCTAAATTGTCCTAATCGTTCGGGAAACGCTCGCACCTAAGTTTCTCTAGAGGACAGGCCTTGGGTGTTTCTACTTTGTCCTCTATTCACAACTACAAAGAGTTCAGGCTTCTGTTACCCGTTTCTTTAAAGTGGGAAAAGGGAGTAGTCAAGACTATGGCACTAATCGATTCTGGAGCTGCTGAGAGTTTTATAGATCAGGGTTTTGCTGCCAAGCATGCTATTCCATCCCAGTTAAAAGAGACACCACTGGCTGTTGAGGCCATCGATGGTAGACCGTTACTTGAGCCTGTCATTTTCCGTGAGACCATACCGATTAACTTAACTGCTGGCATCCTACATAGAGAGGACATATCCTTACTGCTCATTTCGTCTCCGTCTATTCCCATAGTCCTGGGGTACTCCTGGTTGAGGAGACATAACCCTATTATTAATTGGGAGTCAGGGGAGATAGTTTCATGGGGACAGAATTGTCAAGAGAAATGCTTGCGGAAGGTCTCACCTCTCTGCTTAACCAACACCGCGACTAACTCTGACAATCCTACAGAGACACAAATTCCGTCTCAGTATATAGATTTAAAGGCAGTGTTTGACAAAAAGAAAGCCGATACCTTACCCCCACACAGGTCCTTTGATTGCAAAATTAACCTACTCCCTGGTACCATGCCGCCCAGAGGTCATGTATACCCGTTATCTACGAAAGAGAACTCAGTTCTAGAGGAGTATATTCACGAAAATTTAGACAAGGGATTCATTAGGAGATCCTCCTCTCCTGCCGGGGCTGGATTTTTTTTTGTTAAAAAGAAGGATGGTTCTTTAAGACCTTGTATTGATTATCGAGGCCTAAATAAGATAACCATTAAGAATGCCTACCCGATTCCCTTGATCACCGAACTCTTCGATCGTTTGAAGGGCTCTACAATTTTCACCAAGTTAGATCTCAGAGGGGCATATAACTTGGTGAGAATCCAGCAGGGACATGAGTGGATGACGGCATTCAATACTCGATATGGCCACTATGAATATACTGTCATGCCTTTTGGGTTATGCAATGCACCAGCTGTATTCCAGGATCTGATAAATGAGATTCTTAGGGAATTTCAGCAGGATTGCGTCATTGTATACCTAGATGATATACTCATACATTCTAGTGAGATTGAGACTCATCACAAGCAAGTCAGGAGGGTTTTGCACAAGCTTCTCCAGCATGGCTTATACTGCAAGTTGGAGAAATGTAGCTTTGATCAAACCCAGGTAACCTTTCTCGGCTATGTGATCTCGGGGGAGGGATTTAAGATGGATCCGGATAAGCTCCAGTCCATTCTAGAGTGGCCTTTACCCAAAGGTCTTAAAGCCGTACAGAGATTTATTGTTTTTTCTAATTATTATAGGCGCTTTATTAAGGGTTATTCTTCAATTATCGCACCTATCACCAATATGACCAAACAGGGGGCTGATACTAAGAATTGGACTACTGAAGCTCTTCTTGCGTTCAAAACTCTCAAGGAACTTTTCGCTTCCGCTCCAATTTTAGTTCACCCCGACACTTCTCTGCCTTTTCTACTTGAGGTAGACGCATCAGAGACTGGTTTAGGTGCTGTTCTATCTCAAAGGTTGGGTGTTGATAAACCATTACATCCATGTGGATTTTTCTCTAAAAAATTGTCTGGTACAGAGAGCAGATATGACATTGGTGACAGAGAATTACTAGCGGTTATCAAGGCTTTGAAAGAGTGGAGACATTTATTGGAAGGTACATTACATCCTGTTACCATTCTAACGGACCACAAAAATTTGTCTTATATCGGAGAGGCCAAGCGTTTGTCCTCCAGGCAGGCTCGTTGGTCGTTATTTCTTACCCATTTCAATTACGTTCTGACTTACAGACCTGGGTCAAAAAATTCTAAAGCCGATGCGCTATCTCGCCAATATGAGCCTTCTGCTTCAGTTGAACCACTTTTGTCCTCCATTGTACCCAAATGCAATATTATTGCTAATACCAGTCTCAAAATCCATTCTCCGCTACTTGACCAGATCTTGAAGTCACAACATCTGGCACCCGGAAACACTCCTGAGGGAAGAAACTTTGTCCCCCCTGAACTCCAACTGGAGCTCTTACAATGTTTTCACGAAAGTAAAGTAGCTGGCCATCCTGGTATTCGCAAGACATACTCTCTGATATCCAAGGATTTCTGGTGGTCTTCACTAAGAAAAGATATTGAGGAGTTCGTCGCAGCTTGTGAGACTTGTGCTAAGACTAAACAACCTCATACATCTCCTTGTGGTCTGTTACACCCCTTGGACATTCCTGAGAAACCTTGGTCCTGCCTGTCCATAGACTTTATCGTAGATTTGCCTGCTTCCAAGAGACAGACTGTTATTCTCACGGTGGTGGATAGATTTACAAAGATGGCCCATTTCGTGCCATTACCTAAACTTCCGACTTCTCCTGAATTGGCAGAGATTTTTGCGAGAGAAGTTTTTCGCCTACATGGGATTCCTTCGGAGATTGTTTCTGATAGAGGCTCTCAATTTGTCTCACGTTTCTGGAGATCCTTTTGTTCTCAAATGGGAATCAAATTGAACTTCTCCTCTGCCTATCACCCTCAGTCTAACGGAGCTGCTGAACGCACCAATCAAAAGATTGAGCAGTATCTACGTTGCTTTGTTTCCGAACACCAGGACGATTGGGTCGGTTTGATTCCTTGGGCGGAGTTCGCACACAATAACCTTGTTTGTGATTCAACTCGCTCTAGCCCTTTCTTCATGAACTATGGCTTTCATCCTTCAATTTTTCCTTCGGTTTCCTCTTCTCAGGGGATACCGTCGGTTGATGATCATGTCGCCAACCTGAAGAAATTATGGGATCAGACTCGGCAAATTCTGTTACATAATTCCTCGTTGTTCAAGAGACACGCTGACAAGCATAGAAGAGCGGCTCCGGTCTTTGTTCCTGGCGATAGGGTGTGGCTGAGCACTAAGAATATTCGCCTGAAAGTTCCATCTATGAAATTTGCTCCTCGCTACATAGGTCCTTACAGGGTTCTCACTCGTATCAACCCGGTTGCGTATCGCCTTGCTCTGCCACCTGCCTTACGCATTCCTAACTCTTTTCATGTCTCCTTGTTGAAACCTCTTATTTGCAACAAATTCTCCTCTAAGGTTCCCTCACCTCGTCCTGTTCAGGTGGAGGGTCGGGAGGAGTACGAGGTCAGCTCCATCATTGATTCCAGAATTTCAAGGGGAAAATTGCAATATCTGGTCAACTGGAAGGGATATGGTCCTGAGGAGAGGAGTTGGGTACCTCAGGAGGACGTTCATGCTTCTCGCCTTCGCAGAGCATTTCACCTCCACTTCCCATCTCGTCCCGGTTCCTTCCGCCCAGTGGGCGTATCTGAGAGGGGGGGTACTGTCAGGGTACCTGAGGTCTCTACCTCTAAAAGAGGTAGAGACTTAGTAGTTTATCCGTCCAAACGAGCTGTTTCCTTCGTTCCTCGCGGTTCATCCAGTCACTTAAACACCGACCGCGAGGAATCCACATCCTTTTCTAGCGGGACGCTCAATACGTGACGTCATGACGCTATCACGAGCGACCTGTCACTCAAGTGTCCGATATCCAATCGGTACTTGTCAGAGGCGTGATTACCATCCAGAGCCAGGGTATTTAAGCTTACTTCTCACTTCAGCTCATTGCCCTGTCGTGGTTCTAACTTGTCTAGTCACTCAGTGCTCTGGTATTCTAGTTTGCTCTATTGGTTTTGACTCGGCTTGTTGTACTACCCTGCTTATCTCTGTTATCCCTTGACCCGGCTTGTCTCTCGCTTATCTGTCTTCTCGTTCCCTCGACCTCGGCTTGTCTCTGACTATTCTCTATTACTCTCGGTACGTTAGTCCGGCCATTCTAAGGCCCGGTATACGTACCTTTCCACTCTTTGTACTCTGCGTGTTGGATCCCTGTCCCGATCCTGACAAGTCCGCAGCTGTCCGGGATATTCTTGTTAATGTGAGCTATAAAAGCACATTGATTGCTCCCCTAGGATTACGAGCCTCTGAAGAAGTGACATCATTCAGTCACGAAACGCGTAAGGCAATTTACGGCAGGAGCCGCATTTTCACCGAGATCCAGTGGAACGCAGACCAACACTGAGTGAGACGCACGCGAAGACTTTGAAAACTAACTTCCCGGCTTTTCTTCCCACTGCTACCTCTTGACCGGCCAGAGGTTCAGTGAGCAACCGCTCAACTTGGATTCTGCTTATCCCAAAGGACTCTGTAAATATACTGAATTGACTTTTCTGATTTTTTATTTACGATTTATCACGTTTTCATTTTTTCTACTATTGATGATGCTGTTAAAATAAATTTTATAGATTTTTTATTGAAAAAACGGGTGTCTGTTGAAGTTACTAAGTACTAGAGGACACTTACTTTTATCACTCTAGATCTATGCCAGTGACTTAGTGCGTGATCAGTAGCCCAAACTGAAAGACATTTGTCTGGGATCATATAGATACATTATTACAGATAGTAACACAGTGCAGCTGGAACATATATACATTTCATTGCTGGAAGTCCATATTCACTGTTACATTTATACCAATTTGTACTCAGTACATGGATTTAAAATAACTTCACCTTTTTATTTTTATTTTTATTTTTACTTTTTATTTTGATTTTTACTTTTTATTTTTATTTTTATTTTTATTTATTTTTTTATTTGCATTTTTATTTTTAGCTTGTTTAACACATTACTAATCCCAGAGATTACAGTTTGAAATTGGGAGACGTTTAGACAGTTTACATACTCCAGTGTGTGTTTTACGTATTGGGTTCAGTTCTGGACTAGCACTGCTGTTTTTCTTTTTATGGTTAGAAGATCTCCTGGTACGTTTAGGGTTAATTCCCCTTATACACAGTTTCATTGTTCCAGAGCTCTAATGGGGAGCTCCTTTACCAGTTGAGAACTTCTTCCTACTATAAACCATTTGTATCATTTGAGTTTGAGACAATAATTCAATTGACCATTTTCTCCACTCATCCAGGGTAGATTTTTCCACCCATATTTATATATAAATATTTGATATGAAATGAAAGCCCCTTTTCTCCTGAACAAAATGATATATAATAAGTGTGGGTGTATTTAATATGAAAGAGGTGAATTACGGTTGAACAGACATATAGCGCAAATTCCAGTTTTTGTTTACATTTTGTTTTGATCAGAACTAGTGATGTCCCGAACTGTTCGCCGGGAACCATTCGCCGGCGAACATAGCTTGTTCATGGCGAACGCGGCGGGCGAACATATGCGATGGTCGGTCCGCCCCTTATTCATCATCATTGAGTAAACTTTGACCCTGTACCTCACAGTCAGCAGACACATTCCAGCCAATCAGCAGCAGACCCTCCCTCCCAGAAGCTGCCACCTCCATGACGAATAGGGGGCGGGCCGACCATCGCATATGTTCACCTGCCGCGTTTGCCACGAACAAGCTATGTTCGCTGGTGAACGGTTCCTGGCGAACAGTTCGGGACATCACTAATCAGAACGTGTACTATTGACTCCGTCCTGAAGGGGTTAAGGGGTTAAACTATTACATGTCTGCAGTAAATAAATTTGTGTACAGTTGTTTAGCGTGAATTTACACTGCAAGCTCAAACACCTAGGTGGAATCCCCAAAATCACACCAAGGGGCGGAGCCTGGCTTCCTAGCAGAGTGGACGTGCTACACGACAGCTCCTGCAAACTAGCCGCAATAATGGGGAATACACCTCGAATTATTGCACACACACCGCTGGGAAGGTGACTACAGAGTGGGGGAGACCCAGGCAAACGTATTGATACCACTCATGACCCCGCGACTCACCGGGTCCCCTCGAATCCAGCTTGAGGCCTACCTGCAAACGAGCCAGGGAGAGGCGGCCGCTCTCCTCGTTGGTAACCCTGCAGATGCCGACCTCCACGTACTCACCTCTAACCCCCCCCCTCTGGACCGGCGGGGGTCATCCCGTTCCTCGCTGGGGACGATCACCCCCAAGCCACGACCAGCACAGGTGACAAGACCTCATGCGAGCAGAAGCGACCCAGGCACAAACAAAATGGCGGCACGGACACGGTCCACAAAGAACCGCACACTCAGCAAGCCCCCCATGTGCACGAGAGAATTCTATAACCGGCTATGTGCCAATCTGTGGACCAAGCTTCACGCCCTGGGACAGGCATTCAAGCGGGCAATAAAAATGGTAATGGCATGGATCCGCCCGGCGACACGACGCCAAATAAACGGGAATCCCCACCATACCTCCACAGCAGTCCCTCGACGAAGCAGAACCCACAAACCGACACGGAGGGCCAGCAACTATACCCTCATGCCCCAGCAGGCGACTTACCGACGAGCAAGTTCTGCTCGCACCTCATCGACTCCAATACCTCTCAGCATGAAGTGCACGGCTCCACACACGAGCACCCACAGTGCCGGCCACGATATTGACCAGGGGACAGCACAACACCATACCAGCAGGACACACGGACGGAGATCCCCCCCACAGCCCGCAAGAGAGAAAGCATGGAAGATTGGGAGAGGGGTGCCAACAATGAGACCTTCACAGCGGGACTTTGTGCAGAGGCATCACCTACCGCAGGGAATACTCACCCAACCCCGTCAAGGCATCGGCTGACTCCACAGGGACTGACACTCTAACTCAGGCATAGTACCATCAGACACTTGCCTTTCTTTACCCTTATGGAACTCACACGAATGTCTGCTGACATATACCATTTATTTTTTGATTTTTACTATGTTCAGCCTTGTTTTCCTACATATCCCATCACTCGCAGCCAAAACGGAGGCTATTAAGCTAAGATGCTACTGTAGCTAGGGGGGTTTTACTTATGACTTTTACTTTACTTTTCTAATCGATGTTTTCAACTCATGTCCCACACAGTTAACCCTCTAGTACTGCTCTTGTCTAGCTTGTTTATTTTCCATAAAACGCGCAGATTAAGCTACTGAGTTCATCTATAATCTGTAGTCAATAGACGTCTTTGTTTGCATGCCTAATTTAAAATGACCTGCGCTCGCCAATGAGACTAAGCATTATGAAGCCTGTTTACTTTGAGCAATGCCATTTCTAGCCTGGCACTCCTACAGTCATAGAGGAGACAACTCGTTATAACGCTATAGCCCACTATATAAAAAAATTTGTTGTGCATAGTTACTTTCACTATACCCAACGACTTGTAACTCAATATGGTATCTTTACTGCAAAGTATGCAAAGTCTTTTATTGTTATGCCTATATTATGATGTGTTTATATGCCTGCCTACACCTGCTGTTGTGGCGATGTAGGCATCTCTGTTCTCTCTAAGCACAAATAAAATAATGATTGACAAAATCACACCAAAAGAACAATAACTCAAACGTACACAAGGCGGAGTATTTACAATAAATCTATAAAGAAGCAAATACAAAGAAATAGTGCAATATTGTTTGTATAACACACACAACATATATATGAATAATAGTGCCCTATTATAGTGCCCTATTACTTGCCCTAATTCACTCCTCCCCTAACCAACCATTTTTTTCGCTTCACTGCTCTATTCTAACTACCACCAAATGCATGCTGTGTATAAGAATTTCACTGATTAGATTAAGTCTGAATACAACACTTTATTTGGGACACTTATTCCAGATGGGGCAGCATCTACTGCTTCTAGTAAAAACATTCCAGTCCATATTATTAAGAAATTGGAGCAGTTGAAATCTTCAGCATACTGTTATATTCCCCAACCTGAAACAGAACTCAGACAAGCTTTCCAAGGTTTAATGGAATAATTGTCATTTGTTGTATCTTGTTGATCTAATAAATGATGTATTTAGCGTTTAATTTTGCCTTCTTTATTTGACAGGACTTTTATTGATATTTTCCCTATACTATATTTTTTATGTTATGCTTATTACTTGCAGTTTACAGCCTTTTGTGTCCCGACCACACACATATATATTTAAAACTTTTTTTGTAAATTTTAATTGAGCGTTGGTCATGTTTTTCTTATACACATTTTTAATGATGTGGGACACCTCCCATTAGGCCATATATAGTTTTTAGAAAAGAAGGGGCAAACTGCTCCCCGTGGAACTGCCACAGTTATGTTTTGCCAAACAAATGCCAGTTATTATTCAACAGATAATGTATTGCTTTCACAATTACATTTTTCATTCTTTTTTTTTTTTAATCCCATCGTGACCGCGGACGTGGACGTATTAGGTACGTCAGACAAAAAACAGTCCTTAAGGACCGTAGACATATCTAATACGTCCATGGGGAATTAGAGTGCTGAAAGCGATCATGATCGCTTCCAGCAGCTCTAGTGGTATTGCAGCAATGACGTAGAGGCATCGCGCAATACCCCCCTCACTGCTGGGCCACCAGGTAATCGCTCGTGTTTTTTTAAATTTGGCATAGTTTGGTGGTAAAATGGTTGCATGAAAAGAGTCAAAATACCCCACGTTTAATACCTGTCACGTTTAAACATTTGTTATGAAGGAACACAACTGCAGATTTCTTATAGTTTGAATATTTATTATAAAAAGTAGAAGATATTGTGACGTTAAGTCCAATTTACAGGTACTGTAGCTTTAATTAGTAAACGATAACTGAAGTCCACAATTACAGGCACTGTAGCTTTAAGTAGTAAACGATAACTGAAGTCCACAATTACAGGCACTGTAGCTTTAAGTAGTAAACGATAACTGAAGTCCACAATTACAGGCACTGTAGCTTTAAGTAGTAAACGATAACTGAAGTCCACAATTACAGGCACTGAAGCTTTAAGTAGTAAACGATAACTGAAGTCCACAATTACAGGCACTGTAGCTTTAAGTAGTAAACGGTAGTAATTAGCAGACACTGAATCAGAAAGAGTCTCTTAGTAGTATTAACGAATTAGGTGATAAGAAGTTACAATAGCTGTTCCATAGCATTTAACTGAAGCAAGACAGATGCAGCTAAAATGAGTTGAAGATAGCTGTAACTGGGTTGTTTTATAGAAGGACTTTGGAGACAGGAAATAACAGCTTTGTGATGTAACGCTTATCACAGAGGTTTTACTTAGCTTCCGGCACATAGAACACTGGTTCCCGAGATCTCCTCAGAGGCGGTTATCATAAGTGAAGAGAGTTCAGCTTTAGTCGTGGATGAGGAGAGGTGAAGGGAACTTGAAGTGTCTTCCAGTCCGGTCCGGTAACAGAAGGCTTTCACAACGAAGTTGTAGCCGGTTCGTGAGTACGGAACGTAGTTCAATAATCCAGCGTCGATCAGCTGGTGCGGTCGGATTAAATAAGGAGACCGTGTCATAAAGGGGTGTGGCTAGGCTCCGTGGAACCAGGAAGTAAGAGGATACCATAGTTAAGGCATGACAATACCTTAGGTTGTCTTCTTTTAAAAAATATATACATGTGAAGGGTTATTCAGGGATTCCTGATAGATATCAGTGTTACAATGTAACATTCATTTTGAAAAAAAAAATGGTTTGGAAATAGCAAAGTGCTACTTGTACTTATGGCCCTATAACTTTCCAAAAAAAGCTAAGAATATATTAACATTGGGAATTTCTAAACTCAGGACAAAATTTAGAAACTATTTAGCATGGGTGTCTTTTGGCAGTTGTAGATGCGTAACAGATTTTGGAGGTCTGGTCACTAAGGGGTTAAATATTCATAAATTGATTCTAAATGATATCCAAAAGATGCAAACATTCAAGGAAATGATACATTAAATACACAAGTAACTTGTTTTTCATTTTAGACTTTCAACAATAACACACTGGGCAACAAATGAAGTTGTTATGGTTTCAGGAGGTGCTTGGGTTAAACTGTTCACAAATGGTTTAAACCAAAGGTTTGTTCTCCAGTACCATTTTGCAATGTCCCCATCAGCATACAGTGCCTGAAATTCAACTGGAGGAAGCAGGGACTTCCTCGGGGGAGGGTGCCACTGATTGCCTGAGAGAATAAATGTTTTGTAGCATTTTGTATCTTAACCTCTGTTCCACCTGCTCTATTCTAAAATAAATCCTTCTTGCTAATTATTGTACCTGGTACTAGATGTCACGACTACATTACAGTCTGCCTTGAAAATTGACGTGTTTCTCCAGCCATTTATACATTCAATTTAGGAAGTACAGTAACACATTTATAGTAGTTATAGTTTTCTTCACTGTGCCGAGTATTGCTGGATAAATCAGTACTTTATTGGTGCATCATGATTGGCTGATCACTTCCTTGTCTGAGCAGTGAAACCCGGTTGAAATTAAAAAAAAATTAATTTATTGCAAATGCAGTATCTTCAAATGTGAATGTTTTTTTTTTTATGTCTTCTATTATTTTGTATTTTTTTATAATGCATAAAAAAATTTATTTTCAGTCTCGAGTGTCTCTATAAAGCAGATGGGATGACATGAGTTAGAGAGTGCCTTTACCTGTTTATTTGATAACAGGTCGCAGACCAAACTTGTAATTGGACAGTCCGTATGGAAGGAAAAGAACAATCTAAGAATTTATAAATCACATGTTTATATGCCACTTGCATTCATTGTCTGGTAATGGCTGCATGCCGAGGGGGAAGCAGAAAGGAGTCCCTACTTCCCCACCACTCGATACCAGAGATTATATGTGACAGAGTGTATCTGTTTGTATGTGACCATGCTCTAGATATATGTATAAATGACTGCATAATTTTGTGATTATGTGTGTTTGACTGAAAGTGATTGTGTCTTTGTATGTGACTTTGCATGTGCCGATGTTTGGATGTGAGTGCATGTATGTCACCCTGTGTGTTTGTGGGTGAACAAAAAATGGTTAGAGGGTAAGAGGTCAGTATGCCATTTGCATATAGGGGGATTTAAACCTCTCTTTTGCTCTTGCTGCCATGCAAAGGCTGCCTATTTAAACCACAAAAGAAAGGGCAGACATTTCTGCCCAGTTGCAAAAAAAAGTCCCACTGTATGGGGAAACAGACGGAAAATATCAAGGGGGTGTCTTGCACAGGCCCCCCTTGTGTCCCACCCATGTGCACCAGGTGAGGGATTAAAATGCACTGGTCACTGTACCACACCCCCTCCTCTACCCACACTACCTGGGGGGCTCTGTAAAAAAACTAAACATTACTGTGGATGGGGCCTACTAATATAATAAGCACTTTCCACTTCATCCCCTACTCATGTGCAGTGGGTGGGGGACTGTGGCGGCACTCGTGCGGTCACAGGGGTCGCAGCTGCGACTGGGCCTGCTACTCCAGTGGGCCCGGCCGCCCTGCAGACCCCTGCCACTGTGGTGCCCGCCGCCATATTTTGCGACCCTGGGCCGCGCGGTAGAACCACCGGGGCCGGACATTAAGGGGTCCATCGGGGGCCCCATGCTCTTAGGGCCACCAGATGGAAATTAATTTCCAGAGGGCCCAGTCAGCGCTGTGATGACATCAGAGGCTGGGAGGAAGTGACTACCCCGGTTGCTCTTCCTAGCTTACACCGGGAGGAAGAGGAGGGAGTCAGAGTGGGAACTCTGACTCCCATCAGCCTGGGCCCCAGGGAAGTCACCCTGCTGCACCTAAAAGGTAGGAAACAGGAGAGTGACTAAACATTTATACATGTATGTGTTTGTTTGTATGTATGTATGTGTGTGTGTTCATGTATGTGTGTATGTGTCAATGTTTCTCTGTGTGTCTGTCTCTGTGTATGTCTGTCTGTGTGTATGTCTGTGTGTCTGTCTGTGTATGTGTGTTTGTATGTATGTGTGTGTCTGTCTGTCTGTTTGTGTGTATGTATGTGTGTCTGTATATCTGTGTGTGTCTGTGTGTTTGTCTGTCTGTATGTGTGTCTGTATGTGTGTCTGTATGTGTGTCTGTATATGTGTGTGTTTGTATGTATGTGTGTGTCTGTTTGTATGTGTGACTGCATGTGTGTGTCTGTGTCTATGTGTGTGTCTGTGTCTATGTGTGTGTCTGCATGTGTATCTGTTTGTCTGCATGTGTGGGGGGGCAACATATGGGAGGGTAGACATATGGGAGGGTGGTGGGGGTAGACGTATGGGGGTGCAGGGCAGTTTTCGCAACGGGGCCCTGTGTTTTTTAGTTACAGATGCATGCCTCTGGTGGGGGATATTTAATAATCAATGGGGGATGGGCATGTTAATGTCCACCCCCACCCTTGGGCTTAGGGGGAAGGAATTAAATGTGATAAATAGGAGTAGACAATGGCTCTCTAGTGAGGAACATTGAAAAGATAGGATATAACGAGGAGGAAATAAACTGTAGTTACCAACAGATTTGAATTATGGGGCAGACTAAGACGGTATTTCTGGAACAAATGGACGTATCCCCTGGTTATTAAATGAAAGCCCTCACCCAACATTCATCGGTGGTTGCTGGGGGGCACTTTTCCAATTCCACCCCATAAATTTTCATAGAGCCGAGAACTGCTAGCTATGGGCAAGGTGTATCCATACCCTACTTTTGAAGTTTAGCACCCACCAGATGCCCACAGATGGTGCCTGGTTTCTGCTGGTAATTTACAGGCATGGGGCCTTTCCTTCTGCCAAGTCATTATTATTTTTTACAGTGTGATTACGGTACCAGGAGTGTTCTTGCACCCTAGTGTAATTAGTCAAACCATTTAGTAACACGTCTTCCTGTGATCTTCCAGGTCCGCCCTGCCTCCTCTCTAGCTGAAAGCTTTCAGCTCTTAGCCCAGCCCTGTTCTCAGCCAATGAGCTGGCCTTGCACTGCAGGGTTTTGCTCTGGAGAGCTAAAAGGGAGCTCCTAGCTATTACTTCCCAGGTAAAAACCATTACCAAACTATAGGTTTAACTACTTACACTGGGGGGAGGGGCGCCAGGACCCTTGTGGTACCCTAACCAATATAGTGTACTGTAGTGGTTATGGTGCTTGGAGTAGTCCTTAGAAACTGTGCCTCTACTATCATGCAAAGTTATCTGGACAGTTCTTTCATGAAGCTATTTGAGGCAGAGGTTTGTAATTTTATTGTATTCATTTCTGCTGTCCACATGAGATTTAATATTATCCTTTCAGCTGCACAGGTGATTTATTCCTTCTGCTGCTAATTTATGTGAGCAAAGCTAAAGGCTCTTGCTGATACTCCTTACATGATTGCCTCCTTCAGCTTTCCCTGTATTGATTACAAGCTGTAAAAAGACTAAAGCAGAATTCCTTTATTTCCATAGGTAAAATGTTCTAGCAATATAATTGTGTGGCAATTTCACGTTGTAATAAATGAATGTGAATAAAAATAGAAAAGAAAATGTTACTTGCGCTTTCTCCTTAATCCCTATGTATATTTAGACAAATGGAGGTCATTTAGTTGCTCCAATGGCCATTGGAGGGAATGCCCGCCTGCCAACGTCAAGGCAGACCCCCCTAAGCGGGTCCTAACACTGACCCTTCAGCCTGCTTCCTTGAGCTTCTGGCAAAGATATCTCTAATGAGACAGAAAGGGGTATTTTTTATATACACCCCTTTACTTATTAACCCTTAATAGGGAACACATGGGATGGGTAGCAGCATTGTAACCAGGCTGTGTGATGCAAAGTAAATACAAATACAAAAAGAGAAGTCCTGCGCTTAAGCAGCAAGGACTACAACACACATCAGCCCCAATATATAGTAAAAACCAAAGAAAAGAAAATGTTACTTGCGCTTTCTCCTTAATCCCTATGTATATTTAGACAAATGGAGGTCATTTAGTTGCTCCAATGGCCATTGGAGGGAATGCCCGCCTGCCAACGTCAAGGCAGACCCCCCTAAGCGGGTCCTAACACTGACCCTTCAGCCTGCTTCCTTGAGCTTCTGGCAAAGATATCTCTAATGAGACAGAAAGGGGTATTTTTTATATACACCCCTTTACTTATTAACCCTTAATAGGGAACACATGGGATGGGTAGCAGCATTGTAACCAGGCTGTGTGATGCAAAGTAAATACAAATACAAAAAGAGAAGTCCTGCGCTTAAGCAGCAAGGACTACAACACACATCAGCCCCAATATATAGTAAAAACCAAAGAAAAGAAAATGTTACTTGCGCTTTCTCCTTAATCCCTATGTATATTTAGACAAATGGAGGTCATTTAGTTGCTCCAATGGCCATTGGAGGGAATGCCCGCCTGCCAACGTCAAGGCAGACCCCCCTAAGCGGGTCCTAACACTGACCCTTCAGCCTGCTTCCTTGAGCTTCTGGCAAAGATATCTCTAATGAGACAGAAAGGGGTATTTTTTATATACACCCCTTTACTTATTAACCCTTAATAGGGAACACATGGGATGGGTAGCAGCATTGTAACCAGGCTGTGTGATGCAAAGTAAATACAAATACAAAAAGAGAAGTCCTGCGCTTAAGCAGCAAGGACTACAACACACATCAGCCCCAATATATAGTAAAAACCAAAGAAAAGAAAATGTTACTTGCGCTTTCTCCTTAATCCCTATGTATATTTAGACAAATGGAGGTCATTTAGTTGCTCCAATGGCCATTGGAGGGAATGCCCGCCTGCCAACGTCAAGGCAGACCCCCCTAAGCGGGTCCTAACACTGACCCTTCAGCCTGCTTCCTTGAGCTTCTGGCAAAGATATCTCTAATGAGACAGAAAGGGGTATTTTTTATATACACCCCTTTACTTATTAACCCTTAATAGGGAACACATGGGATGGGTAGCAGCATTGTAACCAGGCTGTGTGATGCAAAGTAAATACAAATACAAAAAGAGAAGTCATGCGCTTAAGCAGCAAGGACTACAACACACATCAGCCCCAATATATAGTAAAAACCAAAGAAAAGAAAATGTTACTTGCGCTTTCTCCTTAATCCCTATGTATATTTAGACAAATGGAGGTCATTTAGTTGCTCCAATGGCCATTGGAGGGAATGCCCGCCTGCCAACGTCAAGGCAGACCCCCCTAAGCGGGTCCTAACACTGACCCTTCAGCCTGCTTCCTTGAGCTTCTGGCAAAGATATCTCTAATGAGACAGAAAGGGGTATTTTTTATATACACCCCTTTACTTATTAACCCTTAATAGGGAACACATGGGATGGGTAGCAGCATTGTAACCAGGCTGTGTGATGCAAAGTAAATACAAATACAAAAAGAGAAGTCCTGCGCTTAAGCAGCAAGGACTACAACACACATCAGCCCCAATATATAGTAAAAACCAAAGAAAAGAAAATGTTACTTGCGCTTTCTCCTTAATCCCTATGTATATTTAGACAAATGGAGGTCATTTAGTTGCTCCAATGGCCATTGGAGGGAATGCCCGCCTGCCAACGTCAAGGCAGACCCCCCTAAGCGGGTCCTAACACTGACCCTTCAGCCTGCTTCCTTGAGCTTCTGGCAAAGATATCTCTAATGAGACAGAAAGGGGTATTTTTTATATACACCCCTTTACTTATTAACCCTTAATAGGGAACACATGGGATGGGTAGCAGCATTGTAACCAGGCTGTGTGATGCAAAGTAAATACAAATACAAAAAGAGAAGTCCTGCGCTTAAGCAGCAAGGACTACAACACACATCAGCCCCAATATATAGTAAAAACCAAAGAAAAGAAAATGTTACTTGTGCTTTCTCCTTAATCCCTATGTATATTTAGACAAATGGAGGTCATTTAGTTGCTCCAATGGCCATTGGAGGGAATGCCCGCCTGCCAACGTCAAGGCAGACCCCCCTAAGCGGGTCCTAACACTGACCCTTCAGCCTGCTTCCTTGAGCTTCTGGCAAAGATATCTCTAATGAGACAGAAAGGGGTATTTTTTATATACACCCCTTTACTTATTAACCCTTAATAGGGAACACATGGGATGGGTAGCAGCATTGTAACCAGGCTGTGTGATGCAAAGTAAATACAAATACAAAAAGAGAAGTCCTGCGCTTAAGCAGCAAGGACTACAACACACATCAGCCCCAATATATAGTAAAAACCAAAGAAAAGAAAATGTTACTTGCGCTTTCTCCTTAATCCCTATGTATATTTAGACAAATGGAGGTCATTTAGTTGCTCCAATGGCCATTGGAGGGAATGCCCGCCTGCCAACGTCAAGGCAGACCCCCCTAAGCGGGTCCTAACACTGACCCTTCAGCCTGCTTCCTTGAGCTTCTGGCAAAGATATCTCTAATGAGACAGAAAGGGGTATTTTTTATATACACCCCTTTACTTATTAACCCTTAATAGGGAACACATGGGATGGGTAGCAGCATTGTAACCAGGCTGTGTGATGCAAAGTAAATACAAATACAAAAAGAGAAGTCCTGCGCTTAAGCAGCAAGGACTACAACACACATCAGCCCCAATATATAGTAAAAACCAAAGAAAAGAAAATGTTACTTGCGCTTTCTCCTTAATCCCTATGTATATTTAGACAAATGGAGGTCATTTAGTTGCTCCAATGGCCATTGGAGGGAATGCCCGCCTGCCAACGTCAAGGCAGACCCCCCTAAGCGGGTCCTAACACTGACCCTTCAGCCTGCTTCCTTGAGCTTCTGGCAAAGATATCTCTAATGAGACAGAAAGGGGTATTTTTTATATACACCCCTTTACTTATTAACCCTTAATAGGGAACACATGGGATGGGTAGCAGCATTGTAACCAGGCTGTGTGATGCAAAGTAAATACAAATACAAAAAGAGAAGTCCTGCGCTTAAGCAGCAAGGACTACAACACACATCAGCCCCAATATATAGTAAAAACCAAAGAAAAGAAAATGTTACTTGCGCTTTCTCCTTAATCCCTATGTATATTTAGACAAATGGAGGTCATTTAGTTGCTCCAATGGCCATTGGAGGGAATGCCCGCCTGCCATAAAAATAGCCCATAGCTATAATAAATGCTTATTTGGAAAGTGGCTCAGAGAAACAGGACAATGATACTAGTTAGCTATGAAAATTAAAAAAGACTATCTCCACAACTTTGTGAGAAGTCACTGAGGCTCCTGAAAAGCTGTTCTGGCCCTTGTAAATAAGTGGGCAAAGCATTATTCTGTTTATTTGGCTTGGTAATTTCTAATTTCTTACTTATGGTCTACAACTCTGTAGGATTGCAGTAATATATTTTTGTGTACCACTTTGATGGCATGTGCAGAAGCTGTCTTTCAAAATCTGAGAAATGTTATGTCATTTCTAATATCAATTATCCTTATAGAAGTGTTCTAACTGTTCTAACATTAAACTGTTACAGGTATCACCTTACTGTGCTGCTGCATTAGTTCTCCAACCTGTTTGTCTCAGTGGGCCTATTATTGGCAGTCCTCAAGCAGCATATCAAATAGGTTCCTGCGTTTGTGTTGACAAGCATAAATTGGACAATACACATTTGGTTACATCATTGCATTGCATGTGCTGTTATCTTACGGTGTTGCAGAAATGGCAGAGTTGACAAGTAAGACTATGTAAACCCACTAATTTTGGTCTATGATACCATATTATTTTGGGTGCCCAGTGTAGTGCATCACTGTCAATTACCTGTTATAATGTTGGTTTTGAACTTCTCTTTTTTTCTGGTGGTATTTAACTTCAAAGTTCCAGATCTGTCTTTCCCACCCTCTTGCCCTCTGATGTCCTGACCTCCTACTAATTATTAGGTTTACAATTTGATGTGCTCTGGAATCTTTTTATTTGTCTTCTTTGAAGTATTGTCAGGGTACCTGAGGTCTCTACCTCCGAGAGAGGTAGAGACTTAGACGTTTATCCGTCCGGACGCCATGTTTCTCCTGTTCCTCGCGTTCGACCCATTCACATAGACGCCGGCCGCGAGGGAGTTACTTCCTTATGTAGCATGGTGCCCAGAGACCGACGTCATGACGCCAATCCGGAACGACCTGTCACTCAATCCGTTGGAGACCAATCAGGACTCGTCGGAGGCGTGTCTATCCTCTCTAGCCAGGGTATTTAAACATACTTCGCCCTGTTGCTCATTGCCCTGTCGTGGTTCTAGCCTGTCTAGTCACACAGTGCTCTGGTGTTTTCAGTTATCCTTTTGGTTACGACCCGGCTTGTTTGACTTACTCTGTTTACCTCTGTTATCCTTGACCCGGCTTGTTACTCGCTTACCTGTCCTCTCGTTCCCTCGACCTCGGCTTGTCTCTGACCATTCTCTATACTCTCTGTACGTTAGTCCGGCCATTCTAAGGTCCGGTATACGTACCCTGTACCTGTTTGTACTTTGCGTGTTGGATCCCTGACCCGATCCTGACATTACGACAGGGCCAATGGATCCTGCAGGTACAAACAGTCAGGTTTGTCCCTCTGATTCCAGGTTTGATGCCATGGAACACAGAATGGACCAAATGGCCTTAGCACTACAGGCGTTATTATCTCGTGCTAATAACCCACCAGAGGAGACGCGTACTACTCCAATTTCCTCTGTAAATTCAGGCCTAGAGGTAGCCACTGTAGGTGCCTCTTCCCGTATTACCCCACCAGTACGTTATGGTGGTTCACCGGAGAAGTGTCGTGTTTTTTTAAACCAGATCAGTATTCATTTTGAATTACAACCTCGCTCCTATCCTACCGATAGGGCAAAGGTTGGATTTATTATCACCTTACTCATTGAGAAAGCTCTGAGATGGGCCAACCCATTATGGGAGAACGATAACCCATTGGTATATAATTATAATGCCTTTGTAGCTGCCTTTAGAAGAACTTTTGACCCGCCTGGTAGGAAGGTCAATGCAGCCAGATTACTGTTGCGCCTGAGACAGGAGAACCGAACACTTGTGGATTATGCACTAGAGTTCAGGTCTCTGGCGGCAGAAGTCAAGTGGAATGAGCAGGCTTATATAGATGTATTTTTGAACGGGTTATCAGATGTTATCCTTGACGAAGTTGCTACTAGGGAGCTGCCTGAGAATTTAGAGGACTTAATTTCGTTCATTTCTCGCATTGATGAGCGTTTAAGAGAGAGACAGAACACTCGAGAGAGGAATCTTGGACCTACCTTTAAGTTAGCACCCGCATTTCAAAGTCCTGATTCCAATACCTCACTGTTTCCTGAACCTATGCAGATAGGCAATACTTGCCTTTCAGAGGAGGAGAGACAGTACAGGAGAAGGGAGGGATTATGTATGTATTGTGGAGTCAGAGGTCACTTGCGCCTGAATTGTCCTATTCGCTCGGGAAACGCCCGCACCTAAGTTTCTCTAGAGGACAGGCCTTGGGTGTTTCTATTTTGTCCTCTACTCATGATTATAAAAATCACAGGCTGCTGTTACCAGTTTCTTTAACGTGGGAGAAGGGAGTGCTAAAGACCATGGCCTTGATAGATTCCGGTGCTGCTGAGAATTTTATTGACCAAGCCTTTGCTACTAAACACACTATCCCATCCCAGTTAAGAAAGATACCTTTGGCCGTTGAGGCCATAGATGGTAGACCGCTACTCGAGCCTGTTATCTCGCGTGAGACTATACCTATTAACTTGACTGTTGGTATCTTACACGAGGAGAACTTATCACTTATGCTCATTTCGTCTCCCTCTGTTCCCATAGTTCTGGGGTATCCATGGTTAAGGAGACATAATCCTATTATCGATTGGGAGTTAGGGGAAATACTCTCATGGGGTCAGGGTTGTCAGGAGAGGTGTTTACGCACGGTATCCCCATTGGCTGTAATTAACACACCAGACAGTTCTACCCAGTCTAAGGGGATACAGATACCCCCTCTATACCTGGATTTAAAAGCAGTGTTCGACAAAAAGAACGCTGATACGCTACCCCCACACAGGACATTTGATTGTAAAATTAATCTATTACCTGGTACCATGCCGCCCAGGGGTCATGTATACCCTCTATCCACTAAAGAGAATGCTGTTTTAGAGGAGTATATTCAGGAGAATTTAGACAAGGGATTCATTAGGAGATCTTCCTCTCCTGCCGGGGCTGGATTTTTTTTTGTTAAAAAGAAGGATGGTTCACTCAGACCTTGCATCGATTACCGAGGTTTGAATAAAATAACCATCAGAAATGCCTATCCTATTCCCCTGATTACCGAGCTCTTTGACCGGTTAAAGGATTCTAAAATTTTCACCAAGTTGGATCTCAGAGGGGCATATAACTTGGTGAGAATTCAGCAAGGCCACGAGTGGAAGACAGCGTTTAATACCCGCTATGGTCATTATGAGTACACGATCATGCCCTTTGGTCTTTGCAACGCACCTGCAGTTTTTCAAGATTTGATTAACGAAGTTCTTAGGGAATTCCAACATGATTGTGTTATTGTCTACCTGGATGACATACTCATACACTCTAGAGAGATTGAGACTCACCATAGACAAGTCAGAAAGGTGTTACACAAACTTCTGCAACACGGTTTATACTGTAAGTTGGAGAAATGCAGTTTTGACCAGACCCAGATAGACTTTCTGGGATACGTGATTTCTGGGGAAGGCTTTAAGATGGATCCTGACAACCTCCAGTCTATTCTAGATTGGCCATTGCCTAAGGGACTCAAGGCTATTCAGAGGTTTATTGGGTTCTCCAATTATTATAGGCGCTTCATTAAGGGTTACTCGTCTATTATTGCGCCCATTACCAATATGACCAAACAGGGGGCGGATACTAAGACGTGGTCTACTGAAGCTCTCGTTGCTTTCAAGAATCTCAAAGAACTTTTTGCCTCTGCTCCAATTTTAGTCCATCCTGATACAACTTTGCCGTTTCTACTCGAGGTCGATGCCTCTGAGACAGGAGTAGGTGCGGTTCTGTCACAAAGGTTAGGGGTGGATAAACCACTACACCCGTGTGGTTTTTTTTCCAGGAAACTTTCTGGGCCTGAGAGCAGATATGACATTGGAGACAGGGAACTGTTAGCGGTCATTAAAGCCTTAAAGGAGTGGAGACATTTATTGGAGGGGACCTTACACCCTATTACTATTTTGACGGACCACAAAAACTTGTCCTATATTGGGGAGGCCAAGTGTCTGTCTTCTAGGCAAGCGCGTTGGTCCTTATTCCTGACTCACTTTAATTATGTGCTGACTTACAGACCTGGTTCTAAGAACTCTAAAGCCGATGCTTTATCTCGCCAATATGAACCTTCTACTATACCGGAACCGGTTCATTCTTCTATAGTTCCGAAATGCAATATTGTTGCTAATACGAATCTCAGGATTCACTCCCCGTTACTGGCCAAGATCATTAAGCTGCAACATCTAGCACCTAAACAGACTCCTGCGGGTCGACATTTCGTTCCTCCTGCTCTTCAACTGGAACTGTTGCAGTGTCTCCATAACAGCAAGATGGCAGGACATCCTGGTATTCGCAAGACGTATGCTTTGATCTCCAAAGACTTCTGGTGGCCTGCTTTACGTAAAGATACTAAAGATTTCATCGCTGCTTGTGAGGTTTGTACTAAAACCAAACAACCCCATACACTCCCTTGTGGATTCCTGCATCCCTTAGAGGTTCCAGAGAAACCATGGTCCTGTTTGGCCATGGACTTTATTGTCGATCTACCTATCTCTAAAAAACAGACTGTTATTCTCACCGTGGTTGACAGATTCACTAAGATGGCTCACTTCATTCCTCTGCCTAAACTACCGTCTTCTCCCGAATTGGCAGAGATATTCGCTAGGGAGATTTTTCGTCTACATGGGATACCCTCCCAAATTGTATCTGACAGAGGCTCTGAATTTATTTCCCGATTTTGGAGGGCCTTCTGTTCACAACTAGGTATCAAGTTGAACTTTTCTTCTGCCTATCATCCTCAGTCTAACGGAGCTGCTGAACGTACCAACCAGAAAATTGAACAATATTTACGATGTTTTGTTTCCGAACACCAGGACGATTGGGTCGGTTTGATTCCTTGGGCGGAGTTTGCACACAACAATCTCGTCTGCGATTCTACTCATTCAAGCCCCTTCTTCATGAATTATGGCTTTCATCCGTCTATTCTTCCTTCGGCTTCTCCTTCCCAGGGGGTGCCGTCGGTTGATGTTCATGTGGCCAATTTGAGGAAGTTGTGGGACCAAACTCGACAAATCCTTATGCACAACTCTATGCTGGTTAAGAAACACGCTGATAAACGTAGAAGGGCGGCTCCGGTCTTTGTTCCAGGTGATAGGGTATGGCTGAGCACAAGGAACATCCATTTAAAAGTGCCCTCCATGAAGTTCGCTCCCCGTTATATTGGTCCTTACAGGGTACTGACTCGAATCAATCCAGTTGCGTACCGTCTAGCTCTTCCTGCTACCTTACGCATCCCTAACTCGTTTCATGTTTCATTGCTGAAACCACTTATATGCAACAGATTTTCCTCCACAACAGCCCCTCCTCGCTCTGTTCAGGTGGAGGGTCAGGAGGAGTATGAGGTTAACTCTATTATTGATTCTCGAATCTCACGGGGGAAGGTTCAATATCTGGTCGATTGGAAGGGTTATGGTCCTGAAGAGAGGAGTTGGGTACCTCAAGAGGATGTTCATGCTCCTCGTCTCCGCAGGGCGTATCACTCCCGCTTCCCATCTCGTCCCGGTTCCTTCCGCCCGGTGGGCGTATCTGAGAGGGGGGGTACTGTCAGGGTACCTGAGGTAGAGACTTAGACGTTTATCCGTCCGGACGCCATGTTTCTCCTGTTCCTCGCGGTCGACCCATTCACATAGACGCCGGCCGCGAGGGAGTTACTTCCTTATGTAGCATGGTGCCCAGAGACCGACGTCATGACGCCAATCCGGAACGACCTGTCACTCAATCCGTTGGAGACCAATCAGGACTCGTCGGAGGCGTGTCTATCCTCTCTAGCCAGGGTATTTAAACATACTTCGCCCTGTTGCTCATTGCCCTGTCGTGGTTCTAGCCTGTCTAGTCACACAGTGCTCTGGTGTTTTCAGTTATCCTTTTGGTTACGACCCGGCTTGTTTGACTTACTCTGTTTACCTCTGTTATCCTTGACCCGGCTTGTTACTCGCTTACCTGTCCTCTCGTTCCCTCGACCTCGGCTTGTCTCTGACCATTCTCTATACTCTCTGTACGTTAGTCCGGCCATTCTAAGGTCCGGTATACGTACCCTGTACCTGTTTGTACTTTGCGTGTTGGATCCCTGACCCGATCCTGACAAGTATTTAGTTAGACCTTACAGACCAGTCACATATCTTTGGGGTTTAGTCCTTGCCTATATTTTGTGAGCAAGAATCCCTAGAATCCATGCATATCCTGACTCTAGCTACTTTACTGAATCCAGTGCCTAAATCAAAAAAGATGTGCAAAGGAGATAATCACCACAACCGACAGCTCTATGCATTGGAAAATGAGAATTTAAGTCTGCCCCCTAGCATTGCCCATTATTTTCGGTCTAATTCCTCCTAGTTTAAGAGGAGAATCGCCTAGACCTAGGAGGTAACTGGATTTGGTCCTCTTCGACAATTAATAATGTTTACATGTTTTTTCTCTTTTTGGATTAAAAAATTATTTTTTTAAATGTACTATATATATGAAGCAGCTTTTTTTTTTTCTCTCCCTGATCGAATATGCACACTGGAGCAATTGATATAGTTAGCAGTAATTCCACCTCTTTGGATGTAGTTTATAGAACTCTACAAATAACAGCTGATTGATGTGGCAAGTGAAGAAAAGATGAAGCAGCTATGTTACAGGCTGGTGCTGGCTCACAGTGGAGATGAATAAAGTCTACAACATATTATTTTTAAGGTATTAGAGGAAATCTGTCTTTCCTGTCTACCTTTAGCATGCTATGTTTTAGATTACATGATCAGGCCTTTATTTCAATAGGCATATAATCCTGGTTTTTAAATTAACCGTGGATTGTAGAGAATTCACCTGGGAATAGAAAACCTAAGGGAAAAGTAACTGAACTAGAAACAAAGCAGGACAGTTGGCAAGTAAGAATAACTTGGTAAATGTCTACAAACCGTGTTTAAAAGGGTTCTGTCACTTCCCAGGATTTTTAATATGCTATTTACCGTTACTTATTTATTTTAACACATATGTATTTGTGAGGTATAAAAAATTAAATGTAAAAATACACAGATCTTTCTCAATATTGGCTCCCTGTTTTTCATTATTATAAGCTCTCTGCTTTCAGGGCTGGTGCAAGACTATTTTGCACTCTAGGCAAGACCAGCTATTTGCACCTCCCTACCCCCCCAAAAAAAATTGCAAACATTGTGTGTCACTATTTCCCCTTCCCAAACCCCTTTGTGTGTGTGTCCCTGCAGCCCCTCTGTGTGTCGCTTCCCCCAAGCCCGTTTGTGTGTTCTTTTTGATCTTCCTTCGCCCCTCTGTGTGTCTCTTCCCTCTAGCATCGTTATGGGTTTCTTTCTCTGTCCCAGTCCCTCTGTGTGTCTTCTCCCAGCACTTTTGTGTGTCTCTTCCCCCCACTCCCAGCCCCTCTGTGTGTCTCTTCCCCCAGCCCCTTTGTGTGTCTGTTTCTCCCCTATTGCCTGAGCTGGATTATGGTGTAATGTGCTAAATCTTGAATCCTGGTGTAATTTGATTTAACCCCTTAAGGACACATGACATGTGTGACATGTCATGATTCCCCTTTATTCCAGAAGTTTGGTCCTTAAGGGGTTAAAAGAAGTCAAAGCATCTTGTGGAAAAAGCGATGTCAATACTTTGTGTAATTATTTAAACTTAAGAGGAGTGACATTTCCCCTGTAAATGTACCACCTAGAACTTGGGAAAATACAATATACAATAAAGTTAGTAAATCAATTGAAACCAATAATTTCTATATAAAGCAAACTATTTACAAAGAATTAAAAAATCAATAGATATAGAAATGGCATTGGAAAATTAGCAAATAAATGTCCATACTCTCAGGATTACAAGTTAATCCAGCACGCAGAACTGTGTCACACCTAGGACTAAGGATAACGTATAACCGGACCTTAGAATGGCCGGACTTAACATATCCAAGAATAGTCAAAATACTTGCCGAGGTCAGAAACACAGAATCAGGCACAACGTTGAGGGAAAGTCAAAAGTCAAGGATACCAGAATCCAGGGAAGTCAAAATGAAGCCAAAGACGAAAATACCAGAAAATCAAGATCAGGAACGCACTCTCAGATTACCATCAGGATGAAACCACGACAGGGCAATGAGCAAAAGGAGAATTGGGTTTAAACACCCCTCCTGTGGATCCGATTGGCTGTAACCGGCCTTTGACCCCAAAAGCAATTACCAGGTTTCCATGTGCATGATTGCTGCTCAGCGCAAACCCTCCTGTGATTCTGATTGACCATTACTGGCCTTTGACCCCAAAAGGGCACCTGAGGAAGACCTATTTGGACTAGGTCGAAACGCGTTGTGCTTTATATATACTTTTTATGTTTTAAATTAAAGTATTTACCTTTTACTCACCTGGTGATCCTGGTTCCTGATTTCTTCTATACAAAGAAGGCGGTTGGCGTTTTTCCCAAGGGACCTATACTGCATTACCTGCACCAGATTGATCACACTGCTTTAAAAGTTTAGAGCCAACTCAGAAAGGCTCTAAATATTGTGAGTTTTCCAAGTTTTTATACTTTTATTGTGTCTAAGATGTACTGCCCTATGTTGGTTTTTTATATTTACAGAACCTAGGGGTCTACACTTAAGACTAAGGATATCATTTACTGTGTGCGCAACCACCGCCCTTTCTCCATTAGTTTCAGGAACCCACCTGTTTATTTTGGCTGCACTACTTCACTACTGCAGACTAAACTATGTCTTTAATAATGTTAATATTGGCAATACATTATAGGAGTTGGGATTCCAAGACCACTACCTACTCGTTACCTATATATAAGTAGTGATAGAGATGAAAAAAATTGACACAAAAAGTGTAGATGGAAAAAAACATAAGTAAAGATAGACACTATTAACTTCTATTTGAATAAGTATTTTGAAAACATTGCCAGTTCGGATTGGGTGACTGAAGGAATAGCAATAAAGCCCAGGAAGGTCGAATTACATATACTATGAGATCATTTTGAATAATTTGATCTATTCATTTGCTACCAGTTGGCTAGAACAATATATGAATGGCTTTTTTTTTTTTACAAGTGGCTCCAAGTCATGTTAGGCATGATGGAGCACTTTGAGTACCAGTCTGCCAATATTTTAGAATATATATAACAAAATAGAAATGCTGTGTTTTGTTTCTAAATAAGCAATGTGCTCGACGTGTGATAAAACGGCAAATTCAGTATATTATCATTCCTGAAAGATATGCGCTGGTCAACAACACCATACGCTTATCTCAGAAAGGAATGCCAAGCAGGGACATTTTGAATGATGTGCATTCAGGATCAGTAAGCAAATTCACTTTCACAAACAAAAAGACAGGAGTTTCATCTCATTACAAATATGACTAAGCACTTATTTCCTATGACTCTGGACCACGTGCCCACGCAACACATTAAAAATGACAAGAACAGAAGGAATCGTATTTTAGATTACACTAAATACTAAGCATATGTTCTAAAAGTGACTTCGGAGAGATGTTTATTGAGCCAAATGCAATTAAAGGATTCTTTGAACGTGGAAACAGAAATCAAAATTGTGTAGCCTACTGTTATTTCCTTTCATAAAACAAAATTACAAAAATGGAACAAATAATATTGAGTTGATAAACTGTGCCCGTTTCCATTGCTGCTGTGCTATTCCATAATTCTCTAGTAAGCAATGCTTGGCAGGGGCACAGTAGAGAGAGACCCAATTTAGTTATAAGTAAGTTTCTAATTGGATAAGTTGTCAAGAAAAGAAATACATTGGTTCTATACATTATAAATTTAGTTTCTTGTGGTTTGAATGCTGGAAATGAGTTATTGCCTATATTTTTGTATATTTTAACATATTGTGGAATTTCCGTATGTTTGGAAAAATGTAATTGTTAAAATGCATTTTGTAATTGAGAATGTAGCAATAGGTTCATGTGGATATTTCTGAATTTTAAAGTAACACTCCAATGTAATATGTATTTTAAAGATCTTTTTAAGATGTGCTGTCATACAAAATATGATATAGTCTGGTTTTAGTCTGCTACATTGTGCTAGCATCCCTTTGCTTTCAGGCAAAGATTACACAAGATGCCGTATGATGGTACCTCGAGATTAAAAGACGTAACAGATTCATTTTACAGTTTCTACCATTTATACTTTTGTTAGCCCAATGATTTGCAGAATGTATATTTAGCAATCACTTGTACTCATAGGGCTGCTTTACTTCCTCTCACCATAAATATATCTTTGTTAGTAAGGGACACTTTCCACACTTCTGAGGATGGAGTTGAATTTTAACAAGGGGGTACGTATGAGAGAACATATCTTTTATAAAAGTATAACATAGTTAGTTTTATCATGTTTTTGTTTTTTTTAAATGTAATCTAAGACATTTCTATTAAGGCATTTGATGCAATTTATATTGATTCTAAAATAGTGTTCAATGAGTGAAGTCCATAGGATAATAACATTTACATTATTGTAAAGTGGCTGCATCCACACCCATATTTGTGTATGATTAGTACGTGTATTTGTACTCACCACCTGCTGATTTTACTCCTAAACTGCTTACTTGAGTAAATAAAATGTAAACTGCCATCAAGATGACTATCTTAAAATATTTGTACCCATTAAGTAGATACAGTTTTTAGGTTAGCTTTGTCTGCCTTAGGCAAACTGTTTTGCAGAAAATAATGAAGCAACGTTGTAAAAAAGTGGATACATGTACAATGGTTGCTTATTGAAGGCAAATGTCAGAATTACCCTCAGGTGTGCTGAATAAAATAAATGGACTGGGACTAGCAATATTAATTAATCATCATTAATCACTTTTTTTCACGAGGCTCTGTCAATATGTCCATTTTAGCACATAGTAAATCTCACTTCAACCATTAAATCATTGGATGAACTACATAGCTTGCCTGTGAATCACAACTTCAATGTCAAACATTAATGTGACATATAAAATTAAATTAATAAAGCATTTATAACTGCGTTGGATCTGTAAGAAAGCCTTTGCCACATTATATAAATGTGTACAAAATATTACACAATATTTGAATTTTACAATAGTGAAAAAAAAAAAAAAGGACTATTCTGACATTAGGGTAGATTTATAAATTGGGGTCAGTATATATATTTCTGGACACCCTGTATATTATTTGCTTGTGATTATCTAGCCAGTGAAATTAAGTACTCATGTCAGTAGAAGTTCCCTCCAACCATAGCAGCACATAATAACCACAGTGCCATAAACCATTCACTAGATGTCATTGCAGGTGTAGAATTTTCTGTTGGAAGGACCAGATACAGGACTGGAACTATCAGCAGAGCAGCTGTGGTTTTGGAGTAAGTGATTACAATTCACTTCTTCTTGGTGCACACACAAAGCTTCATGGGAGGAGAGACAGGAGGCAGGATAAAGAAAAGAGCTGAAAATTTTGATAAGCCCCAGTATGTAACTGTCAGACACCGCTGACCCCAGGAAACCTTTTTGCACGCTTACAATTTCTTTACTTATTAATTTCTGCATTTTGTATAAATGCACACTCTGTATTTATGTGTATGGATCAGCATGTGGGCAAATGATTGTGTCAATGTGAGAGTGTGTCTATGTTGTGTGTCAGAATTATGTAAACTCCAACATGCACAACCTAAGGTAGCAATAAAACTGAAGGATGAGAAAGGTAAAAAGATATTGTTGTGCTATATTTGTATTAACATAATAAAAGAGGTGTAGAATAGTGATGTCCCGAGCGGTTCGCTGGTGAATAGTTCCTGGCGAACATAGCTTGTTCGCGTTCGCCACGGATGGCGAACATATGCGATGTTCGGTCCACCCCCTATTCGTCATCATTGAGTAAACTTTGACCCTGTACCTCACAGTCAGCAGACACATTCCAGCCAATCAGCAGCAGACCCTCCCTCCCATACCCTCCCACCTCCTAGACAGCATACAATTTAGATTAATTCTGAAGCTGCATTCTTTTTTTTTTTTTATTTATTTATTTATTTTTTTAGACAGAAGTGTGTTATATTTGAGAATGCTAGGCTGAATGTGCGTATATCATGGCTAGTTGTACTAAAAATATCTACCTAAAGGCTGAAATACCTAAATTGGTCTTTCAGCCAAATTTACTAATACTAAGTAAAAATTACTTAGTATTAGTAAATTTTGCCCCTACTCGCTATACCGTGAGTAGGGGCATGTCTAGTAAACAGTGAGCAGCCTGTGACTGCTCACCGTTTAAAAAAAAAAAAAAAAAAAAAAGGTCCTCCCCCCTGGCCCCCACCCCTCAGCGTCGGGTGGGGGCCCTAAAAACTAATAAGGGGGGGACCTAATGTCCTCCCCCTGGCCCACACCCCTGAGCGATGGGTGGGGGCCCTAAACCAGAATAGGGGGGGACCTAGTGTCCTCCCCCCTGGCCCCCACCCCTGAGCGGTGGGTGGGGGCCCTAAACAAGAATAAGGGGGGGACCTAGTGTCCTCCCCCCTGGCCCCCACCCCTCAGCGGCGGGTGGGGGCCCTAAATACTAATAAGGGGGGGGACCTAATGTCCTCCCCCCTGGCCCCCACCCCTGAGCGGCGGGTGGGGGCCCTAAATTGTAATAAGGGGGGGACCTAGTTTCCTCCCCCCTGGCCCCCACCCTTCAGTGGCGGGTGGGGGCCCTAAATACAAATAAGGGGGGACCTAAGGTCCTCCCCCTGGCCCCCACCCCTGAGCGGCAGGTGGGGGCCCTAAAAAAAAATATCCCCCCAGGTGACTCGGGGTCCCCAAACCCCTAGTCACCCCTCCCCCCCCAATAAAACTTATCCCCCTACCTACCCCCCTTACACTAAAAACTAATGAGGGGGGGACCTTTAACTAAGTACCTGTAAAAAAAAAACCAAAAAAAAAAAACTTACCATTCGATGTTTTCTTTCTTCTAAAATCTTCTTTTTTCAGCCCCAAAAAAGGGCAAATAAAAAACCATAATAGCCGACGCAATTATATAAAAAAAAACGAGCGCAAAAAATAATAATCCGTCTTCACCCATGGAAGGCTCCGTGCAGACTGAGCTCTGCAGGGCGGGGCAAGGCTTATAAAGCCTTGCTCCGCCCTGCAATTAGGCTCAGAGCACTCTGATTGGTGGGTTTAAGCCATCCAATCAGAGTGCTCTGACAGGTAAATGAAGAGACTGACAGATAAGTCTCTACATTTACCTGTCACAGCACTCTGATTGGTTGGTTTGAAATCCACCAATCAGAGTGCTCTGTGTCATTTTACACAGCGTGGGAAAGTTCTTTAGAATTTTCCCACGCTTTGTAATTTGACTCATAACTCTCTGCTTGGTTACTTAATCCACCAATAAAGCAAAAATGCAACTATCATGGAACACACTTGCAGGCAAGGAAACCACAACAGAGCACTAAAGTGAGGGTGCTGAGAGATTATATAGCTTGTACTGGTATCCTACAGTTTTGCATCATTATTGTGATGCTGAATGTGTGTGTACCCTAACGCTGAAATGATGGAAATGTCCGTGGCTCAGTATTATGAAGCACACTAAAGGAGGCATAAATGGACAGCTGTGTGCATGTGGCAGTGTATGTGTGTGTGGCAGCATACCTCCCATGTGTCCCCTGTCTAGGAGAGACAGTCCCTATTTTGAGCCTAAATCAGATTGTCCTTATAGGAGCTCCATATTGTTGGTTTGTTATTGTATAACGTGCCTTTGAACTACAATAAATGTT
The DNA here is from genome assembly GCF_036172605.1 of Pelobates fuscus. Taxonomy (NCBI): domain Eukaryota; kingdom Metazoa; phylum Chordata; class Amphibia; order Anura; family Pelobatidae; genus Pelobates; species Pelobates fuscus. The sequence continues at coordinate 265,166,939 of NC_086320.1, forward strand.
CTTAGAAAACAGTCTATACTAAACAGTCAATACTATTGATCTTGTCCTAATTGCATTTTTAGTTGCATAAATTATTATTATTAAGTCACTAAAAGGAACACTATAGTGTCAGAAATACTGACAAATATTGTGTATCCCTGACACTATAGTGTTTGAATGCCGCATTAGGTCCCTGACAGCCCCTCTCTCTGGAAATGAATGGTTATATACTCACCTTTTTCCCCACGCCACGCTTGCCTTGCCACAGCAGGCCTCGTCTGGGACCACCTCCATGGCTGAGATCATCAGTTTTGATAATCACAGCCAATCCATTGCTTTCCCATAGAAAAACATTGGAAAGCTATTGTGCATGTGTGGTAAAATGCCACACTGGGCCAATAAGCATCTCCTCATAGTGATGCACTCAATCAGTGCATCTCAATGGTGAACATTCAGAGAAACTGAATGCCAATGCTGCAGCAACACTGAGACAGGAAGCACGTCTAGTAGCCATCTGTGTGACTGTCACTAGACATGTAACTAACCAGCAGTGTAAATTTTCTTTTTTGAAAATACAGTGTTTGCAGTGCTAATGCTGCAGGTACATACTATAGACACTAGAACAACTACATTAAGCTGTAGTTTTTATGGTGACCATAGTGTCCCTTTAAAAAATTTCAGAACAGCCCTGCACCTGACCATACTCCCACTTACAACCCTAGAGAGTAAGTGTTTCTCTTTGTCAATTTACATTTTGGAAAGTATGCTGCAGTCAACCCAGCACTGAATGGTAAGTGCTGTTTATCCACATATGGTGGGAGTGCTGACACATTGTGCCATTTGGTGGAAAATAGCCTCTATCACCAAGAATTCACCGGTAGCATTCCACATGGATCCTGGTGCCATTTACTCGGGATATACCCTAGAACAACTACCACAAGCCCCCACGTATGTTTTCCATTCACCCGCCCCCCCCCTTTTTTTCTTTTCTTCTCTTCTTACACCTTTGAAGACACTCCATCCCCTTCCTACTGGTATAAATTACCTTATCATATTTTTAATAACATCATGATTAAGTCACGGCATTTCACTACTTTATTGTCATTACGGTCATGACATTGACTCTAAGTCATACTATGCATATTAAATACATGTGATTTTATACTGACCGGTAAATCTTGTCAAGCATGATATACAGTTATTTACATGATATTTCTTTGGTTTAAGAATATTGAAAAGTCTTAATAAAAAAGAGATGTACCAAGAAAAGGAAATAATAATAGAGCAGCAGGAAATGCTAGCAGAATGCTTGGTTGTATAGGGAGAGGTATTAGCAGTAGAAAGAGGGAAGTGCTCATGCCATTGTACAGAACACTGGTGAGACCTCACTTGAAGTACTGTACACATTACTGGAGACCATATCTTCAGAAGGATATTGATACCTTATAGAGAGTTCAGAGAAGGGCTACTAAACTGGTTCATGGATTGCAGGATAAAACTTACCAGGAAAGGTTAAAGGATCTTAACATGTATAGCTTGGAGGAAAGACGAGACAGGGGGGATATGATAGAAACATTTAAATACATAAAGGGAATCAACACAGTAAAGGAGGAGACTATATTTAAAAGAAGAAAAACTACCACAACAAGAGGACATAGTCTTAAATTAGAGGGACAAAGGTTTAAAAATAATATCAGGAAGTATTACTTTACTGAGAGGTTAGTGGATGCATGGAATAGCCTTCCAGCTGAAGTGGTAGAGGTTAACACAGTAAAGGAGTTTAAGCATGCGTGGGATAGGCATAAGGCTATCCTAATTATAAGATAAGGCCAGGGACTAATGAAAGTATTTAGAAAACTGGGCAGACTAGATGGGCCGAATGGTTCTTATCTGCCGTCACATCCTATGTTTCTATGTTTCTAATAACTTGTTCAATGCTACAGAAGATGGCAGCACAATCTTCTCTTACCCCAGCCCCGATGCATGAGGGTGAGGGGTTTAAAAATTAATATGCAGAACCAGAGATTATTTGTGGCCTCCCATTCCTCCACACCTTGTGTGTACAACGCTAACATAGGCTTTGATTTAATATTTTTGGATAAGCTTTTCAAGCATTTTATATCTTTTGGTGCATTTTTTTAAATTATTTTTTCAAAATATAAAAATATCAAAAAATATATAATTTATAAAATAAATATATTAATATATCATGAAATATCAAAATATTAAAATATTTTTCAAAATGTTAAATAATTTCTAAACTGTATCCAAAAATATTACATTGAGGCCATAATGTGCTGCAAATTATATTCAATATCATATAATTATGGGGAATAAACTTTAAAATTACAATAAAATAATTAGGAAGGATTATGCAAGCAACAGTGAAATCTGATCTATAGCCAATTAAGCATGTTATGCAACTATTAATTTTATGTCAAACATGCTGTCAGCATTACTTGTGGGTGAATGCATTAATCAAACCTATTGTGTTTCGTGAGTATTTCATCCGTTAAAATCGTTAGATTAAAAAGGGTCAAAATACTTGTTAGAAACCAGGAAATGTGAAGGCAAAATCATTTATAATACATACTTATTTCTTAATGGACTAGCCATATGTAAAGCCTTATGGCCTTAATGAAGTTATGAAACTAAATTAACAGTACTAAAAATAACAGATGGAATAAAAAACACATTTGATTTAAAGGGAAACTCCAGTGCCAGGAAAACAATCCGTTTTCCTGGCACTGGAGGTACCCTCTCCCTCCCACCACCAATCCCCGGTTACTGAAAGGGTGAAAACCCCTTCAGTCACTTACCTGAGGCAGCGGCGATGTCCCTCGTCGCTGTCTCCTCCTCCGCGCCGCTCCTCCTTCTGATTCCGTCGGCTGGTGGGCGAGACTGATCCCGCCCCCCGGCCGAGGAGACCTAATGCGCATGCGTGGCAATGCCACGCATGCGCATTAGCGCTCCCCATAGGAAAGCACTGAAAAAGATTTTCAATGCTTTCCTATGGGGAAATGAGCGACGCTGGAGGTCCGCACACAGCTTGAGGACGTCCAGCGACGCTCTAGCAAAAATCTAGTAGACAGCCACTAGAGGAGGAGTTAACCCTGCAAGGTAATTATTGCAGTTTATAAAAAACGGCAATAATTACAGTTGGAGGGTTAGGGGTAGTGGGAGTTGGCACCCAGACCACTCCAATGGGCAGAAGTGGTCTGGGTGCCTGGAGTGTCCCTTTAAGTGTTTTCCAAAGCTCTTAATTCACCAAATTAGACACCCTAAATTATAGCAATGTAAAATTAAAATGGCAATGCTTAGACTAAAATAGGTAATCTTGAAAAAAGTCTAATTTCAGTTCACAGCTTAGCTATTTTTGCATCCGTTTGGCCATTGGATTTTAATTCACTATACTTCTGAGTTTATAGATTTGTCCTGCAAAAGAGATTGTGTTGCTTACTTTTTCCATTTGATGGATTAAATGTAAAATTGCCTATTGTTGCCACCTATGGTTAGACAGGAGCTTTGATACCCTGAAGATCTTGGTCCCATTCATTATCCTATACTAAAATAATGTATATATAGAATCTTAAAGTTTCAATGTCACTTTTAGGAATCTGTCTCCCATTAATCTTTTAAAGGACACGAATGTCTCCAAAAGTACTTTGGCTTGCTAAAGTCCTTTAGGAGATAACTGCATGTCCCTGTGGATTTATTTTATAGAAATGCCTATTTCAAGAGAAATCAACACTTTTACAAATTCCCTTAGAATCACTTCCTGGCTGTCAAGTAGACCTCCAGGAGGGTTTCCTTCCCTCAATCACTTTGAACTATAGTTGAAAGTAGATGTGAATGCTTCCCATAGAGAAGTAGTTGATTAATTTCTTTTCTATGAGAAGCAATATTGGTATATCAAAGGATGACCACTGGAGGCCAATAGGAGCTGTGGGGAGGACTCTCGCTCAGAGTTGAATGAAGGTGTGTTAGATTGTTTATAATCATTACAGTGCCTAATCCGGGAGTCTAAGGAGAAGCCCGATAATATGTATATTGTGTAGTATGTGATCATAAATGGCATAAGCCTGCCACAATGGCAATGTACCTAATTTTTTCCAGGTCTTATCCTAGCAAACTAATGCCTGCTCTATGAAACACGTCAATTACATCTATGTATCTATATATAGATATTTGTTTTTTATTTTTTATTAATTGAAATGTTCCTTTAACCCCTTCAGGACGGAGTCAATAGTGCACGTTCTGATCAAAACAAAACGTAAACAAAATTAGAATTTGCGCTATATGTCTGTTCACCCGTAGTTCCCCTCTTTCAAATTATATGCACCCACACTTATTATATATAATTTGGTTCAGGAGAAACAGGGCTTTAATTTATCATTAACTATTCATATATGGAACATAATTTATTATGAATACAATTAAAAAAAATGTGAGAAAATAAGATTTTTTTTAATATTTGCATTTCCGCCTGACATTTTAACTGTGAATGTCATAATACTGTTAGGTTTTACTGCAAATAAATGCACATATTTGTAATCAGCGATGTGTCACGAGTACAACAGTACCCCCCGTTAACAGGTTTTATGTTGTTTTGGAAAGTTACAGGGTCAAATATAGAACATTCCATTTTCAAATTGAAATTTTCCAGATTAGTAATGTTACCTTTGAGACGGTGTGGTAGCCAGGAATGAGAATTACCCCCATAATGGCATAGCATTTGAGAAAGAAGACAAGCCAAGGTATTGAAAGTGGGGTATGTTTAGTCTTCTTTAGTAGCCACTTAGTCACAAACACTGGCCAAAGTTAGCGTTCATATTTGTTTTTGTGTGAAAAAAGCAAAAAACTAATATTTGGCCAGTGTTTGTGACTAAGTGGCTACTAAGAAAGACTGGACATACCACACTTGCAATACCTCGGGTTGTCTACTTTTGCAAATGGTATGCCATCATGGGGGTAATTCTCATTCCTGGGCTACCATACGCTCTCAAAGGCAACATAACCAATCTGGCAAATTTCAATGTGAAAAAAATGAAATGCAAGCCTTATATGTGACTCTCTAACTTTCCAAAACACCATAAAACCTGTACATGGGGGGTACTGTTATTCTCGGGAGACTTCACTAAACACAAATATTAGTGTTTCAAACTGGTAAATTGTATTACAACGATGATATTTTAAGTAAAAGTGACGTTTTTCGCATTTTTTACAAGCGAACGGCACTTTTATGGTCTATATTATTGTTGTAATATGTTTTACTGTTTTAAAACACTAATATTTGTGTTTAGTGAAGTCTAAAACAGTAAAACATATTACAACAATAATATAGACCATAAAAGTGCCGTTCGCTTGTAAAAAATGCGAAAAACGTCACTTTTACTTAGAATATCATCGTTGTAATACAATTTACCAGTTTGAAACACTAATATTTGAGTTCAGCGAAGTCTCCCGAGTAAAACAGTACCCCCTATGTACAGGTTTTATGGTGTCTTGGAGAGGTACAGGGTCAAATATAGTGCATGCAAATTAAATTCACTGCACTTTCTCCCTGTGTTGTCAGGCATGTCAATCAAATTTTAATTAATCAAATCACATAATTACGTTAAAATATTATTTAAATATACATGTAGAATTTTAATATATATGCATTTATAGGTATTTAAATTCTACGTGTATACTAATGTAATCTTTTATATAATTATATGTATTTATCTATATATATTTATTTGCGGTTATTTGTATTTTATATATAGATAGATATATATAGAATGTCATTCTAAGTGTATTTTGTTACCGATATATATATTAATAACAAAATACAGTTAGAATGAAATTACATATGCATATATAATTTATATTAAATGTTTCAATATTTTATTTATTTATTGTATTATTTTATTTATTTATTATTTTAATTATACGTATTTATATATAATATATATATGTACATCTATATATATATATATATATATATATATATATATATATATATATATATATATATATATATATATATATATTTAATTTATTTTATAACATGTTCATTTTTTTTTTTTAACACTACCTACCAGCAGGGGGACTGTCTGATATTTCAAACAGTCCCCCTGCTGGCAGATCCATAGCCAGCTATAGGGGGCCATGTGATCGCTCTTTGATTTGCCGGAGGGGGGCTGCCTGGGCTCTCAGGCAGCCCCCCAGAAGAGGATCGCGGCGGAGGTAAGTACACCTCTCCTCCTGGGGGCTTAAGCCGTTATGGCGTTCCATGCCGTCGCAACAGCTTTAAAACACATTTAATGCAGGACGGCATGGTACGTCGTAACGGCGTTAAGGGGTTAAGATTAATGACTATTATGCCCTTTAATCATGTGTTCATATGTAGCATTACCAATAAAGATATTGTGTCTCAAATCTTGTGTGCTTTAATTAGCAGCTAAAGGCACTTTAAGCATTGGACCAAGAATGAAGTAACACCTGGTTTGCATTGTAAATAGGTGAACATTTTGTAATCATATTTTTATTTAAATTCAAAAGGAAGCTTTACTTGTCAACATTCTAAATAAAATTCCCTAATCAGAATTATTTTTGACAGCCAAAACAGATTTCATTATAAGCAGATTGTTTACTGCTGCAAAATGGATAAAAAAAAATGTAAGTTCACAATCTGGATCAAAGGCTTGAAATAAATACAGAAGTGTTTACAGTTAATTCTTGAACAGAGCCAAATAAAATAGACTCCATAATATGCACAATTGTGCTTAACAAGGTGGCACCCCACCTTTCTTTTTGCGCAGAGACTTCCAACTCAGAGAGAAAACAAGGAAAGCATCATAGGGCAATACATCCAATATAAATCCAATAAATATAGGGGAGGATAGCATGCAAGCTTATCTTGATTAGAGCCTAATTGTTAATTGGCTCTAAGGTTAATGACCTGGAGTCAGATTCTGGGGTGACACCTCCCCAACTGCATGGTGGGGGATCCTATAACAGAACAGCTGGAACCAGTACTGTAGCTTTAAAATATATTTAAGCAAAGCATAGAGAGTTGTAGCTTTAAGTCTCTATACTAGAAGAAAGGTGGGGTGCCACCTTGTTAAGCACCATTGCGTATATTAAAGAGCCTATTTTATTCGGCTCTATTCAATGTGAGTGTTTATTTACTACATCACTATTGTTTATTTTCATTTTCTTTTCGTGTATTGCTATTGCTTTCCCTTATGGGCAAGAGGGAAAGAAATGATTTGATGTACACAGCACTCCACTTCGATGTTCTAAGTTTATGCATTTATAATATATTTTAACCATAATTTAGTTTTATCACTTTTATTTTAAACACATTCTATATTTTTCTTCTTGTGTATTATATGTACATTTGGCCCTTTAAAACGTGCTCTATTATAAACTGTTTAAGATATGGGAAGCATGGGAACTCCAGTCTCTGATAAAGTGACCCTTGAAACGTTAGGCAAGTTTCCAAATCGTGAGCAACTGCAAGCTGCCGTCAGGTGGGAATTGCATCCCAGTACAAGCCATAACCTAGTGTAACGGATCACCTGGCACCCCGACTGGGTACCTCCGTTGAAAGATGCTCCTAGCGCTTCCAGAGGACTCCAAGCACTCTGGCAGACACCACAATCACCGAATCCGAGAAACCTTTAAATTCTCCCAAGCGTATGAATGCTGTAGACCATTGAATAGGAACCATACGAATAGGCTTGTACTCCTAGCAGTCAACTGGAACAGCATACATTAAATCCTTCCCCCAATAATGAGACGACACATCACTTTGAGGGTAAAACAGGAACTCTGGACTGGCTCATCCAGCCTGGCTTTTATTACACTAATCCACATACAGGCCACACCCAGGGGGAGGCATAAAATAACCAATCACATACATGGTTCATCCCACACATCCCCTCCCCTCAGATAACATTAAACTCAATTATCCGGTACACTTTTTCAGCCAAGTTCTGGATGTACCCCAAAACCCGGGGGTACACCTTTAAATCCAGCATCGCTGGATAGCCCTTATTCAGGGGGACAACATATCCAAAATTCAAGTAATTCGGATGAATGGTTCGTGAGATATGGGGTTCCAAAGATTTGACCGACCGCAGGGGTAAAGTATCCGAAAACAGTTCCATGCATTTTGGCCCTGCGGTCGGTCACAAACAAGGGAATGAAAACAGGCGAATTGCCTGTGTTATAGAGCCTGGAGAGGGTTTGAATGAATTCCCTTGTTTGTGGGGTTCTTTCTACCGAACGGCGGGTCATTCGGTAGTTTCCATACGAATTTCTGGAAGTATGGAGGTCTCAGCGGTGTTTGCCTAGTCAAGTGTCCGATTTTAGTTCCAGACACTCGACGGCAAAACACCGCTGTTCGGTAGTTTAAGATGGCCGCCGCCACGTGTTTGTTTCCCGAATGGCGGCCACCCAGAGGACAAAGGATACATTACACTGATTGCCAATTACCCGTTTGCAACATTGTTGCAAACTGTAATTGGAGGCACACTTATTCCTGGGTGGTCTGGTTGTTCGGTAGTTTCACTCAATATAATAAATGGAGTGATTCTACCGAACAATCAGATGAATGCTGCATACATATCCCAGGTTAAACTTAATACACATATAATATTACAGGCAGTACACTAGAATATGTATCACAGTCTTAAAGGGACAGTAGTCCCAAAAGTCCCAATATGTCCATAGATGCTGTTAAAAGGGCCAGTAGCAGCAATATACAGTACAATATGCCCCAAATAACCCAGGGGCCATAGTCAGTAGGTAGGAGGCTAGCAAACAGGCTTCTCCAGGGCCCAGTGGCGAGGTTGGTTTCGCCACATTTCTCCCCTTTTCCAAACATACTAACAGGGTACCTGACCTCTTGCCGGTCAGTGCCCTTGTTAGTCCAGCAGCCCACCCACAAAACAGAAACAGCAGTACAGTCCACCCACAATGAATGGTTACTACACCTGAGTAATGGAAAAACTTGTCCAGGTCCAGGTGCCTCACCCCGGCTGTGTGGGGGACTGGTAGGCTGTTTTGGTGGGTTGCTGAGTGGGCAGAGACCAGCGGTACTCTGCCCTGGTGCCAGCACTACTACAGGAGTAGTCTGGTTGGAGCCTGGTTGCTGGAGACCGACTGTCTCCCCTTTAGCTGCGCAGCTCTGCTGCTGGAGACCGACTGTCTCCCCTTGAGTTACACCGCTCTGCTGCTGGAGACCGACTGTCTCCCCTTGAGTTACACAGCTCTGCTGCTGGAGACCGACTGTCTCCCCTTTAGTTACACAGCTCTGCTGCTGGAGACAGACTGTCTCCCCTTTGGCTAAACAGCCCTGTTGTGGGGGGGCAGGACCGACCGTCCCTACCCCCTGTGCTGGAAGTGCAGAGACCACGGTCCCATCTGCACAGGTGTGGGGCTTACAGTCTCCCCCTGGTACATTAAGCTGCCGCTGGGGAGAGGTGGTAACCAGCTCCTCTCCCATTAGAACACTCTGCCCATTGATGATCCGCCGCTGGGGAGAGGTGGTAACAATCTCCTCTCCCATTAGAACACTCTGCCCATTGATGATCTGCCGCTGGGGAGAGGAGGTAACAATCTCCTCTCCCATGCCTACTTTCAGTCTTTGTGGAGGGAGACCGACTGTCTCTCCTCCCAATTCAGTGTCCTGCTGCTGGGGAACGGAGACTGGGCTCTCTATTCCCAAAAAATCACGCTGCTGCTGGGGGGTAGGACCAACTACCTCTGCCCCCTGTAACTCAGCCTGCCGCTGGGGAGGGAGGACGCTGCTCTCCTCTCCCTGCACTTCACACTGCCTTCCCGGCATATCACTCTGCTGCTGGGGGGTAGGACAAACTACCTCTGTCCCCTGTAACTCAGCCTGCCGCTGGGGAATGGAGACTGGGCTCCCAATTCCCTGCAATTCACACTGCCGCTGGGGAATGGAGACTGGGCTCCCAATTCCCAACAAATCACACTGCCGCTGGGGAGGGAGGACGGCCCCTTCAGCTCCCTGTAACTTGGGCGCAGAGACCACGGTCCCATCTGCGCTGGTGAGGGGTTTACTGTCTCCCCTTGGTGGGTTAGGTTGTCGGTGGGGAGAGGGGGTAACAAACTCCTCTCCCTTACACACCTTCAACCGCTGGGGAGAGGGGATAACAGGCTCCTCTCCCTGCACCGTAGACTGCCGCTGGGGAGCAAGAACAGCACTTTCAGCTCCCTGTAACGCACACTGCCGCTGGGGATCTGGGCCGACTGCCCAGCATCCCTGTAGGGCCGGTAGAGAGACCGCAGTCCCATCTCCACCTGCCATCTTTGGGTCTTCCCAGGACCAATCCGTGAGGCCCCTCAACATTTGTGAGTAAGGGCCACCTGCTTCCCCACCTGGCAACTCTGGCTGCTGCTGGGGATCTGGGCCGGCTGCCCAGCATCCCGGTGGGCCCGGTGGAGAGACCTTGGTCCCATCTCTACCTGCCTGTTGTGGTTCCTCACAGGACCAGTCTATGAGGACCCCAACTTTGGGTTCCTCCCGCCGCCTCAGGGAAAGACGGCTAACCTCCTCGGATGCAGCCTCTACTCGGCTGCTGTAACGCTCCTGCTGCTGAGCATACTTCCTCTCTTTCGCCAACCGGAATTCTCGGTCCAGCCTTGTGTTTCGCTCGGCCATGACCTGGTTCCAGATCACCCGGCGTGTCTCCATGGGTATATCATCCCCATACTCGGCCACTCGCTGCCTCACCTCGGCCAGCCAATCATCTCCAGAGCCAGAACCTTCCATACTAGTCTGCTCCCAGGGGCGCTGCACGACTGCTAGCATTGCCCTCAATTTGTAAATCCAAACGTACTGTGTCTCCGAGCTGCTTTACCTCGCACTAGGACGCCATCCCACCGCTTGCCACCAATGTAACGGATCACCTGGCACCCCGACTGGGTACCTCCGTTGAAAGATGCTCCTAGCGCTTCCAGAGGACTCCAAGCACTCTGGCAGACACCACAATCACCGAATCCGAGAAACCTTTAAATTCTCCCAAGCGTATGAATGCTGTAGACCATTGAATAGGAACCATACGAATAGGCTTGTACTCCTAGCAGTCAACTGGAACAGCATACATTAAATCCTTCCCCCAATAATGAGACGACACATCACTTTGAGGGTAAAACAGGAACTCTGGACTGGCTCATCCAGCCTGGCTTTTATTACACTAATCCACATACAGGCCACACCCAGGGGGAGGCATAAAATAACCAATCACATACATGGTTCATCCCACACATCCCCTCCCCTCAGATAACATTAAACTCAATTATCCGGTACACTTTTTCAGCCAAGTTCTGGATGTACCCCAAAACCCGGGGGTACACCTTTAAATCCAGCATCGCTGGATAGCCCTTATTCAGGGGGACAACATATCCAAAATTCAAGTAATTCGGATGAATGGTTCGTGAGATATGGGGTTCCAAAGATTTGACCGACCGCAGGGGTAAAGTATCCGAAAACAGTTCCATGCATTTTGGCCCTGCGGTCGGTCACAAACAAGGGAATGAAAACAGGCGAATTGCCTGTGTTATAGAGCCTGGAGAGGGTTTGAATGAATTCCCTTGTTTGTGGGGTTCTTTCTACCGAACGGCGGGTCATTCGGTAGTTTCCATACGAATTTCTGGAAGTATGGAGGTCTCAGCGGTGTTTGCCTAGTCAAGTGTCCGATTTTAGTTCCAGACACTCGACGGCAAAACACCGCTGTTCGGTAGTTTAAGATGGCCGCCGCCACGTGTTTGTTTCCCGAATGGCGGCCACCCAGAGGACAAAGGATACATTACACTGATTGCCAATTACCCGTTTGCAACATTGTTGCAAACTGTAATTGGAGGCACACTTATTCCTGGGTGGTCTGGTTGTTCGGTAGTTTCACTCAATATAATAAATGGAGTGATTCTACCGAACAATCGTATGAATGCTGCATACATATCCCAGGTTAAACTTAATACACATATAATATTACAGGCAGTACACTAGAATATGTATCACAGTCTTAAAGGGACAGTAGTCCCAAAAGTCCCAATATGTCCATAGATGCTGTTAAAAGGGCCAGTAGCAGCAATATACAGTACAATATGCCCCAAATAACCCAGGGGCCATAGTCAGTAGGTAGGAGGCTAGCAAACAGGCTTCTCCAGGGCCCAGTGGCGAGGTTGGTTTCGCCACACCTAGGTTGGTAGAACGCAGGAGGACTTAGTGTTGGAATGCACTCTGGTTCTGATCACAGAATTCTACAGTTTTCCCATGTCCTCTAAACACCGAGCTGGCATGAAGGGAATACAGCTTTAAAAAAGTATTCTTGTAGTGACTGTGCTCCCTGACAAGCGATCTCTGAATTTCGTCATCGTGAGTGATTTTAATCTCACTAATAATAAATCAAGTGATGCATAATGACATAAATCAAGTGTTTTTACAGAGCGCACTGTTTTCCCTATATATTTATTTTCCCAAATATTTAACACAAAGCTGATTCTCTGGTGTTTTTTTCACTACCTATGATATGATTCAATGTGATGCGTATCTCTAATTTGGAATTTTATGAACCAATTATTTGTATTTTCCTTTTGAGTTACTATAATATTCAGCAAACTGCTTTTTTTCTACAGTTTAGATCTATTTGGTAGCACAAGGTACAAACTGCAACATTATTTCTGTTTCAGCAAATTGCTTATCTTATTTTCCATTATTAAACTCTAATTTGAACTGCTTTTTAATGTTCACTGAACATAGAAATGTATGATATCTGCATATATGTATGTATTTATTGTATTTGCATAGTGTTAATTTTTACTCTTATTTTAGTTAACCTGGTATCAATATCAGTTTTCACTGGTTTTACCATGTGATTTTTCAATTCTAGAAGGTTGTAGTAACCCTTTGACCAGTTTCTAGAGCAATATTTAGTTGATTTATCCCCATTTTTCTCAAAGGGTCCTTTCTGCTTATTTTGTTATTCAAAAATGTATCTTTCTTAGAGGTTTAAACATCTGTTTCATATTTAAAGTGTTTAAAATGTAGTGTGAGAGTATCACCTTTTTCTTTGTATATTCTATACACTGAACAACCACAACATCAAAACCATTGACAGGTGAAGTGAATAACATTGATTATATTGTTACAATGGCACCTGCCAAGGCCTGGGATATATTAGGTAGCAAGTGATCAGTCAGTTCTTGAATTTCATGTGTTGGAAACAGAAAACATGGCAAGCAAAAAAAGCAGAGTGATGTTGTCAAAGGCCAAATAGAGATGGTTAGATAACTGGGTCAGAGTATCTCTAAAACAGTGGGTCTTATGGTGTGTTCCCAGTATGCAGTGGTTTGTAACAACAGTGATTTGTTGCCAGGGGGCAGAGCCTGAAGCTTATGATGGATAGATGCATTCTGATTGAGCACCAGCACGTAACATAGTAAGAGCAAATATTGTTATTATTTGTGTCCCATTAATGATTCTTGCTCACCCTGGGGTGTTCCTGAGCCACTTGGGATTCCACGGAAATGTGTTGTGTTGTCCTCAGATGTCCACACTGCGAGAGGATAGAGAACAAGCTTGGCAGCCTGGGAATGGAGAAGCATCTGATCTCCGCTACTGACTCCTGCAGATGACTGGTGCCCCAATCTTCTTCCCTTGGATAGTTGGGGGTGATCCCAGCTTGCTCTCTGGAAGCTCTCTATTATCACTGAGGGTGCGCAGCATACCTGCTCAACAACTAACTGGTACTCCAGCATACACAAAATGGCGGGCGCAGTATGCTTCCCCAAATCCAGCAGCGATACTAGCAACATCCTGCGTCCCTTACACAAAACTTGAGTCTTTCTGGGCAAAGCTGATGGAACACCTGAGTACTGCTGTTCCAGGAGATCGGACCACTGAGTACTCACTCTGTGTTGTCATGCAACTGGAGGGTGGTTACTACCAAGCCCAGACCCGAATGGCACGCAGACACACTCTATGACTCATCATGGGGTCGGTGGCACTAGTGATGGGTCTGTCTCGAGTGTAGTGTAAGTGGCAATTGGGTAAGTACTATGATTGCACAGTACGTACCATTTTTCCACACGGTGGCCGTGCATCACTATTCATGTGGGCTTATGAGCCTACTACCAGAACTCCCGCAGAGGGTCTAGGTTAGGCCACTATAAGGCATAGGGTGATATCGCAGATGGAACCAGGTCTACTATATGTTGGTGTGATGCCTTAGAGAAACCTCGACAGCCATCATTTAACTAACAGTTTTCTTATTTATATGTCCCTATCTCCTTATCTCCTGCTTGGCTTATGTGACTGAGGGGCCTCTTGGGAGCTTACACTCATAGACAAGCTGTATGTTTCACTCTACTTTTATTCACTATTTACACTCATGCTTTCTACCACACAGCTGTTGTCGCACATTACATTAATTTTCACCCTGCTACTCACATGATAGGCTGTGAATATTGCTTGTTATACTAAAACACAAAAAGTGCATTACCTTCGACATACCTTCTACAAATGCTCGCAGTTTAGGGAATAAGATCCATGAACTTGTGGCAATAATGGCAACTGATAGTGTAGATTTAGTCGCTGTTACCGAGACATGGTATAATGAGAAAAATGACTGGGACATAGCAATACCAGGGTACTCTTTATATAGAAAAGACAGGGAAGGCAAGAAAGGGGGAGGGGTGGCCCTGTATGTAAAGGATAGCATAAAATCTAGCCTAATAAAGGTTAGTGAGGCGAACATAGAGTCCGTTTGGGTTACGTTAGAATTTGGTAATCACACAGTAACTCGTGTAGGTGTGATTTATAGGCCCCCAGGACAAATTGAAGAGTTAGATAATCTACTAGTTGAAGAAATAGCTAAAATGACAATGAAGGGGGAAGTTATCATCATGGGTGACTTTAATCTTCCTGATGTGAATTGGAAAACAAAAATAGCTACTTGTGCCAGGAGCACACATATTCTAAACTCCCTACTGGGATTGTCTCTAAAACAAGTCGTTGAGGAGCCAACTCGTAAAGAGGCCATACTAGATTTAGTGTTAACAAATGGAGATTTGGTATCAGATATTACTGTAGGTGAAAGTTTAGGATCCAGTGATCATCAGTCAGTGTGGTTTAATATAAGAACAGTGACTGAGTCACACCACACAAAAACAAAAGTTTTAGACTTTAGAAAAACAGACTTTTCTAAAATTAGAATATGTGTAAAGGAGTCATTATCAGACTGGAGCAATTTATATGGAGTCCAAAAGAAATGGGATTATTTAAAAGTTGCACTACTGAAGGCAACAGAAAATTGCATTAGGCTTGTCAGTAAAAGCAAAAAATTCAAGAAACCACTGTGGTACTCCGCAGATGTGGCCAAAATAGTAAAAAACAAAAAGTTAGCATTTAGTAATTATAAAAAAACCCAGAGTGAGGAAGACAGAATGACCTATAAGATTAGGCAGAAAGAGGCTAAGCAAGTTATAAGAGCTTCCAAATCCCACACAGAAGAGAAAATAGCACAGTCAGTAAAAAAGGGGGACAAAACTTTTTTTAGATACATAAATGAGAAAAGAAAAGTAAAACAAGGATTAGTTAGATTAAAAACAAAAGAAGGAAGGTATGTAGATGAGGATAAAGGTCTAGCTGACTGCCTCAATGAATATTTTTGTTCGGTATTTACAGATGAAAATGAAGGAAAGGGACCTCAGTTAAGAAAAAGGATAAATGAGTCATTTATTACACGTGAGTTTACAGAGGAAGAGGTTCTATTTCAACTGTCAAAAGTAAAGACAAATAAGTCAATGGGACCTGATGGAATACACCCAAAGCTATTAAAAGAGCTTAGTGGTGTACTAGCAAAACCATTAACAGATTTATTTAACCAATCATTGATAACAGGAGTAGTCCCAGAAGATTGGAAGTTAGCGAATGTTGTGCCCATTCACAAGAAAGGTAATAGGGAGGAGTCGGGCAACTATAGGCCAGTAAGCCTTACTTCAGTAGTGGGGAAAGTGATGGAAACCATGTTAAAGGATAGGATTGTTGAACATCTAAAAACACATGGATTTCAAGACCAGAGACAACATGGGTTTACTTCAGGGAGATCATGCCAAACTAATCTTATTGATTTTTTTGATTGGGTAACTAAAATTATAGATCAGGGTGGTGCAGTAGACATTGCTTACCTAGATTTCAGTAAGGCTTTTGACACTGTTGCACATAGAAGGCTTATCAATAAACTACAATCTTTGAGTTTGGATTCGAATATTGTTGAATGGGTAAGGCAGTGGCTGAGTGACAGGCAACAGAGGGTTGTAGTCAATGGAGTATATTCGAAGCTTGGGCTTGTCACCAGTGGGGTACCTCAGGGATCTGTACTTGGACCCATTCTCTTTAATATTTTTATTAGTGATATTGCAGAAGGTCTTGATGGTAAGGTGTGTCTTTTTGCGGATGATACTAAGATATGTAACAGGGTTGATGTTCCAGGAGGGATAAGCCAAATGGAAAATGATTTAGGTAAACTAGAAAAATGGTCAGAGTTGTGGCAACTGACATTTAATGTGGATAAGTGCAAGATAATGCATCTTGGCTGTAAAAACCCAAGGGTAGAGTACAAAATATTTGATAGAGTCCTAACCTCAACATCTGAGGAAAGGGATTTAGGGGTGATTATTTCTGATGACTTAGAGGTAGGCAGACAATGTAATAGAGCAGCAGGAAATGCTAGCAGAATGCTTGGTTGTATAGGGAGAGGTATTAGCAGTAGAAAGAGGGAAGTGCTCATGCCATTGTACAGAACACTGGTGAGACCTCACTTGGAGTACTGTACACAGTACTGGAGACCCTATCTTCAGAAGGATATTGATACCTTAGAGAGAGTTCAAAGAAGGGCTACTAAACTGGTTCATGGATTGCAGGATAAAACTTACCAGGAAAGGTTAAAGGATCTTAACATGTATAGCTTGGAGGAAAGACGAGACAGGGGGGATATGATAGAAACATTTAAATACATAAAGGGAATCAACACAGTAAAGGAGGAGACTATATTTAAAAGAAGAAAAACTACCACAACAAGAGGACATAGTCTTAAATTAGAGGGACAAAGGTTTAAAAATAATATCAGGAAGTATTACTTTACTGAGAGGGTAGTGGATGCATGGAATAGCCTTCCAGCTGAAGTGGTAGAGGTTAACACAGTAAAGGAGTTTAAGCATGCGTGGGATAGGCATAAGGCTATCCTAACTATAAGATAAGGCCAGGGACTAATGAAAGTATTTAGAAAACTGGGCAGACTAGATGGGCCGAATGGTTCTTATCTGCCGTCACATTCTATGTTTCTATGTTTCTATGTTTCTATGTTTCTACTCGTTACTCTTTCTTTGTTTTTTAATGCATTGTAATGTCCTTAGCCTGTCTGTTAAACTATGCACTGCAAAAATAAAGAATTATAAAAAAAAATTAAAAAGTGTTGACAGGAAGGGCAACCAGTGAACAAGAGTCAGGGTCATGGGTATCCAGGGCATCTTTGATGCATGTGCGGAGCGAAGGCTCACCTGTCTGGTCCAATCACAAAGAAGAGCTACTGTAATGCTGGCTATGATAGAAAGGTGTCAGAACACACAACTCACAATTTACTCCTCACAATTTACTCCTCCAATGTCCTATTCGCAGGTAACTACAGACTGCTAGAGTGCCCATCATGACTCCTGTCCACCACCGGAAGCAAATATGCACTACTCTGCTGGGAAACATGGGGTCCTGGCATTCATGTGGATATTACTTTGACAAGTACCAACTACCTAGAGACTGTTGCAGACTATGTACACCACTTTATGGCAATGGTGTTCCCTGATGGCAGTGGCCTCTTTCAGCAGGATAATGCACCCTGCCACACTGCAAAATATTGTTCAGGAACATGACAAAAAGCTCAAAGTGTTGCCAATTGAGCATCTGTGGGGTATGTTGGAAAACAAATACGATTAATGGAGGTCCAACCTCGCAACTTGCAGGACTTAAAGAATCTGCTACTAATGTATTAGTGCCAGATAACACAGGATACATTCAGAGGTCTTGATGTTTTCTGGTGAAAAAAAAACAGACTTATAATAAATGGAAAGTTCTACACAAAAAAAACAATGCAAAAGAAAAACATGACAGATGCAAAAGTAACATATGGTGCAGTGGTTTCCACACAAGTCCTCAAGGCAGGCATACTAGTCCAGGATTTAGGGATTACCCAGTTGTGTTTAAGGTGTTTCTAGGAAAGAAAAAAAAATACCTTGACACAAATGGGTAATACCTAAATCCTGGACTGGTAGGCGTTCCTTGAAGACTGGTTTGGAACCCACTGATATGGTGGAGTATACCATCATATCCAGGGCTCGAGTTTTGCAGGAACGCATGGGAATGGCGTTCCTGCACTTTTTCCAAAGCAGGAACGCTGTTCCTGCTAGTGTTCCTGCAGGACAAGCCCTGCTATCCGTACACAGGGGCCATCACAAGCTGTGTTCCCTCTACGGCTCCAACTCTCTTGAGACCCGCTCCGCACAGGCAAGTCTCGCGAGAGTTAGAGCTGGAGAGGGAACACAGCGTGTGATGGTCCCTGTGTGCAGCGGCTGGCTTCCTCCACCAGACCACCAGGCGATCTCCCCCCTCCCTGACAAGGTAAGAAGCAGGGAGGGGGGAATAAAAAAAAAATTAAACACTTAAAGTTTAAAACAAAAGATGCTTCTCCCACCCATCATCCAGCACACCAACACACACACACATCATCCAGCACACACACACACACATCATCCAACACACACACATACACACACACCATCCAACACACACACACACAAACACACATCATCCAGCACACACACACATCATCCAGCACACACACACACCATCCAACACACACACACACACCATCCAGCACACACACACACACCATCCAGCACACACACACACACACATCATCTAGCAAACACACACATCATCCAACATACACACACATCATCCAGCACACACATCATCCAGCGCATGCACACACATCATCCAGCACACACACACACACACACACACACCATCCAGCACACACACACACACTTCATCCAGCACACACACACGCTGCATTCATTATACACAATCTGCACTTAATACAAACACACTACATTCATTATACACACTCTGCACTCATTACAAACACTCTACATTCACTATACACACTCTGCATTCATTATACATACTCTGCACCCACTACAAACACATTACATTCACTACACACACTGCATTCATTATACACACTCTGCACTCACTACAAACACACTTCATTAACTACACACTACATTCATTATACACTACATACATTATACACACTGCACTCACTACAGACACACTGCATTCATTATACACACTCTGCACTCACTACAAACTACATTCATTATACACACTCTGCACTGACTACAAACACACTACATTCATTATACACACACTGCACTCACTACAAACACACTGCATTCATTATACACACACTGCACTAACTACAAACACACTGCATTCATTATACACACTCTGCACTCACTACAAATACACTACATTCATTATACACACTCTGCACTTACTACAAATACACTACACTAATTATACACACTGCACTCACTACACACACTGCATTCATTATACACACTCTGCACTCACTACAAACACACTACATTCATTATACACACTCTGCACTGACTACAAACACACTACATTCATTATACACACTATGCACTCACTACAAACACACTGCAGTAATTATACAAACACTGCGCTCACTACAAACACACTGCATTCATTATACATACTCTGCACTCACTACAAACACACTACATTCATTATACACACTACATTCATTATGCACAGTGCACTCACTACAAACACACTACATTCATTATACACACTCTGCACTTACTACAAACACACTACATTCATTATACACACTCTGCACTTACTACAAACACACTGCATTCATTATACACACTCTGCACTCAATACAAACACACTGCATTCATTATACACACTCTGCACTCACTACAAACACACTACATTCATTATACACACTCTGCACTGACTACAAACACACTACATTCACTATACACACTCCGCACTTACTACAAACACACTACATTCATTATACACACACTGCATTCATTATACACACTCTGCACTCACTACAAACACACTACATTTATTATACACACTGCACTCACTACAAACACACTACATTTATTATACACCCTCTGCACTCACTACAAACACACTGCATTCATTATACACACTCTGCACTTACTACAAACACACTACATTCATTATACACACTCTGCACTCACTACAAACACACTACATTCATTATACACACCCTGCACTGCACTAAATGCATAGGAGTGTATATTTTTAAAAAACATTTAAGGGTGGGGGTGGGAATCATGGGTGAGTTCCCACACTTTTTTCTACAGGACTTGACCCCTGATCATAACTGAGCATTCAGGCCAGAATAACATGCCAGAAAAGTTGCAGATTATTAACTGACACTTTGATAAATCTATCCCATGGTGTTCTTCTACCAGATAAAAATATATATTGCAAGTATGTTCTGGGGATTATGTCCAAACAGATAATGCTAAGAAGCAGATGTTTTCCAGTAATATAGACTAGCATTTAAGTGCTTTAGTATTACAACTAGATACTATAGAGCAGGGGTAGTCAATAGTGATGTCGCGAACATAAAATTTTCTGTTCGCAAACGGCGAATGCGAACTTCCACAAATGTTCGCGAACGGGCGAACCCGGCGAACCGCCATAGACTTCAATAGGCAGGCGAATTTTAAAACCCATAGGGACTCTTTCTGGCCACAATAGTGATGGGAAAGTTGTTTCAAGGGGATTAACAACTGGACTGTGGCATGCCGGAGGGGGATCCATGGCAAAACTCCCATGGAAAATTACATAGTTGATGCAGAGTCTGGTTTTAATCCATAAAGGGCATAAATCACCTAATATTCCTAAATTGTTTGGAATAACGTGCTTTAAAACATCAGGTATGATGTTGTATCGATCAGGTAGTGTAAGGGTTACGCCCGCTTCACAGTGACAGACCAAACTCCCCGTTTAACGCACCGCAAACAACCGCAAACAGTTCATTTACACAACCGCAAACTCCCCATTTGCACAAGGTTGGATACCAAGCTAGCCATGTCCCGTTCCTTGTCCTCACTGATGTCATTGAAGGTCTCTTCCTCCACCCAGCCACGTACAACACCAAGGGTCCCCGAAAGGTGACAACAAGCCCCCTGTATTTTTTTTAAAATGTACACTACTGTTACACCAGATATGAGTCGCACTGGTGTGACACTGTGCCCTGGCAGGCCCTGAAACGCACACGTGTGAAGGAAACTGACTGCTATTATATTACAGTCAAAAAAGTTTTTTGTTTTTTTTAAATGCAAGCTATTGTGCCCCCAAAACGTTCATGTGTGGGGGTGCTGGAATGACGTGGGCCAATGGGAGCCTGAACCAACTTTTAGCTCCCACTGCCCCTTTAAGAGCGAGCTCATGACTCGAGCCGTGCTCCTAGTGCCAGGCGGGCCACGTGACCGATCACTGCGGTCAGTGCACGCGGCTAAGTCAGAAGAGGAGATCAAGCCGCATGCGGCTCGTGTGGAGACAGGAGTGATCCAGCCACGCACGGCTCAAGCTTAGCAGCCAGGTCGGTCCCAGGATAAGGTAAATACAGCCTACACCACTTATCCCAATCACACACCTTTCCTAACGTCCTATCCCATTAAAAGCATATTACCGCGTATTTAATAAAACAGATAGACCCCCTACTTTATCCAGGTTACCGATCGATGGTTCAATATTCTGAGCCCTCTCTGATTTACTGTCCACGACTATTTGATATTCCCACAAATTTTATATAGCATTTTATGTTTGTTTGAGACTTAAAAATATTGGATATCGCTAAAAATCATGATCACTATATACTTTCTCTACAAACCTCTAAAACGAACCAAACTACTCATCCATCCGCTATACCACTTTATCCCACCTAGAACTAGTGCCCAGTTAAAATACTTGACTCTTACTTACCCACACTCAGTCATGCCACACACATTTCACCACTACTCTCACTGAATCCCTCTGACTACGGCTAAATTCATCTTCTACATCAGAACACTACTCCTAAGATTGGGTTGTATCCATGTCTCGGGTCTTTCATTTAGAATAGGGGCAGCTTCGGTCTCCTTCAACACTGACACTCCAGTGCATATTATTAAAAGATTGTGCAGATGGAAATCCTCAGTCTACAACCGATATATTCCTCATCCCGAGAAAGAAATGAGGAAAGCTTTTAAAAGTTTGGCTTTGTAAATTTGATGCAATAAGTGTGTTTTTCTTTAATACATTTTCACCCTCTTTGCATGAACCCGATTTACATATATTACTAATATGTTTCTGAACATATATAGTATATTATTCACTCACTCACTCTCTGGGCCGGCCTAAGACATCATGCTGCCTAGGTCCAACGATAAATGACTATGGGGGATAATGTATAATAAACACAGGTTACTGGCTATGGGGGGGATAATGTATAATAAACACAGGTTACTGGCTATGGGGGGATAATGTATAATAAGCACAGGTTACTGGCTATGGGAGGATAATGTATAATAAACAAAAGTTACTGGCTATGGGACGGATAATGTATAATAAACACAGGTTACTGGCAATGGAGGGATAATGTATAATAAACACAGGTTACTGGCTATGGAGGGATAATGTATAATAAACACAGGTTACTGGCTATGGGAGGGATAATGTATAATAAACACAGGTTACTGGCTATGGGGGGGATAATGTATAATAAACACAGGTTACTGGCTATGGGAGGGATAATGTATAATAAACATAGGTTACTGGCTATGGGAGGGATAATGTATAAAAACACAGTTACTGGCTATGGGGGGGTAATGTATAATAAACACAGGTTACTGGCTATGGGGGGATAATGTATAATAAACACAGGTTACTGGCTATGGGGGGATAATGTATAATAAACACAGGTTACTGGCTATGGGGAGGATAATGTATAATAAACACAGGTTACTGGCTATGGGGGGGTAATGTATAATAAATACAGGTTACTGGTTATGGGAGGATAATGTATAATAAACACAGGTTATTGGCTATGGGGGGATAATGTATAATAAACACAGGTTACTGGCTATGGGGTATAATGTATAATAAACACAAACACAAAAAAAAAAATGCAGCTTCAGAATTAATCTAAATTGTATGCTGTCTAGGAGTTGGGAGGATCTGGGAGGGAGGGTCTGCTGCTGATTGGCTGGAATGTGTCTGCTGACTGTGACGTACAGGGTCAAAGTTTACTCAATGATGACGAATAGGGGGCGGACCGAACATCGCATATGTTCGCCATCCGTGGCGAACGCGAACAAGCTATGTTCCCCGGGAACTATTCGCCAGCGAACCGTTCGGGACATCACTAGTAGTCAACCTTTTTCTACCTATCACCCACTAATGCATCTTTCTTGATGAAAAAAATGTCCTTACCCCCCACCAGTTTTCGCGCAAGTGCAGAATATTTTTTTAGAAAAGAGGGTGTTTTAAAAAAAAAAAGTACGTACATTTATCTTCTTATTTCTACTTTATGCATGTTTATAATGTTTTTAACTTTACAAAGTTTAATGAGAAAACAATAAAGTAAATTGAAAGGACCTTTACTAGGGATTAATGAGATCTTTGAGGCTGATGCAGCGAGATTAAATATTTGATATCTGGTTCGATTTTTGTAATGAACAAACAAAGGTCTCCTCTTTTGGTGATATTCAGACGATTTCTCTGTTTGCTTTTTTATTTTCCTTCTTTTTCCTTTTTTACAAGTACTCTGTTCCATCTTTCTCCTTTCTACAAGTACTCTGCTCCTTCTTTCTCCTTTTTTCAAGTACTCTGCTCCTTTTTTCTCCGACTTTCCAAGTACTCTGCTCCTTCTTTCTCAGATTTTCCAAGAACTCAACTCCCTGCTATCGTGTATCCCCCTACCTACTCCAACTCCTCCCCTTCCTCTACACTTGTTCATGAGCGCAGGCATTCATACGTGCATACGTGCGTACGCACGCGCGATATGGGAGCACATGCGCATTCAGGCACACACGCTCGCGCGTTCTGCAACCTCGCACTTACTGCGCGGGAGATGAACAGAGCGTTCACCTCTGTAGATGGAGGGAGGATTCTGCTACCGCCCACCTGAAATCCTAAAACACCCACTAGTGGGCCTCAGGGACCAGGTTGATGACCCATGTTATAGAGTAACAGATTTTATATTATCTTGTGGGCTTTTCCACAAACTTGTTTTAACACAAAACAAACTACATAAACCTTGGGACTATAATAGAGAAGAGAACATATTAAAAAACAGCATACATATATACCTGGACTTCAAAATGGATGAGGGTAAAAAATCAGCTCTTTTATTGTTTAAAATATCCTCTGTTATTTTACACTGTGTAACACTGTGTTTTGATTTTATTGTTACTGCGGTCCCTGAGGAAGTTCCTTGAGGACCGAAATTCGTGGGACCTACCACTTCCTTTTTTATCCTATGATAATTGGTGATTATTCACCTTTTTAAAAAATAAAAGAGCTGATTTTTTACCCTCATCCATTTTTAAGTCCTGCGTACCATTGGCCATCCTGCAGTGAGAAGGGGAACTTTAGCCCCTCACATCATCGGGGAGGCACCCTATGATCGCTTCACTCATCCTTATCTTGTGAGTGCATTCTTGTACAGCGCATGATTAATTGTGCATACTGTATCACACTATTTTTCTTTCTATGTTCCTTTTTTAGATTTGTTCAGCCGTATCCCGCATATTTGTTTCTGGTTTCCCCTCTAATTTAAGACTGTCCTCTTGTTGTGGTAGTTTTTTTTTCTTCTTTTAAATATACTTTCCTCCTTTACTCTGTTGATTTCATTTATGTATTTAAATTAATTTAGCATATCTCCCTGCCTTTCTTCCAAGCTATACATGCTAAGATCCTTTAACCTTTCCTTGTAAGTTTTATCCCGTAATCCATGAACCAGTTTAGTAGCCCATCTCTGAACTCTCTCCAAAGTGTCAATATTCTTCTGGAGATACAGTCTCCAGTACTGCGTACAATACTCCAAGTGAGGTCTCACCAGTGTTCTGTACAATGGCATGAACACTTTCCTCTTTCTACTGCTAATACCTCTCCCTATACAACCAAGCATTCTGCTAGCATTTCCTGCTGCTCTATTACATTCTCTGCCTACCTTTAAGTCATCAGAAATAATCACCCCTAAATCCCTTTCCTCAGATGTTGAGGTTAGGACTGTATCAAATATTCTGTACTCTGCCCTTGTGTTTTTACGTCCAAGATGCATTGTCTTGCACTTATCCACAGTAAATGTCAGCTGCCACAGCTCTGACCATTTTTCTAGTTTACCTAAATCATTTGCTATTTGGTTTATCCCTCCAGGAACATCAACCCTGTTACAGACCTTCTGCAATATCACTAATAAAAATATTAAAGAGAATGGGTCCAAGTACAGATTCCCGAGGTACCCCACTGGTGACAAGACCTCTGTTGCCTGTCACTCAGTCACTGCCTTACTCATTCAACAATATTGGAATCCAAACTTAAAGATTGCAGTTTATTAATAAGCCTTCTATGTGCAACAGTGTCAAAAGCCTTAATGAAATCCAGGTAACCAATATCTACTGCACCACCCTGATCTATTATTTTAGTTATCCAATCAAAAAATGAATAAGATTAGTTTGGCATGATATCCCTGAAGTAAACCTATGTTGTCTCTGATATTGAAATCTATGTGATTTTAGATGTTCAACAATCCTATCCTTTAAAATGGTTTCGATTACTTTCCCCTCTACTGACGTAAGGCTTATTGGACGATAGTTGCCCGACTCCTCCCTACCTTTCTTGTGAATGGGCATAACATTCGCTAACTTCCAATCTCCTGGGACTATTCCTGTTAACAATGATTGGTTAAATAAATCTGTTAACGGTTTTGTTAACTTTGGTTGTATTCCACCATTGACTTACTCATTTGTCCTTTTTCCTAACTGAGGTCCCTTTCCTTTATTTCCATCTGTAAATACTGAACAAAAATATTAATTGCCACTTGGCCTTCCACACACCGGACCCACTGGACTCCTTGCTTACCTCTGACTCTGGGACTCTCGTCCGCTTGGGCTGGGATGGGCGGAATCCCCTTTTATACTACCAATCCCAACTATACCACCTACCTCGCTGAGGTATTGGCTAGGAAACCAATGGCTTCTCACCCAGGACCTCTCTCTATTTCTACTATCAAATTCCTCTCCTGGAATGTAAAAGGGGAAAACACATAAAGAGAAAGAAGATTTTGACATATTTAAATAAACAGCAACCACATGTTACCCTTCTACAGGAGACTCATTGGTCACAGCTTAAAGTGCCTTGGATTCAGTCCTGTATTACAGCTAAATATAAATCCAAAACACGGGGGGTGGCGATCTTACTGCACTCAAGCCTTCAATACGCAATACACAGATGCAAGGTTGACCCGGAGGGTCGATATGTAATATTATCTCTTACTATCAACTCAATCTGTTACTGCATTGTGAATGTTTATGCCCCTAACTCTTCATCAGGCCCTTTCTTTACAAAACTCCTAACCCTGCTTGCTCAGATAGATGTAGATTAAGTTATAGTTGGGGGGGATTTCAATACGGTAATGGAACCGGGCAGGGACAGATCTTTAAGAGGTGCGACTCCTCCCACAGACAGTGATCGCAGTCTCTCCCAACTCGTATCCACCTATAACTTACATGACCCTTGGAGGATACTCCATGGCAGTGACCACTCCCTGGTGCACAATTCCTTCTCTAGAATAGATATGTTTTTAGTGACCCCAACACTCCTACCTTATATATCAAAAACAACCATTAAATCGATAATGATATCTGATCATGCACCCATCACAATAGCAATATCCACCCCTCCGACTCCCCCACACACTAGACATTGGCGCTTCCCTGCATATCTCACGACTCAGCAACCCTTCCAGATTCACTTACAGACCCACTGGGCAAACTTTCTGGATGACAATCTGGAACACATGGACGAACCAAAATTACTCTGGGAGACTTCCAAGGCAGTTATGAGGGGACAGATCATTTCCTACACTTCCTCTGCTAAGAAAAAATGGCAAAAGGACTACGCGGTCCTAGAAGCAGATCTCAAACAAGCTCACACGAGATATTTAGCTAATCCATATGACGTAAACAAACAAACCTACCTTGACGCTAAGTCCACCCTAAACACTTACATAACTAACTACGCCCAATCACAACAGTTCTTCAGATGGGGGGGAGGTCCGGGAGGTTGTTGGCCCGTATGGCCAACCCTAAAACCAGGTTCAAACCAATAACGGCAATACAATCACCAGAGGGAATCCGGTCCACTGCCCACGCAGCAATCAATAAAGCTTTTTATGACAACTTCAAAAAAATATCGACAGCCTTGACTGATCAACATGCTCAGGGTATGGCTTTCCTAAAAAAATCTGAACCTACCCCACATAGACGAGGACTCCCGGGAACTACTTAGCGGCCCCATCACTGAAAAAGAAATTCATACAGCTATCGCTTCTCTTAAATCGGGTAAAGCCCCAGGCCCGGATGGCTATACAGCTGAATACTATAAAAATCTGAAACACCAGATCAGCCCCACCCTTAAAGCCCTTTTTGACCAAATCTATCTGAAAGGACTCTCAATAGACTCACTTAACCAAGCACGTACTGTGCTAATACCGAAACCGGGTAGGGATGTGGAGGATTTGGCATCTTATCGCCCTATATCGTTACTCAATTTGGACCTTAAAATACTCACTAATATCATTTCCTCAAGAGTTCAATCATTTCTACCCGGGGCCCTCACAGGTCACCAACTGGGGTTTGTGGTTGGAAGACAAATGGTCACGGGTGTCCGGAGGGCATTGGAGGCTGTGACGGGTGTTATGGGGGGGAAGGTGGGCTCCCCCTCGTCTTCCCTCATCAGCCTCGACATTGAGAAGGCATTTGATAGCATCATGTGGCAACACTTGATACGCGTTCTCAAACCGCGCTACTTCGGGCACGTCTTTGTGACCTTTGTTAAAAACCTACAGCACAACCCAACTACTTGCATCACAACAAATGGACTAGATTCCCCATATTTCATGCTGGGACGAGGGGTATGACAGGGATGCCTGTTATCACCCCTATTATTTAACCTGGCCATAGATCCCCTCTTGCGAGCCATTGAATCAATGCCAAGCTTCAAGGGCATCCCGTTAGGAGATGTCACTATGAAGGCCTTTGCCGACGACATACTCCTATATACATCGAAGCCGACCTCCTCCATACCACCTATCCTTGACCTACTTGACAAATTCCATGCCCTGGCAGGACTCAAAGTTAACTGGTCAAAATCCAGTGCACTACATCTGGGGAGGGAACCGCCTCCTAGGCTGCCAAGGGATGTCCTACTGAAATGGCAAACCTCGGCCTTACAATATCTAGGAATCAAGATCCCAAGAAACCTTGGCCAACTGTACGAACTGAACATTCCTCCTGTTCTCTCCTCCATCTTTAATGAATTGGAACACTGGCACAAATTGCCACTCTCATACATAGGACGGGCCAATCTTTATAAACTAGTTAGTTTCCCAAAGCTACTATACCCACTTCAAGTACTCCCAGTCTTACTCTAAAAAAAAGATGAATGCCTTCTAAACCAAAAATTGAGGCACTTCCTCTGGCAGGGGTCGAGGGCCAGACTGAGCCTAACTAAACTTCACCAAACCAAATGCAATGGAGGACTTAATCTCCCAAATGCCAGTGAATACAGTATGACGGCTCAACTCTAGCATGCGCTCGATTGGATCCAATCGCAGTCACGATACTCAGACCTAGCCCTGGAATCCTTTCTGGCACAGCCGTATTCCCTGCCAATGCTCCTACACACACCACACAACCTACTTTCGGATCACATTCTCTCAAACCCTCTCTTGGCTGTCATGACTAAGGCCTGGAAGATGGCTCGGGCCAGTTTGGGGGCAAGTCCGCTAGCTCCATACACCTACCCCTGCTCCGGAACCCCGGGTTCCAGGACGGATCCAGCACATACCCATTCACAATGTGGTCAAGGCAGGGTCTCGGGTCTCTGAGTTCCTTTGTAGATTTTAACACAAACAAATTTCTCAACATGGGGTGCCTCAGGGGGCGCTTCCCGGATCTTCCCATACCCTGGTACGCATACTTTCAAATACGACACTATTTTCACAAAGTCAGTAAACGCCTCACGCCCTCCGACTGGAGTAACTCTCTGGATCGTCTTTTATGTACCACAAACCCAGCATTTTACTCCATCTCTACCCTCTATGCCCTTCTACGATACACGCCCGATTGTAACACACTTAAAACAGGTCTGGGGAAATGGTAGACTCATTTCCCCGACATCACACCTAAGAACATCCTCAACTCACACTACACTCAAAGTCAACTACTCCCCATGGTTTTGTATCGAGACATGTTCCTGAAAACCACACACTATGCATACTTCACGCCACATCGACTGCATCTGATGGCAAGGAAGGACTCCTTTACCTGCTTTAAATGCACCCACAACAAAGCAGATATGTATCACTGTCTGTGGGTGTGTCTCATGATCCAGACTTTCTGAAGAGAGGTTACACAATACTTAACGAACAACAACATGACGCCCATACCATTGAATCCCAGTTTCCTACTGTTGGGACCCGTACGCGGTGACCCCATACCTAATAGACGCTTCTCTATGATCATAGCAGCAATGGGCCGCAAAACCATTCTTCAGGTTTGGAACCAGCCGGGCAGTCCAACATTCACTTTATTATTAACCAAACTTAAGTTCCTTTTTAAAATGGAATGGCTTCATACCCTAACCAACAAGGAACTTCTCGTGAAAAAAAATCCTCACGTGGAAATGCTACATTTCTACACTTGACACCTCCTTCCAATCTAGAGTTAGAGCAACTTTGGAGTACACGGCATGGTTCTCGACCAAGGTGGTGGTGGGAAGGGATCAATTGGGTGTGCTGCCCAGTGGCACTTATCCATAAACCTATACACGGCTCCTGGGGGCGGGGATGTCCAGTGGACCGGTAATTGTAAATAGTTATTGACGTTGGAAAAATATGAGGGGGGGAGGGGTGAAAGGCAAACCTATATAGATTCGGGGGATGCAGAACGATCAAAGTAAGGTAGACATAAAGAGCACTAGATAAACATACCTAAAGCAAATCTGTTAAATGTAGTAAAGTAGCTAAATTTGTATGACTTCCAATACAAAATGTCATTCTGACATGTAACGCCGACTACATAACCACTCTTTCATTGTTCTACCAACTCAACACACTCAGATGCTGATCACACCTCACGATAAAAACAGCTAACAAAGCCCTTGAATAGCACTGCAACAAACACAACCCCACTCCAACACAACATGTTGAAAGCAACACTCCCCAAGGTTATTTGTTTGTTTTCTGTTATTGTTCTCCTTTGACTACAAAAACTAAACTGGCAGAGAGCAACCATGTCAACCACAACAACAGGAAGAAAACCCTCAACAAAATAACTCTCTACTGTCTTTTCCTTTCTGTAATATATAATTGACATATTTACTATCATATGGCTTTTGCATAAGCCAAAAAATGTTACTTTAGCATACGATCTGCCATTGCAAAAATAAAGATTTAAAAAATATATATATATATTAATTGAGGCAATCGGCTAGACCTTTATCCTCTTCTACATACCTTCCTACTTTTGTTTTTAATCAAATTAATCCTTGTTATACTTTCCTTTTCTCATTTCTGTATCTAAAAATGTTTTTTTACTGACTGCTATTTTCTCTTCTGTCTGTGATTTGGAAGCTCTTATAACTTGCTTAGCCTCTTTCTGCCTAATCTTATAGTACTCTGTTGTTTTTTTATAATTACTAAATGCTAACTTTTAGAGTACCACAGTGCAGAGTACCACAGTGGCTTCTTACATTTTTTGCTTTAACTGACAAGCCTAATGCAATTTTCTGTTGCCTTCAACAGTGCATTTTTTAAATTAATTCCATTTCTCTTGGTCTCCATTTAAACTGCTCCAGTCTGATAATTACTCATTTACCCATACTCTAATTTTAGAAAAGTCTTATTTTCTAAAGTCTAAAACTTTTGTTTTTGTGTGATGTGACTCTGTGTGGTCTGGTGTCACTGTTCTTGTATTAAACCACACTGACTGATGATCACTGGATCCTAAACTTTCACTTACAGTAATATCAGATACCAAATCTCCATTTGTTAACACTAAATATAGTATGACCTCTTTATGAGTTGGCTCCTCAACGACTTGTTTTAGAGACAATCGCAGTAGGGAGTTAAGATTATGTGTGGTCCTGGCACAAACAGCTATTTTGGTTTTGCAGTTCACATCAGGAAGATTAAAGTCACCCATGATGATAACTCCCTATTTTCTCAACTAGTAGACGATCTAACTCTTCTATTTGTCCTGGAGGCCTATAAATCACACCTACATAAGTTACTGTGTGATAAACAAATTATAACGTAACCGAAACGGACTCTATGATCGCCTCAATAACTTTTATTAGGCTAGATATTATGCAATCCTTCACTTACAGGGCCAGCCCTCCCCCTTTCTTGCCTTCCCTGTCTTTTCTATAAAAAGAGTACCCTGGTATTGCTATGTCCCAGTCATTTTTCTCATTGTACCATGTCTCTACTACCTTCCTTTGCTTACTAATGTCCTCTTATTTGTCAAATAAGCTTAGTTATGCAAACCTCTATTCATATTTAACCCGGCAAGTCTACTAAATATTATTAAGTATTGGATAAAATTGTTGAACCATCTGTTTAGACCCATGGTAGTTAGATGCAGTCTTGTACACTGTATGTTGAACTTAACTAGAATTAAGTCAAAGGATTGTGGGCTTATATCTCTTCCTCATTCAATTCCTAGCAACAATGCTGTAAATCCTATTCCCCCTGTGTATTTTCCCTAATATTTTCTCCTAAAAATGATCACTGTCCCTTTTCCTGATATTTGTCTGGATCCCCTCAAACAAACTGCTCTTATAGTTTACTCCCCTATTTCTTCTATTTCTCAAAAATCCCAAATGTCTTTCTTTTCTACTCAAATTATTTTCTCAATAACCATTTCTGTTGTTTTTCTGTAACTGTGATTTTCTCAGTTATTTTCTCTCCTTTTCTATTTATTCCAGTTGTAAGTTCCTCAATTTTGGTTTCTTTGTGTCTTATCCTATCTCTCCAGTTCCCTTCTATATTTCTTCCCAACTCCACCTGAAATGTTTTAACAACTGAAACTGAGTAGGTTTGCTCTGTATATGGATGCCATCATACCATTTATCTGCCCTTGCCAGTACCAGTATTAAATCATTTGGTGTTGGATCAAACAGCCTTATAAACTCCTAGCAATCCCTTGGCCTATTGGCAATATGGCTTTGGGAACCAAATACCACCGCTTGTTGTGACTGGTGCAGATTCCACAAGCATATTATTCGTTGAAATACTTCCCTTGGACCATCTACTGGTCACATGGTAATATTTGTAATTTATTTTTTAACACTCACCAAGTATAAATTATTGGCGGCTGATCACACACATTTCCATTAAATCCTAGCAATTTGCTCGTTGGAGGACCCATGTCATACTCTAAAAAGTTCCATTTACTCCTCCAAACTCAGAACCCCTCCTCCCTCTTTAAACTTGTATGTGAAATTATTATAATTGTTTTTTGGTATACTCCCCCACAATTTCTGATAATTATCGTTGTCACTCATTGGCATTGGTCTTCTCTGTGCAAAGAAACCTGCAGGTATGTCTATCTATTGCATTAAACAATTCAAATAAAAGTACAGGGTCCTTTGGTACACAATCCAAATGTGACCCAGTAAGACATGTTTCTGGCATCCTATTTTAGATTTTCCTCTTTAGTTTTAAGTTTGTATTGCATTAATAAGGTTTAAAGATCAGTGATTTTTGCCCAAGCATCTTCCATTTTATTTGTTGCCTCCTCATTAACTTGTTTTTGTTCAAGTACCAAATTTATCACCGATTGTGGATACAATAAGCTTTTCCTTTTTTTTATATTATATTTGTTGTTACTGACAATTTCCTTTCGAACATTCATAAATCCATGACATTTTCCAAAGTCAGTATCTATTGGCCCTGAAAGCTGAGACACTGTATTATTATATAAATCAATAAAACTTTTAAACAGATATTTCAAAATCCTATAAAATATTTTGGCTAACTGTCGCAGCATGATCATTCCCTCCATCAATTCATTATACGTGATAAGTATTGTACCTAGTCGCAAATCTGTTGCTAATATTGACCATATGGCAACTGCCTGGGAAAAAGCTGAGAACATTCCAACTTAAATGTTTTTTTGACAATTTTTATTTAAGCCAAAACAACATATCGGAAATAGAAGGACAATATAATCTTGTCAAAATATTTCAACAACATTGACAACATAAATCCTGACATAGATCACATAATTTTTTTTTTTTTTTTTAATAATGCATTTCTGTTGTAATGCGTAACCCATAGTGATCAGGCCATTTTTCAATTTTATTACCGTTGAGGACCAGGGCTCTTTTTACATTTCTGCAGTGGATGTGTTTAGATGTAATTTGCCTCTTACACATTTACTGTACCCATACAAATTATATACCATTTTTCTCGCTATTAAATGTTCATTCTAAAGATACCATTATTTTCATCATATCATATAATTTACTAGAATAAAAAAAACAAAAAAAACACAGCTGGCCATCATGCACCCATGTCCCAGTTGGAACATGTCTGAAGGCGGCCAATGTAATTCACCTCCGTCAAACTGTATGTTTTTGAAAAGTACACACCCTAGGGCATTTCACATGGTGGCATTTCAACACTTAACATGCACTAATTCTACCACCAGTCTCTGTCACACGTTTTTGTGGTGTTATTTTTCACTCACACATTCTACTTTGGGCATAGATTCTAAGCTCCTGTTAGGTGTTAATGCCAAAGGACACCCCAATATGTACTCGGCATCATCTCCTGAGTACAGTGATAACACCCATGCATACGTTTGTCGTGTTCACTGGGGGGTGCAAAGCAAAATATCTGATATGCGTTTTTCAAATTTTACATATCTTGTTTGCCTATCTTCCTTTTGGGGGCCTTATCAGATATCCCAATGTATTTTCTTGCCATGAGCGTGCATATATTTGAAAAGTTTACACCCCACAGTAGTTGAAGAACGTGTGTGGAGGTAACTGTTCAATCCTCAATTTTACACATGCACACCGCTTTTTGACTGTGATTTAGGAGAGCCCGTTGTTGGTTATTGCAAGAAATGTAACAACCTCCCCCCCACCCCACCCCAAAAAAAAACTGAACGGCAAATGTTACAAAATAAATTAAAAATGGGCCAGCGTGTGGTATCGTTTGAAGCAGTCACCAATGCAGAGTCCAGGCTGCCCAGGGCAATCAGGACAGTAATATACACTGTCTTTTCTCTGCCCCCTCTTAGAACAGACCCTGCATCTTTTTTGGGGATTCTGCTTTGCCGCAGTAGGGGGAATTTTAAAAATAAAATGTGTAGCCCCAACTCTACTCTCTCCCATCACCGCCCGGGGAGCAGGTGCATCATGGTACAAAATCCCCGAAATGATCTGGAGCTGAAACTGTAAAAAGTTGCGTCCCGGGGTTTGCTTTTTTGAACAACAAGAAAGCGTTGTGGGTTGCAATCTGCATTAGGTAGATTGCAACCTTTTTGTACCAGGCCCTTGTATTTCGTATAATTAGGTAGGGCTGCAGCAGCTGATCTGCCAGATCAACCCCACCCATATGACGGTTATAGGCCTTGATGCACACTGGCTTCCTCGTTCTCTCAGCTCTGCCACATACAGGGACCTCCACAGTCCCCTCAGTGTGGATGGTGGTAAGAAGGTACACATCCTTCTTGTCTCTGTACTTAACTGCCAACAGCTCCTCTTGGCGCAGAGCTGAGGTCTCCCCCCTTCGTAGCCGGGTGCGTGCAAGTTGTCCTGGGAAACCTGTGCTGTTTTTTTTTAATTGTGCCGCAAGCTACTGTATCAAAACAGTACAGTAGCTTGAACAAAGGGACACTTGTATAAAAATTGTCAGTATACCAGTGGTACCCTTTGTTCATCAGGGGGAATATCAGGTCCCAGACAATCTTGCCACTGGTTCCCATATTTTCTGGGCAACCTGGAGGGTCAAGGTGGCTATCCTTTCCCTCGTACACCCGGAAGGCCTGAGTATACCCAGTCTCGCTATCACAGAGCTTATACATCTTCACACCATACCTAGAGCGCTTGGAAGGAACATACTGCTTGAATCCCAGCCTTCTCTTATACTTCATCAGGGATTCATCCACGTATATATTCCTTCCAGGTGTATAAGCCTCTGCAAACCTGGCAGCAAAGTGGGTAATCAGGGGGCGGATTTTATACAGCCTGTCAAACTGGGGATGCTCCCTAGGGGGACACAGGCTGTTGTCGCTGAAGTGCATGAAATGCAGAATCATTTCATACCTTTTCCTCAACATACATTGGGAGTAAATGGGGGTAGAGCAGATGGGGCTACTGCTCCAGTAGGAGCGGATGGAGGGCTTCTTTATGATTCCCATCAGCATAGTCAATGCCCAGAATCTTTTAAATTCTGGCACATCGATGGGGGCCCATTGCTGCTTTGCCAAAAAAGAGTCTGGATTTGTAGCTCGGAATTGATGGGCATATAAATTAGTTTGGGCGACAATGTTCCCCAATACATCATCGCCCAGAAACACCTCCATAAACTGCTGAGGGCTAAATCCTGTGACATCCAAATTAATGCCACGATTTGCAGGAAAGGATGGGATGTCTGGCCTCTGGCGATGAGGCACTACCCACTCCTCAGCAGTTCTGCCAGCTGGAGCAGCACGTATCCTTCTGGCAGGGACAGATACAACATCACCAGATACATCACTAGCAAGAGACACTGTATCTAGTGATGATGTATCTGAGCACCTGGCAGGGTCAAAATCAGGGTCAGAGTCTGACATAGACGCGTCAGACTCTAGCGCAAGGGTGGCATATGACTGCTCAGCACGGGTTGACTTCCGTGACCCATGTGCCATGATCACAATCACTTTACTTAGTGACCTGTCACAAAAAAAAATAAAAAATAACCCCTGAAAAAAATGAACAGACAGCAAAATAAGTGATGCTGTGCAAGAGCCTGCGATCTGTATAGTGATCACTGGCAGGACAGGGGTTAATCGTTCTGAAAAGAGCTTTTGGGTCTCAAAAAAGAAAAAAAGATAAAAAAAAAAAATGAACCCCTAAAAAAAAAGGCACAAACAGCAGAAAAGTGCTGCTGTGCAAGAGCCAGTGATTATAGTGATCACTGGCAAGACAGGGGTTAATGGCTCTGAAAAGAGCCTTTGGGTCTCAAAATTTTACAAATCCCTACCTATAAATACCTAAATCTCTCTAGCTAATCCACAGATCTCTCTCCCTCTCTCACTAAAACACAAGTGAAGAGAGGGAGGCAGATCCACACTAATCAGAGAAATGGGGAACACACTTGGGATGAAATTGCTAATGGGGGAAGCTGTGATTGGATGACCCCAGCCTGCCCCTTATGATGCGGCATGCTAGGGACGCCCCCAGAAGCCCCATGATTCACTGCCTTTAGAAAAAGGGGGGGGGGGTAGTTAATATTGATAATTTTATTTATTTTATATTTATTTGTTTATATATATTATTATATATGCACGGAGTGCCAGGACCCCTCAAGGCACTCATCACATGCAGAGCATCACTGCTATACTATCAGAGCTTCCAGAGCTCAAAATAGGTGCAGACGTACCAGGTACGTCCAAGGTCATTATGGACTGTTTTCTGCCAGACGTACCTGATACGTCCTCAGTTGGGAAGGGGTTAAAGGGGACATGGAAAAGGATTGAAGAGGTAAACAGGTCAAATAGAGGAAGAGAGTTGTGATTATCATAGTAACATTATTAGTTATATGAAGACATGGGTTAGGGATACCACTGTGGATTGACAATGGAATAAAAAGTATATGGGGTAGGGAGTGAAATAAGTATTTGATCCCCTATCAATCAGCAAGATTTCTGGCTCTCATATGTCTTTTATACAGGTAACAAGCTGAGATTAGGAGCATTCACTTAAAGTGTTAGAGTCTTAGAGTGCTCCTAATCTCAGCTCGTTACCTGTATAAAAGACACCTGTCCACAGAAGCAATCAATCAATCAGGATCCAAACTCTCCACCATGGCCAAGACCAAAGAGCTGTCCAATGATGTCAGGGGCAAGATTGTAAACCTACACAAGGCTGGAATGGGCTACAAGACCATCACCAAGCAGCCTGGTGAGAAGGTGACAACAGTTGGTGCGATTATTCGCCAATGGAAGAAACACAAAATAACTTTCAGTCTCCCTCGGTCTGGTGCCCCATGCAAGATCTCAC
Source organism: Pelobates fuscus (assembly GCF_036172605.1). Lineage (NCBI taxonomy): Eukaryota > Metazoa > Chordata > Amphibia > Anura > Pelobatidae > Pelobates > Pelobates fuscus. The sequence continues at coordinate 265,204,620 of NC_086320.1, forward strand.
CTTGTGGAGTTTCAATGATCATGAGAATGGTGAGGAATCAGCCCAGAACTACACAGGAAGATCTTGTTAATGATCTTAAGGCAGCTGGGACCATTGCCACCAAGAAAACAATTGGTAACACACTACACCGTGAAGGATTGAAATCCTGCCATGCCCGCAAAGTCCCTCTGCTCAAGAAATCACATGTACAGGCCTGTCTGAAGTTTGACAATGAACATCTGAATGATTCAGAGGGGAACGGGATGAAAGTGTGTGGATGAGATGAGACCAAAATCAAGCTCTTTGGCATCGACTCTACTCACCGTGTTTGGAGGAGGAGGAATGCTGCCTATGACTCCAAGAACAGCATCCCCACCGTCAAACATGGAGGTGGAAACATTATGCTTTGGTGGTGTTCTTCTGCTAAGGGGACAGGACAACTGCACTGCATCAAAGGGATGATGGACGGGGTCATGTACCGCCACATCTTGGGTGAGAACCTCCTTACCTCAGCCAGGGCATTGGAAATGAGTCGTGGATGGATATTCCAGCATGACAATGACCCAAAACACACAGCCAAGGCAACAATGGAGTGGCTTAAGAAGATGCACATTAAGTTCCTGGAGTGGCATAGCTAGTCTCCAGACCTTACTCCCATAGAAAATCTGTAGAGGGAGCTGAAGGTTCAAGTTGCCAAACGTCAGCCTCGAAACCTTAATGACTTGGAGATAGTGATGTCGCGAACATGAAATTTTCCGTTCGCGAACGGGCAAATAGGCACTTCAATAGGCAGGCGAATTTTAAAACCCACAGGGACTCTTTCTGGTCACAATAGTGAAGGGCCCCCACCCACCTGAGCCGTGGGTGGGGGCCCTAAACAAGAATAAGGGGTAGGGACCTAATGTCCCCCCCTTGGCCCCCACCCCTGAGCGGTGGGTGGGGGCCCTAAATACAAATTGGGGGGGGCCTAATGTCCTCCCCCCTGGCCCCCACCCCTGAGCGGTGGGTGGGGGCCCTAAACACAAATTGGGGGGGGACCTAATGTCATCCCCCTGGCCCGCACCCCTGCACAGTGGGTGGGGGCCCTAAATACTAATAAAGGGGGGTCCTAATGTCCTCCCCCTTGGCCCCCACCCCTGAGCAGCGGGTGGGGGCCCTAAATACCAATAAGGACCTATTGTCCTCCCCCCAGCCCCCACCCCTGAGTGGCGGAGGGGGGCCCTAAAATAAATGTCCCGTCCCCCCAGGTGACTAGGGGTCCCCAAACCCATAGTCACCCCCTCCCCCCCCCAAAAAAATGATCCCCCTACCTACTCTCCTCACCCTAAAAATAATGAGGGGGGGGGACATTTAACTAAGAACCTGTAAAAAAAAAATAATAACTTACCATTCAATGTTTTCTTTCTTCTAAAATCTTTTTTCAGCCCAAAAAAGGGCAAATAATTATCCATAATAACCGACGCAATAAAAAATAAAAAATAAATAAAATAAACGAGCGCCAAAAAAAAAAATCTATCTTCACCCGGCGAGGGCTCCGCGCAGACTGAGCTCTGCAGGGCGGGGTAAGACTTATAAAAGCCTTGCCCCGCCCTGCAATTAGGCTCAGAGCACTCTGATTGGTGGGTTTAAGCTATCCAATCAGAATGCTCTGACGGGTAAATGAAGAGACTGACATGTAAGTCTCTACATTTACCTGTCACAGCACTCTGATTGGTTGGTTTGAAATCCACCAATCAGAGTGCTCTGTGTCATTTTACACAGCGTGGGAAAGTTCTGTGGAATTTTCCCACGCTGTGTAATTGTCAGGATCGGGACAGGGATCCAACACGCAGAGTACAAACAGTAGCCAGATACGTATACCGGACCTTAGAATGGCCGGACTAACGTAAGTAGTACAGTATAGAATGGTCAAAGACAAGCCGAGGTCGAGGGTAACAGAAGACAGGTAAGCGAGAGACAAGCCGAATCAAGGGTAACAGAGATAAGCAGAGTAAGGTAAACAAGCCGGGTCAAAACCAAAAGGGATAATAGAATACACAAGCACTGAGTGACTAGAACAAGCTAGAACCACGACAGGGCAATGAGCTAATGAAAGAAGCTCTGTTAAATACCCTGTTCAGAGCAGTAACCACGCCTCCGAGGCGTCCTGATTGGTCCTGCAGCAATTGACTGACAGGTCGTTCCGGGGGAGTGTCCTGATGACTACTTCCTGCCTAGATGCTGTAAAAGGCAGTCACTCCCTCGCGGCCGGCCTAGCATGACCGGATAGACCGCGGGGAAGGGAGCCATCAGGCCGTCTGGATGGAGGAACAGCTAAGTCTCTACCTCTTTCGGAGGTAGAGACCACAGGTACCCTGACAGTAATTTGACTCATAACACTCTGAATGGTGGATTAAGTAACCAATCAGAGAGTTATGAGTCAAATCTGTGCCAACAGGCAACGAGCAGCAGACATGCAGAGAGCTGGGCAGCCCCACAGCTATACAGCTCCTTAAAACACACAAGCAACAAACGAAGAGCTGAAGCGAAGGGGGAAAAGCACCTACACCTGCTACGCCCACAGAAGCGCAGGATCACCCGCTGGAACGGCACACAACACCAAGACTCTATGCATACTCCAGGCGGAGGAAGGACTTGGCCCCACAAGGTTCCCAGGTCAGCGGCATGAAAACAGGCTTTCACACAAGCCGGGGGTTGGAGGTGCATGCTGTTCTACTACGATGCCTCTGCTATACACCTGAACTCTCCCGTGTACAACACATCCTTGCCTCTGGCGAGGATCGGCTGAGGCGCCCAGCAAGCAACAATGCACCCAAATATGGTGACAGTGGAGTCAGAGGCCAGAGAAAAAGCTATATACAAGCATTTCTTTATATTCGATGTTGATTGATTTTTTTTGCTTTGCTTTTGTTTCTTGCAGACCTCTGCTCCCAATCACATATATTCAACAGTGCACTGAACCCCTTTTAAGCTTGAGAGAACCGGAGTCCACGGTCTTACCCACTTAGTATATAATGTCACTCTTAAAATAAGTACACTCATGTAAATACATAGCATGATGTGCAGCAGTCAGTTGTTCGACTAGCCTGTTTAGTTTATGCCTTATCTATATGTTATTGAAAGCACATACACTAGGATTACCATGCTATGCAGCACTTTGATCGAGTTTAACGTAACCTAACATGATAGCAAGTCACTAGTATTTTTTTGTTGTTGTTTTTTTTTAAAGCATGATATCTTTCATTACGACGCTTGTTTAATTTTATATACCGTACTTAACCCGAATCTACTGTTTAATCTTGTTATTATATGTATAAAAAAGGTGCCTTGTCATAGAATCACTAATGCACACCTATTACAGCCAATGTACAGCTAAACTGTAATGTGATACCTTGTCCTTGCTATGCACCATCAAAATAAAGAATAAAAAAAACCAAAAAAAATTATATACTGATAATTTCTTTGTGAGTGGGCAAACGTTCAAAATCAGCAGGGGATCAAATACTTTTTTCCCTCACTGTAAATGTTTCACTTGTTTGTTCTGTATGTATTTGCACATATATATGCAGAATGTATATAAATGTGAAACACCAGTGTTTTGCATATAATACTAGGGAACATTTTACTGTAAATGTAATAATCATTAACTAGATTGCAGTTTGCTCTGAAATTTATTGGCATTGGTTGCGGAAAACTGCACTACTGTTGCCATGGAAACTCATTTTAAAACGTGGAAAAAAAATGCAATTCCTTATAGAATATTTTTTGACGTTTCTGGTTTATTTATTTATAATATTTTTGCTGACATACCAACTTTAAAAATATCACACGATGAACTACATCGGCGCACAATTTAGCAAATTCCCAATGGATATTGGATAATAAGACAGGAGCAGTTTTAGCATGTGTCAGTTTTATGGTAAAAGCACAGTAATTAAAGCAAGCACATGCAGGCTAACACTAAATGCAAGATAAACTGGCTGCTGTTCAACATTAGCTATTCAGTCGTAGAACCTGAGCAGAATGACAGCATTTGATTAAATAACAGAGAGAGGCATGGAGCTTTATTGATCAGGTTGGATTGAAATGAGTTTCTGATTTTTTTTGTTTTTTTTTATATGGTGGAGGTTACTGTGAATCTCTCTGCTGTTATGAGATCACAGCTGCTTCCCAGCATTTTAAAGCCAAGATAGGAGCTCACAGGCATATCCTCGGCAAGCTGCTGTTTTAATCCCCTTTCTGATATCTATGATTGGATGGATCACCTTTTTTTAATCAAGGATACCATAAATTGATCTTCAGTTTCCTGATTTACAGAAGACATAGGTAACCTGGAAATGTTATATTACGATTGCCTATATTTTTCCATAAGGACAGTATACCAGGTATTCATTTAACTTAATGTGATGTATGTAATATAAATAATATAATGTATACTTTGTGACCATCTTACTGTGTTAGCAAGTCATTATATGTGATCACCATAGTAATGCTATAATGAGACCTCTTTATACTTCATACAATGTTTGTTCTGTTTAAGGAGAAGAAGCTTTTGATGTTACTATGAATGCATTCATGTCATAACCTGAGAAGCAGTGTGTTGGGATTAGTGTGGGTTTATATTATTAAAATCCATAGCTATATGTAACCTTCTGAGTTTCACTGAAGAGTAGGGCATCCCATCTTACTCTGGTACTTACAGAGTTAATATACCACCTTGAATCTGATGATTTTATATGGTAATTTAAAAGAAGGCTGTTTTGCTAAGGATGTATGGAATCTATTTATATGACACATAACTATTTTTATTAATGTATCCATTTTATACTGTTTGTGTTTGTGTGTGTGTGATATTTATATTTATATTAAAATATTTATTATATAGTTATTTATATTATTTTTAAAACTATTATTGCCAACGGGATAAAGGAATGTAAAGATGTGAGAGAGGGAAAATTCTGATGAAGTTAAATCTTAATAATGTTTCATCACAAGGACCTTGCCTAGGGTGTGTAATTAGAGTCTCAACTAAAAGCCAGGAGAATTGCCTCTCATCCTTTGAGAACAGAACAATATTAAATGCCTAAGAAACAGTGACAGATCACAGAGCAGATTAGTTGCATTCACACCAGCAAGACCCTAATATTAAAATGAATTAAATGATTAGATATTTAATTGAAGACTATTTTAAAGTGCGTTATGGCTTTGCATGCATCTTATTCTTCTTTGACTCCAAGTTAATCAATAATTTAAATGCACTCCCTCCCTGAACCTGTTTGAAAAATACCTAATAAAAAGATAGAGGTTGTGGTATGTTAAAGAGTCAACATTGTTTTGTTTTATCTATCTGCCTACATTTGTCTGGGTGTACACTTATGCCATTTGCTCATATAATATACATTAGAAAGTATAAATATTTAAAGTGAAACCTATTATTGTTAGCTCGCCTCATTAAATTTCCCTTTTTTTTATTCTTTTTTTATGTGTTATATGCATTCTAATTTACATTTGGCAGTTGTTAAGTGAACCCATCCAATTTCCAATCCTAACAGAAAGCTTTTGATTTCAAAGATATGAAAAGCGAGAATCTAAAATATTGGGCATTCCTGCTCTTTCCATGAAACCAAATGAGGTGGACCCAGGTTAAAGCTGTCTGTATATAACCTGTTAATAGACATTAGTCAGTGCAGGTGAAGGAGACGAGGCAGGTTTGAAAAATACACTGAAGCTTTGACATAATTGAGACATTGAATGTGAATGTTTGGCATTCTTATGGTAAAATGACAGTGCAAATGATTTAAGTTACTTGACACTCACCGCGCAAACACAGGGACAGCTTTAGTATGAATTTAATTTGATATGGCAACTTTGTATTCATTGTGATATACTTGTCATTGGCTCCAATGTGAATAAGAATGACCAACATCATATATTCAAATATGAACATTTCTTCATAGTTTTATTCAGTCAACAGTCTGAGCTACTGTTTTAATGTAATATATTTTATTTTAAAGTTAACATTATACAAAGGCAACAGTAGGACTAAGAAGTAATCTGCTAAAATTGGCAGTGAATTATGCAAGCTTTACCAAAGTGTTCAAAATAAATGTGTATGGACCTTAAAATGTGGATTCATAAATTAGGTGTAGAAATGACAGGTTATTTTACTCAAAGTAAAGGTAAAAATAACAAATGGAGAGTCGAGTTTGCAAATGAAATGCACACTGTCAGATGAAATATCTTTAAACTTGCTGTTTACTCAAGACAAGTCAGTTCCAAAGTCAAGTTACTGAAATGCACTCACGCCCTCTGACTCAGTAAAAGTTGGGAAGAGCAATAAATAAACGCTAGTTTGATATCGGACATTTTGCAATTTGGTTATGTACTAACATCCTATAATATTCTTATCGCATATACATTATTTTCATACACACACATATACAGTATATTTATACATTTATTTATAATATACCCTATGTATATTAAAAACATGGAGCACATTGAAGCCATGTTGACTATTTGCACACACATACACCATTCACATGCAAACTGATGCACAGAGATCCACGCTGACACACACATACTGACAGAATGTGTCTAGCAGTGTGTATTAGTACCTACGTGTACATCTGGCATTGTGTATCTGTGCATATGTCCGAGAGTGTGTGTCTGGCAGTGAATATTCTTGTATGTATGGGTCTGTCAGTGTAGTGTATGCGTATCTATGAGTGTGTTTGGATTGTATATCTATTTGTGTATGTGTCTGTGAATGTGTACATCTGTGTCTAGGTGTGTATCTGTCTGTGGATGCTGCTTGTGGTGTTTTGTGTGCATGGGCGCTGCTTGTTGTCATGTCATCTGGGTAGTGTTTTCTGGCAAGGCTGTGAGTGGTGTGTTACACTGTGTGTGTAGGTGACTGTGTATATGTGAGGATGACTGCATAAATATAGGGGTTACTGCATATGATCACCTCCTCCATATCTTTTCATTGATTGACATTTCTTTTGTCCCCTCCCCCCTTTTCATTGCTCTTTACACCTCCGTTTGGCACCCATTTCCCTCATGAAAAAGATTCACTAACCTGAGTCCTGGCTGCTGCTGGAACTACTGTTCTCTTCACTCTCCTTGCTCTTGCTGGATATCTCCAGTCTACTGAGGGCACTGATGGTGAGGTTCTGCATCCTCCATCTCCCTACAGCTCTCTACCTTGGCATGCAACGTCCCTGGTGGTTTTTATAGTGCCGGTGACAATGCAGCCATGCTGCCTTCCAAATAAGTGCAAACCAAAATTGTTTGCACAAAACAATATTCAATTGCAATGTTAAAACTCATGTATACACGACTCTGTGGTGAGGGTGCATACTTGGAATTAAGTATATATGAGTTCCAATGTGAAAGGGTTAATGGATAACTCTTAAATTGGACAAATGCGATAACTGGAGAACCTCAAATTTCTGTTTTGGGGCTTCTTTAATATTACTAATTGATTTAGTAGTTGGCATTGAAAGTTACACCTCAATACGTTAAGATGACATAACATATGGCAATATAATAGTCTTAACAGTATGTAACACCTACCTCTAGTAATTTGGACATGTCAGTAAACTGATCAATTAAATTACAGATGACCTTCAATATAGACAAATGCAAAGTAATATACTTGGGAAATAAAAATAAACTTGACCGTAGGGCCTTAATAAGAGCTATATTAGCCAAATCAATAAAAAAGAAGGATTTGTAAATAATTGTTGACAGTAGTAGACTTCAGTATTGTGCAATGGCAGTAAGTAAGATATTATGCATAAAATGGGTGTTTCCTAAAAACATGGTGAAACTATAATATGATATCTTTACATACTGCATCTTATATGGTCTGCAATTTGGGCAATGAATATTAAAAACTGCAAAAAAAAAAAAAGTGGACTTCAAAATTAGCAAATAGTATGAATTTAAGCATGGCTGGTAAATTGTTCATTAAAAGACTGGACAAGGAACACTAGGTTGTCCTTTGAGAATTGATGAAAATACATTTCAACTGCAACAGTGCAAAGAGGAGTTTTTTTTTTGTTTTTTTTTATAAATCTGATTTAGTAGTTTTCTGAATGGCACTACGTTTCAGTCCCTTTATCAAGCAAGAAATGTTTACAATTGCAAACTATACCCCATTCGATTATCCACTCTAGCTCACTATAGTTTGTAATATAATAAAAAAATATAGAATAATGAATAAATGGGATAGGTGGTAAAAAAATAAATAAATAAGAATTAACATTTAAATTATACCAGGGACAGGCACAGGGCACAAGGTCTAAGTATCACAGTCTCTAATCTTAGTGCCATAGCTGGATTGATATGGTATTCAATAGACATGTGCAATTCGTTTCGGTCCGAATATGAATTCGGACGAATTTCGGACAATTCAGACATTCGGGTACTCCTAATGTCCTCCGCCCTTGCCCCCACCCCTGAGCGGCGGGTGGGGGCTCTAAATTGGAATAAGGGGGGGGGACCTAGTGTCCTCCCCCCCTGGCCCCCACCCCTCAGCGGCGGGTGGGGGCCCTAAAGTACAATAATGGGGAGGGGGACCTATTGTCCTCCCCCCGGCCCCCACCCCTGAGCAGTGGGTGGGGGCCCTAAATACTAATAAGGAGGGGGTACCTAATGTCCTCCGCCCTTGCCCCCACCCCTGAGCGGCGGGTGGGGGCTCTAAATTGGAATAAGGGGGGGGGGGGCTAGTGTCCTCCCCCCCTGGCCCCCACCCCTCAGCGGCGGGTGGGGGCCCTAAAGTACAATAATGGGGAGGGGGACCTATTGTCCTCCCCCCGGCCCCCACCCCTGAGCGGCGGGTGGGGGCCCTAAAATCAATGTCCCCCCAGGTGACTAGGGGTCCCCAAACCCCTAGTCACCTCTCTCCCCCCCCCCCCCAATAAAAAATATTTCCCTACCTACACCCCTCACCCTAAAAATAATGAGGGGGGACCTTTAACTAGGTACCTGTAAAAAAAAATAAAAAACTTACCATTCGATGTTTTCTTTCTTCTAAAATCTTCTTATTTCAGCCCCAAAAAAGGCCAAATAAAAAACCATAATAATCGACGCAATTATAAAAAAAAAAAAAAAAACGAGCGCCAAAAATGGCCCTCTTTATCTGTAGCATTATGTACAAGAATATAAGTAACTTGTAAACAGTTTCCCGGACCCTGCTGTAGGAAAGGTATATCCCATGACTCTTTCCCACTTCCCAAAGTATACAGATGGTTGGAGTCTGGTCTGTAAGTTGTTTATTAGTATGCTAAGGGATCAAGCCCCATACAAAGAGTTACAAAGGAGGGAAGAGGTCGGTAAAGTAGATGTTGTTGGGGTGTAATAAACAAATATACCTGAAGTTGGTGATAGCGTAAAATAGACATGAATGTTTGGGATGCTGAACACATCAGGGTCTGTATCTCTGCAAGCTTAGAGCCATCATTGAGGTGATGTACCTTAGGAAAGGAGACCATAATTTGAGGTCTAGTCCTGAAGGAAAGGACCGGCAATAAGTCAGGGGAAAAAAGCTCCATACACTGGGCCAAGTGTGTGTAACCAAGTGATAGAGTCTGAAGTCAGGAAGTGCCAGGCCACCCTTTGGTGAGGTGTTGAAATTTCATGCGTGATGAGGAGGAATCTGAGTGTGCTAGAGAAGATATTAGGCAGCAAAATCGGTATGGTGTCATACAAATAAAGTAGTTGTGTATTGTCCTGTATTGCGTGGAAAAATGCTTCAAGAGCATGAAAGAACAGCAATGACAAGAACGGTCATCCCTGTCCATTTTGCATATCAAAGGGCTATATAAAGGCGCCGTTCATGTAAACTCATGCAGAAGGGAAGGTTGATTTCTTATGGGTGAAGAATACACGTTTGTATTCCTGACCCTAAAGTGTTCCTTTAAAATAACTGAGATATATAAATACATATACTATATATATATATATATATATATATTGTGACAGAGTCTATGGGAGGGTAATAGAAGGAAGGTATCTAGGACCCAGAATCCTCCATAGTCTATACTCATTCACCTGCCCAATTAGCAACTGCTGAGGCTTTAATTAGCAGGTCTCAGAGCAGAAAGAGTCAGATACAATCTAACCTGCAGAGAGAGCAGGTCTGTGCAGAGCAGCATCTAAACAATGGGCTAAAGGTTGGTGAAACCAATGCTTATTTTTGATTTGTGTAGTTTATTACCCTGGTTAGTAAGGGACATTACTTTATGTTTAGTTAGTGCTCAAATTTGAGCTAGGATTTATTTTGTAGATTTTCCTTTCTGTTGTGCTGCAGTTTTTGAACAAACTGATTGCTGTATGGATTTTGTGCACGCTCTAAATAAACCACACTATTTTTGCACCAGAGACTGTTGTTCTATGCCTGTTACCCTAGAGGACTGTGTTGCTTTGCCCATAAAGGTCACAAGATGGTGGAGGATGCGGGCATTTAAAGCACATTTATACGGTCTGTGGGTATAGAGGCCTAAGGTACTGCGACTCTGCAAGCTGAGACTGGTTGTTTGAAACAGAGGCCTGCAGGTGTGGTGTGTGTGGTATTTACCAAGTGGCTGAAAAAAAAAAAAAAAACAACAAGCAAGATGGAAGAGTTAGTAAAAGCCTTGGTACAGGCTACTACTACCCAGCAAGACACAAACCGTGTAATAGCGGCGCAGATCAGTAACCTCATGGAGACACAGCGACAGGCTGTTGTGGTCCAACAGGAGACAAACCGCTTATTGGCCACACAAATAGACTGCATTATGGAAACTCAGCGGGAAGACAGAGACAGACTAACAAGTGCTTTGCAACAAACCATGCTGTCAAGTGTAACTACCCCTACTATGGATAGGGGGCGCCGGATTAGAGTTACTGACTTTTTACATAAAGTGAGTGAGGTTGATGACATGGAGGCTTACCTGACAACCTTTGAAAGGATTGCTACCCGAGAAGGATGGCCTCCAGGTCAGTGGGCAGGATTATTAGCCCCTTGCCTCAGTGGAGAATCACAAAAAGCGTATGATGATTTGCCTCTCAGCCAAGCACAAGACTATGACAGATTGAAAGCGGAAATACTAACACGGCTTGGAGTTACGCCTGCAGTGCGAGCCCAAAGATATAATGCTTGGGTTTATGATACCGAGAACCTACTAGGTCACAAATGTATGACCTCTTGAGACTTGCCCAGAAGTGGCTACAGCCAGAAATCAACTCTGCTGCAGTATTTATTGAGAAGGTGGTTATGGATCGCTTCCTCAGGAGTCTGCCGATAGGGCTACGGAAATGGGTCAGTCAAGCGGATCCAAAGGACCCTGAAGAAATGATGAACTTGACAGAGAGATACCGGTTTGCTAATGAAACTCAGAGTAAAGAACCTTACCTCAATGCCAAATTGCAAGGTAACAGGATACCTTCAAAGAAGTCTGGTGGGTTTAAAGAAACCAATGAAAAAAAAGATTCTGTACAGACCCATAGACAGACTGACTACCTGGAAAATTGGGTACCCAGGTTCCCAACCTGGCCACAAGGCCAGACTGAGAAAGAGATGAAGTGTTATAGATGTCAGGAGATTGGACATATTGCACGTAACTGTCCACAAACTGATGAACCTATGGAATGTAATTTGGGGAGGGGGGAGAAACATGGTGCAATGTTGGTATACACACAAATGTCTGCTTTAACAAGTACTGGTGGTATTAATCATGTCAAATCTGTAAATATGGAGGGGAGGAGTGTGCAAGCACTCTTAGATTCTGGGAGTGAGGTTTCATTGGTAAAGAGATCTTTACTTCAGAGTGAGCAAGTAGATAAAATTCACGGATATAATATGCATACATGGTGACACCCACATGTACCCCACGGCCGAGGTGGAATTTGCTACCGCGGTAGGGGTGATAAAACATAGAGTTGGGGTGGTACCATCATTACCTTATGATGCTGTATTGGGGCGTGATTTTCCCCTCTTTCGGAAAATTTGGGAAGATACTGTAATAAAACAGGATAAACGTACAGAGGTAGAGGCAGAAACAGTGGGGTTAGAGAATGGTTTCCCTTTTTCTACGATTGATTTGGAGCAATATAGTGAAAATGAACCCACTGTCGTATGTTTGGGTGAGGAAGGGGAACACAATGAAAGTGATTCCTCCCAAGTAGACAATCTAAGGGAAGAGGTGGAGTTCCATTATCTAGGTATTAGCTCAGGAAATTTTAGGGCTGCCCAATGGGAGGATCAAACATTGGTAGCTGCCCGTAACAATGTTCAGGTAGTGGAAGATACTCCTGTTAACCCGGAAACCCAATTGTCCCTTCCCTATTTTGCAGAAAAAAATAATTTACTTTACCGAGTAGAGAGGAGGGGGGTTGAAGAGGTTGAGCAATTACTGGTACCTCAATCCCACAGAAACCTAGTCTTAAAACTAGCTCACAGCCATGTATTGGGGGGGCATCTTGGGATTGAAAAAACCAGGGAGAGAGTACTAAGAAGATTTTACTGGCCAGGAATTTACTCTGCAATAGAGCGATTTTTCAAGTCATGCCCAGAATGCCAAAGAAAGGCTCCATTCCAAACTTTCCGTAATCCCCTCATTCCTCTTCCCATTATAGAAGTCCCATTTGAAAGAATTGCTATGGACCTGGTTGGTCCTTTACTTAAATCCGCTAGGGGGCACCAATATATATTGGTAGTACTAGATCAGGGGTAGGCAACCTACGGCACTAGTGCCATGCACGGCACTCGAGGTGTCTTTGCACGGCACTCAAGGCTGCTAGAGTCAAACAGGCTCTGGCCTATCAGGAGTCCCAGTAAAACTTCAGATATCTGCTAATCCGAAAAGGTGGTGAAGGACAATCCTCAATTTATGCATTGCAGCACGTAGAGGTAGTGATCTCAGATCACTTCCTCCCAGCACTTGTGAATAGGAAGCCACACTGCAGTAGAGCAGCTCGCAGTTGCTGTTGCAGCTCCTGTCCTTGACATGTACCTGGCCGGACTAGTCCCTACTGGAACCCAGGGAAGCCACCCACACTGCTAGATATACACAGAAATGCAGAATAACCCTCCCCTCATACAAATAATACGGACAGCCCACACACAAACATACACACAATCTGCACAAACGAAACACCACTAACAATCCACATACATGCACACAACCCCACATGCAATACCCCAAACAGCCCCCACACACTACCAAATGCACACTTTCACATATCCATCCACACACACACACAATACCACAAGCAGCACCCATACACAGCTTACATTCATATGTATCATACACAATACCATAAACTACTCATGAACATAAACAATATAATAGCTCATATACGCAGGGCCTTCTTTAACGCGGGGCAAACTGGGCAGCTGCACCGTGAGCCCTGCTGGCCTCAACTATTTCTAACCCTCTGGCTGGTAATCTGCACACTAAGGAGGCCCACCGGGTGGCCCATGCACAAAGGTCAGCAGGGACCCGGCACACGCTGAGGTGCTTTAACAGTGCGAGCGGGCCCCTTGCTTTTCGGCAGCAGGCTGGGAGGAAGTGACGGCCACGCATCACTTCCTCCCACAAAGAGAGGAGCGCGCAGGAAAGAAGAGTAGGCAGATTGGAGGGGGCTGGCCAAGAGCTCTAGACCCCGACTCCCAACGCCTTCAGCCACTAACAAGAAAGGTAGGAAACTGGAGGGTGAGTTTTAAAGTGTATGTCTGTGTCAGTATGTCTGTCAGTGTGTGTGTGTGTCATATCTGTGTGTGTCAGTATGTTTGTGTGTCAGCATGTGTATGTGTCAGTATGTCTGTGTGTGTGTCAGTATATCTGTGTGTGTGTCAATATGTTTGTATGTCAGCATGTCTATTTATGTGTCAGTATATCTGTGTCAGTATATCTGTGTGTGTGTGTGTCAGTATGTTTGTATGACAGCATGTCTGTGTGTATGTCAGTATGTCTCTGTGTGTGTGTGTGTGTGTGTGTGTGTGTGTGTGCTTGCAATCACGCCAACACCACATACAAACATATTCCACAAAAACACACAAAAACTGCTTAGTGCTAAATACAGACCTGCAAACATGAGTAAATGGTAGAGCCCCAGCTGTCAATGCATTTCTGGAGTTGCACGACAGATGGGGATCTACCTTTTAATCACCCGTGCAACAGGGAGACCGCCAAGAATTCTTGCACCTCTCTACTTTAGGTCCACCACTGTGTTGAGGTGTAGAACGTGATTGCATGCCTGGGAAGGGGGGGGACAAGGTCCAGGGGGCCCTAAGCAAATGCTTTGCCCAGGGTCCAGTCATTATTAAAGACAGCCCTGCATATATACGCACAAATACAATGATACAAAGCAATTACAGTACAAACACAAGCAGAATACAGCAGCACACACACCTCGATTTATAAAAAAAATAGGACGGGCACGCTACAGGACATCACAATCCTATATCGGCACAGTGCTGCTAAAAGGTTGCCTACCCCTGTACTAGATTATGCTACCCGGTATCCCGAAGCTATACCTTTAAGAAATACCTCAGCTAAAACCATTTCCAGAGAGTTAATGTTTACGTTCAGCCGGGTTGGACTACCTAGAGAAGTTCTTACAGACCAAGGTACTCCTTTCATGTCACGAGTGATGAAAGAGCTATGTAACTTATTGAAGATTAGACAATTGAAAACTTCAGTGTATCACCCACAAACTGATGGGTTAGTGGAAAGATTTAATAAGACCTTAACCCCTTAAGGACCAAACTTCTGGAATAAAAGGGAATAATGACATGTCACACATGTCATGTGTCCTTAAGGGGTTAAAAGCAATGCTCCGTAAGGTAATTGATAAAGATGGTAAGAATTGGGATCGTTTGCTCCCATATCTAATGTTTGCTATCAGAGAAGTCCCCCAAGCTTCCACAGGGTTCTCACCTTTGAATTATTATATGGCAGACATCCTAGAGGTCTCCTTGATGTTGCGAAGGAAACATGGGAACAGAAACACACGCCTCATAGGAGTGTTATTGAACATGTGGCACAAATGCAGGATCGCATTGAGGCCATAATGCCAATTGTCAGGGAAAATATGGAGAGAGCTCAGGAAGCCCAGAAAGCTAGTTCTAACAGGAATGCTAGACTTAGGGTCTTTCAACCTGGAGACAGGGTTATGGTACTAATCCCCACAGTAGAAAGTAAATTCCTGGCAAACTGGCATGGCCCATACGAGATCATTGAACGAGTCAATGAGGTTAATTATAAGGTGAGACAACCTGGTAGAAGAGAGCCCGAACAAATATACAACATAAATTTACTTAAACCCTGGACAGACAGAGAGGCCTTGATGGCCATGACAGATAAAGTTCCTCTGACTAAAGTAAACAAAGTACCAGAGGTTAACATTGCTGACACTCTAGCACCTCATCAGAGAAATGAGGTCCGAGAGTTTGTTCTTAGAAATCGGGATGTGTTTGCTCCAGTACCCGGAAAAACTCATGTTATTAAACATGACATAATTACGGAACCTGGAAAAAGGGTTAACTTAAAACCCTACCGAATCCCAGAGGCCAGAAAAGAAGCCATCAAAGCAGAGGTCCGAAAGATGCTTGAGCTAGGGGTTATCGAGGAATCACAAAGTGAATGGAGTAATCCTATAGTGTTGGTACCCAAGCCAAATGGAGAAATCAGATTCTGTAATGATTTCAGAAAATTAAATGAGATATCAAAATTTGACGCTTATCCCATGCCTAGGGTTGATGACCTAATAGAGAGATTAGGACGGTCCAGATATCTGACTACATTAGATCTGACTAAAGGTTACTGGCAAGTTCCCTTAACGGAGCGGGCCAAAGAAAAAACAGCTTTTTCCACACCAGATGGTTTATTTCACTATAGAGTCTTACCTTTTGGGTTGCATGGTGCACCTGCCACCTTCCAAAGAATGATGGATAGAATCCTTAGACCCCATAGTGAATACGCGGCTGCCTACCTTGACGATGTGGTTATACACAGTACAGATTGGGAAACACACCTTCCCCGAGTTCAGGCAGTAATAAAGTCTATACGAGATGCAGGTCTAACTGCCAATCCATCCAAATGTACGATAGGTTTGGAGGAGGCTAAGTATTTGGGCTACACTATTGCCCAAATTTTCATGGGTCTCCTGAAACCACAGAAAAGTAAGGTAGATGTGTAACGGACCGTTTCAGCATAAAAGGGGAAAAATCCGTTTAGGCGATAATCCCCTTTTCTAGAGACAGGCACAGCTACTGCAGAACACCAAACTCCCGATCTGGATACGAAATAACACTCCGAACTAGAACAGCTGAACAAGAAAAGCATACAATCCGCTTACACTCTTGGCAGTCAGCTTACAATCCAATTCCCCCCAAGAACGAGACGACACTTCATTTTGAGGGTTAAGCAGGCACTGTGGACTGGGACACCCAGTCTGGCTTTTATTACAAACAAGTACATACAGGACACTCCCAGGGGGAGGATGAAATTAACCAATCACATGGATGTACCTCCCACACATTTCCTCCCCTTAGATTAACACTTAACACAATTATACCGTACACCTTTTTCCCCAATTCCTGGATGTACCCCAAATACATAGGCTACACCTCCAAAACAGGTATCCCCTGATAGCCCTTATTCAGGGGGACAACATATGCAAGAATCAGCCCATTCGGATAAACGGTTCGGAAGTTATGGGACTTTAAAGTATTGACCGACCGCATGGGTAAAGTATCCGAAAACAGTTCCATGCATTTTGGCCCTGCGGTCGGTCACAAACAAGGGAATGAAAACAGGCGAATTGCCTGTGTTATAGAGCCTGGAGAGGGTTTGAATGAATTCCCTTGTTTATGGGGTTCTTTCTACCGAACGGCGGGTCATTCGGTAGTTTCCATACGAATTTCTGGAAGTATGGAGGTCTCAGCGGTGTTTGCCTAGTCAAGTGTCCGATTTTAGTTCCAGACACTCGACGGCAAAACACCGCTGTTCGGTAGTTTAAGATGGCCGCCGCCACGTGTTGGTTTCCTGAATGGCGGCCACCCAGAGGACACAGAACACATTACATGATTGCCAATTACCCGTTTGCAACATTGTTGCAAACGGTAATTGGAGGCACACTTAATCCTGGGTGGTCTGGTTGTTCGGTAGTTTCCTCAATACAATGAATGGAGTGATTCTACCGAACAATCAGATGAAGGCTGCATATATATATATAACCCAGGTTAACTGCATACATAAATACATATACAATATACAGGCAGTACAATAGGATATGCTTCACAGTCTTAAAGGGACAGTAGTCCCAAAATGTCCATTGCTGATTTTAAAGGGCCAGTAGCAGCAATATAAATTAGTACATGCCCAAATATAGTCTTTAAAGTGCAATATGTCCAGGGGCCATAGTCAGCGGGCAGGAGGCTAGCAGCCAGGCTTCTCCAGCCCACAGTGGCGAAGTTGGTTTCGCCACAATTCTCCCCTTTACCAATTAGACTAACAGGGTATCTGACCTCCTGCCGGTCGGTGCCCTGGTTAGTCCAGCAACCCACCCACAGAACAGAAGTAGTAGAGCAGCCCACCCATAATAAACAGTTACCACATCTGGGTGAGAGAGAATTTTGTCCAAGTTCAGGTGCCTCCCCACGGCTGGGTGAGAGACTGATAGGCTGCCTTGGTGGGTTGCTGAGGGGGCAGAGACCAGCGGTACTCTGTCCTGTTGCCAGCACTACCACGGGAGTAGTCTGGTGGGAGCCTGGCTGCTGGAGACCGACTGTCTCCCCTTTAGATATATTGCTCTGTGGCTGGGGGACAGGACCAACCGTCCCTACCCCTGGGGCTGTAAGTGCAGAGACTACGGTCCCATCTGCACAGATGTGGGGCTTAACATCTCCCCTTGGTGGGTTAGGCTGCCGCTGGAGAGAGGGTGTAACAAGCTCCTCTCTCTGGACGGTAAACTGCCGCTGGGGAGGGGGGTTAGCAGGCTCCTCTCCCTGCCACTCTCTCTGCTGGTGGAAAGGGGGACCAGCTGTCTCCCCTTTCATTCTCTTGTCCGGCTGCTGGGGTGCGAGACTGACTGTCTCTGCTCCCTGCAGGACACACTGTCGCTGGGGAGGATGGACGACACCATCAGCTCCCTGGGATACACACTGCCGCTGGGGAGGAAGGGCGACACCTTCTGCTCCCTGGGACACACACTGCCGCTGGGGAGGATGGACGACACCATCAGCTCCCTGGGGCACACACTGCCGCTGGGGAGGGAGGACGCTGCTCTCCTCTCCCTTCGCTTCACACTGCCTTCTTGGCATCTCACTTTGCTGCTGGGGGGCAGGAACAACAACCTCTGCCCCCTGTAACTCAGCCTGCCGCTGGGGAGGAAGGACTGCACCTTCGGCTCCCTTGGACACACACGGCTGCTGGGGAGGATGGACGACACCATCAGCTCCCTGGGGCACACATTGCCGCTGGGGAGGGAGGACGCTGCTCTCCTCTCCCTTCCCTTCACACTGCCTTCTTGGCATATCACTTTGCTGCTGGGGGGCAGGAACAACACCCTCTGCCCCCTGTAACTCAGCCTGCCGCTGGGGAGGAAGGACTGCACCTTCGGCTCCCTTGGGCACACACGGCTGCTGGGGAGGATGGACGACACCATCAGCTCCCTGGGGCACACATTGCCGCTGGGGAGGGAGGTCTGCAAACCCCCTGGCCCGCTCTGATTCCCGCGGCAAGTACTCTCGCACTGCTTTCTTCACCTGCTGTATTAGATCCTCTGAGAGGTTGGGTCCGCATATAGCCAGCACCGCGGTGACCTCTCTGTCATACGCCTCTTGAGTGTAGCTGGGTGCCATGCTTGCTCTGCTGCAGTTGGTTCCTTGTAGATAGGGGCGCTGTACGGGTACTGGCGTTGCCCTCACTTTGTAATCCAGGAATGGTGTTGTCTGTAGCTGTCCCTCTGGTTGTAGGAACGATCCCGCCGCTTGCCACCAATTGTAACGGACCGTTTCAGCATAAAAGGGGAAAAATCCGTTTAGGCGATAATCCCCTTTTCTAGAGACAGGCACAGCTACTGCAGAACACCAAACTCCCGATCTGGATACGAAATAACACTCCGAACTAGAACAGCTGAACAAGAAAAGCATACAATCCGCTTACACTCTTGGCAGTCAGCTTACAATCCAATTCCCCCCAAGAACGAGACGACACTTCATTTTGAGGGTTAAGCAGGCACTGTGGACTGGGACACCCAGTCTGGCTTTTATTACAAACAAGTACATACAGGACACTCCCAGGGGGAGGATGAAATTAACCAATCACATGGATGTACCTCCCACACATTTCCTCCCCTTAGATTAACACTTAACACAATTATACCGTACACCTTTTTCCCCAATTCCTGGATGTACCCCAAATACATAGGCTACACCTCCAAAACAGGTATCCCCTGATAGCCCTTATTCAGGGGGACAACATATGCAAGAATCAGCCCATTCGGATAAACGGTTCGGAAGTTATGGGACTTTAAAGTATTGACCGACCGCATGGGTAAAGTATCCGAAAACAGTTCCATGCATTTTGGCCCTGCGGTCGGTCACAAACAAGGGAATGAAAACAGGCGAATTGCCTGTGTTATAGAGCCTGGAGAGGGTTTGAATGAATTCCCTTGTTTATGGGGTTCTTTCTACCGAACGGCGGGTCATTCGGTAGTTTCCATACGAATTTCTGGAAGTATGGAGGTCTCAGCGGTGTTTGCCTAGTCAAGTGTCCGATTTTAGTTCCAGACACTCGACGGCAAAACACCGCTGTTCGGTAGTTTAAGATGGCCGCCGCCACGTGTTGGTTTCCTGAATGGCGGCCACCCAGAGGACACAGAACACATTACATGATTGCCAATTACCCGTTTGCAACATTGTTGCAAACGGTAATTGGAGGCACACTTAATCCTGGGTGGTCTGGTTGTTCGGTAGTTTCCTCAATACAATGAATGGAGTGATTCTACCGAACAATCAGATGAAGGCTGCATATATATATATAACCCAGGTTAACTGCATACATAAATACATATACAATATACAGGCAGTACAATAGGATATGCTTCACAGTCTTAAAGGGACAGTAGTCCCAAAATGTCCATTGCTGATTTTAAAGGGCCAGTAGCAGCAATATAAATTAGTACATGCCCAAATATAGTCTTTAAAGTGCAATATGTCCAGGGGCCATAGTCAGCGGGCAGGAGGCTAGCAGCCAGGCTTCTCCAGCCCACAGTGGCGAAGTTGGTTTCGCCACAAGATGCTATTATGGATTGGCCACGTCCTGTGACAAAGAAACAAGTTCGGGCATTTCTGGGCTTAGTGGGCTACTACCGTAGATTCATACCTAACTTTGCTACGATCGCAAACCCGTTGACAGAACTAACTAAGGCAAAAGGCCCAGTTATGATCAAGTGGACTCCCGAGGTAGAGAAGGCATTTAATACCCTGAAGGAGGTTTTGTGTGCTGACCCAATTTTGGTTGCCCCTGACTTTACAAAAGAATTTGTGGTACAGACAGATGCGTCTGATGTGGGCCTAGGAGCAGTTCTTTCTCAGGTACACAGGGGAGAAGAACATCCCATTATGTACCTGAGCAAGAAGCTGAATCCCCATGAACAGAGATACTCAGTGGTTGAGAAAGAATGCTTGGCCATAAAATGGGCACTGGAAACACTTAAGTTTTATCTGTTGGGGAGAAGGTTCAAACTTGTCACAGATCATGCGCCATTGACGTGGATGAGACATAACAAGAAAACAAATGCCAGAGTAATTAGGTGGTTCCTTAGTCTTCAGCCATATAACTTCTCTATGGAGCATAGAGCTGGTAAAGACCAGGGGAATGCAGATGGTTTATCCAGAGTCCATTGTTCGTTGTCAAAGGTCGCTACGACCGATGGGTCTAAGCTGGCGGGGGGGATATGTGACAGAGTCTATGGGAGGGTAATAGAAGGAAGGTATCTAGGACCCAGAATCCTCCATAATCTATACTCATTCACCTGCCCAATTAGCAACTGCTGAGGCTTTAATTAGCAGGTCTCAGAGCAGAAAGAGTCAGATACAATCTGACCTGCAGAGAGAGCAGGTCTGTGCAGAGCAGCATCTAAACAATGGGCTAAAGGTTGGTGAAACCAATTTTTGATTTGTGTAGTTTATTACCCTGGTTAGTAAGGGACATTACTTTATGTTTAGTTAGTGCTCAAATTTGAGCTAGGATTTATTTTGTAGATTTTCCTTTCTGTCGTGCTGCAGTTTTTGAACAAACTGATTGCTGTATGGATTTTGTGCACGCTCTAAATAAACCACACCATTTTTGCACCAGAGACTGTTGTTCTATGCCTGTTACCCTAGAGGACTGTGTTGCTTTGCCCATAAAGGTCACAATATATATATATATATATATATATATATATATATATATTTAATACATTGCTAAACACAAATACACACACCAGTCAAGCCATAGGACTTATTTTCACACAGAAATCTCACTTTAACAGTGCTCTCATTACTGCAAGGGATTCTGGCTAAGATGCTTACTCACTTTGTTTATGCAACCCTAGCCACACCTCACTGCATGTGACTTGCACAGCCTTTCTAAACACTTCCTGTAAAGAAAGAGAGTTTTACCTTCATTTGTTGCACATTCTGTTTCATTTTGAATTTATTTTCCCCTGCTGCTAGGTTCCCTAGGGACACCTCCAGTGACAGTCAGTCACTCAGATGGCCACTAGAGGTGCGTCCTGGGTCAGAACTGCACAGCGTGAGATGCTGATTGGTGCAGCATGACGTTTTGCCATGCGTGTGCATTAGCCTCTCAAATGCTTTCCTAGGGAAAAGCATTGAATTGGCTGAGATCGTCAATTCTGATGATCTGTGCCAAGAGAGAAGGGGGTGGGCGAAGCCAACATCAATTTACCAACATTAGTTCAAACTATTTTTTTCTGCGGTTATTGCTGGGTATCAACAGGGTGGGTTGCAGAGCAGCAACCCTGCCCATAAGTGACTCTGTTCTATCATCTGACAATTCCTAAAATGTGGGTGCATGTGGACTTCATATGTCAAAGGGACACTCCAGGCAGCTAAACAGGTTAAGGGTAAATTAAAGCTAACAAGCTCAAATACCTGTGGTTAGATTATTTTAATTCAATTTGGTGTCGTTTTCCTGTACTGCTGTAAATGTTTTGCTGATTTCAGCAATATAATCCAGCCTCTTTAGCCACCCTTCGAATTTCAACATCTTACTGATTCACAGTCTCTAAAAGAAACCTATATCTTTCAGCAAATGAAAATGGAAGCATGTATTTTGTAGTGTAAGGAAAGTTCACAGCACAGACGGCACTGCAGTATTTAGGGAAAAAAGCATCTAGTGGCAGTAAGTTTACTATTATGGGGGGGGGGGGGGGGTAATAAGGATATGCATTTTTATTTACCTATTTAGTTCCTTTAGGTCTTTACAGATATGCCAATGATACAGGAAATGAAAACCAGAAAACTAAACTAGAACTAATATTACAATACATTTGCGGGCAATTAGGCTAGTATCATGAATATTGTAATTATGCAATAAATGATTTAGGTTAATCACAGTTAAGTTAAAGTACCAATCCATTAATAATTTCTCTGTGATTAATCCTTACCTTTTTAGGTGTCTCAGCATATCTAAGAAGAGAGAGACACTTGCTATTGATCTCTCTCTCTCCTATAAATGTCATCCTTTGTGGATCATGCAGTGTGTTCATTGTAGCCTTTAAATACGGTCTACAAAAAAAAATCAACTTGGCCTGGAACCACGTGCCAAGCTTTCTTTCTTTTGGAATTCACAAATCAATACTCCTCCATTAACATGCAGAAATTCCGATTCCCAGTCACTCCCAATACTCCCAGTTACACTCACCGCTGCACACTCCCATAAACACAAAACCACAGCTGCACAATTTTATACACATGCAGACAATACACGCTTCCCTATCCTTTTTAGTGCTTGTAGAGTTCATATTCATAAGATCTCACGGAAAGCTGTTTACTTGCATTATGTGCATTGGCCGGTTTAATCACTGAAGTTCTTGCATGTGATTATAAAATGCTAGAACTTTAGTAATAAGGCTGACTAAAGCACAGAATGCCAACAGCCACTTCTTCCAAGCCAGTCTTTTTAATCACATTAAATAAGGACGCCATTTTTATTATATATATTTATTACATTTCCTGTTAAGATCACACCTTGAAGTGTGGCCATGGACCACATGGTAGTATTTACACTGAGACGTTGAGTCTGTGTTCGATAAAGGCTGGTGGCTGCTCTGAAGGCTTCTGCAGAGGTTTACACTGGGTCATTGTGTCTTCTTCAAAAATGTCTTGGCTAGGGCCAAGCTGCTGTACACTCCCAAGTGCAGGAAAAAGTATTTCCCACAAGGGACTGCCATAGTGACTGCCTGGTGCTCAGGAGAAAAGGTGGAATAAGACTTTCAAACATTACTGACAATCTCAGGCAATTTGGGGCAGTCACACTCTCCAAACCTGAATTTCCACTTACATATAGCTAGGGGTTAAGTGGAAATTTAGAGCCCTTAATAAATCAATTAAATGTTGGGTGAGAAAAACCTCAAGAACCACCAACAAACGAAGATAATACAGGTCATTGTTAAGTACTCTCATAAGCACAACACAGGAATGTGGTTTATATAGCTTTATGTTATAAAGCGAATATATGTTATAATGTCTTTATTAGCTAACATTCACGCTTTCTGACATTTGATTTACCTTGTAAATACTCAAAGGTAATGCTTTCCTTAGAAATCAGTCAGAAATGACAATCGCTTCATTGAACAATTGCATTACGCAATCAAGCATAAAATTTATTTTAAACACTGGTTACACAGCACAATACATTGGGTTACAAGGAGGATATCAGGTAAAATCCTGTATAAACATAGATCAAAAGGGCATATATTTATATTGGAATATGCAGTAAGTGGAAAACTACAGTGTAAGTAAATACATTGAATTTTACTGCTTGTATTTATAAAGAATTGGTTGGTATTCAGTGGCATGCAGAATCAAAAAATGCCAGTAGAATCTAAACTTTCTGACTGCAACATAAATATAATGTACACATACTATAGCATTGTCTTAAAAAAGGGTCTATATTGCAGGCAAATATCTCCAAGAGGAAATATGGCCGGACATATTCAGATCCTTTCCTAACTTTTCCTACCTCATAACTGCCATCCAGAAGCCCTGTACATACTGCTTTAAAATGTGAGAAGAGAAAGAACTGATATCATTTAAAGTTCCTCTGGTGGTTGGGAATGAAATGGTTGACTTGCTGAAATGGTTTCATTAATTTGACACTCCTACAATTAGGTATATGGGATACTTATTTATTGCACGGGAGCTCTGTTAATATACGGTTTTAAAAAAAACAAAAAACAGATGTATCCCATAAGCCCCTTTGGACTATATATTTAAAGAGACACAATAGGTACTCAGATCAGATCTCAATGTAGTGGTGCCAGGTCCCTGTGTTTTTGTCCCTTATGTGTAAAACATTACCATTCTGCAGGAACATTAATGTTTTCTTTGCAGGATTTAAATGTCTTTAGTGGCTGTCACTCAGACAACCACTTGGGGCACTGCCAAAGAAATAGCAGAACAAAACTGCTATTTCAGTCAGTTGATGTCATAGAGGCCTCTTGATTGGATTGACTAGGTACAGCAAGTTATATCTTTTAAAAGTGCTCACAAAGTCACTTAGATTGTTCATAACATTAGTTAATGTTTGAGGCTCTAGCACTCGAATTTCTACATGTGTATTCTCCTTGAGCTGCTCAAGTGAACGCGGTTTGTTCACATACACCTGCTTCGTCAGATATTCCCACAAGGAAGTAATTAGGAGCTTAAAGCTTGGCGAACGTAATGGCCAATTAACCTGGGAATTTCTTGAAATTATCCACTGGCCAAATAGTTGTCATTTTGAAAATAAATTGATCTTCATGATCTCAGCCAAAGAGGCAGGACGACAGTGGGTAGACTGGCAAAGCGAGGGAGAAAAGGTAAGTAAATCTGCATTTTAACTCCTCATAAGATGGGTCACTATCGCGTTAGGAACTCCTAACAATCTAGTACTCCTTCAAGGAAAACGCAGTGGTGTTAGTTTTCTTACCACATTCAAGTGTATCTGCATCATGCAAAAAAAAAAAATGTATCCTCAATCATTCTTTCAGAATGAGTTCCTTGCGTTTGGAATGTCCCTTTAAATTACAGTGTTAGCAATGTATTGTAGAAGCATTATAGTTTATACATATAAAATACTTTTCTTTACTGTTTAGTTCAGAGAATTGCATTGTTATATTAATCTCCAACCTCATATTAATCTGTGTTTTGTTTTTCTTCATATTTGCCTATGGTTCTGTACGGTTCAAATATAATGATCTGTGAACTTTAAGAACATTATCACAGGGCTAAATGTGTTTATTTTATGTAATATTATGCTATCTATTCCATCTCAAAACATCAACTATTTATTTTGGTTTCAGGGTCCTTGTAATGCTATTTATCCTCTGTGCAAGGAACATTTAATTTGGTTTAATCATTGACCCTCATTATTCAGTCCTGTCGTCAATCTCCAGCAGCCCACAGGAGAAATATTGCTCTGTGTATGGCAACTATGCTAATGGCATATGCTCACATACCGCTGATTGAAATCTCTGTGTGGGAGACAGAAAGATACAGTGAGACTGCAGACAACACATTGTACTGTATTTGTAGTCATAGAGGATCTCTTGGAATATTTAATATGTCCACATATTACAGAGTCACAGAATCACAGTTACTGCAGACACATTATTCTCTTACAAAATGTGAACACCCAAACTATTACTAAATGTAAAAGAGAAACATATATAATCATGAATAGATGCTCTTTATTTAATCGACATAAATGTCACATTTGAAGCATAAAATCAACATATGCTTAACCCCCGAGTATTTTGGGTGTCCTGGAATGCAATGTTTAACCCCTTAAGGACCGGACTGTTTTTGCGATGTTGCACATTTGCGACCAGGCATCTTTTTACACTTTTGTGGTGTTTGTGTTTAGCTGTAATTTTCCGCTCTCTCATTTACTGTTCCCATACAAATAATATATTGTTTTTTTCAGGACAAAAGGGGCTTTCTTTACATACCATTATTTATATAACCTCATGTAATTTAATTTTAAAAAAATGAAAAAATATGATGAAAAATTGAAAAAAAATTTTTTTGACTTTTATGTGAAAAATCTTTTACTCATCTACAAAAGCGAATGAAAAAAACTGCTAAATAGATTCAAAATTTTGTCCTGAGTTTAAAAATACCCAGTGTTTACATGCTTTTTGCTATTTTTTTGCATGTTATAGGGCTATAAGTACAAGTAGGATATTGCGGTTTCAAAACATACATTTTTAAAATGTATCAATAGTGACATTGTAACACTATTATCTGTCATAAATCGCTGAATAACACCCCGCATGTACATATTTTTTTTAAAGTAGACAACCCAGGGTATTCAATATGGGGTATGTCCAGACTTTTTTAGTAGCCACTTAGTCGCAAACACTGGCCAAAGTTAGCGTTCATATTTGTTTGTGTGTGAAAAAAGTAAAAAACTAAATTGAACGCTAATTTTGGCCAGTGTTTGTGACTAAGTGGCTACTAAAAAAGACTGGACATACCCCATTTGCAATACCTTGGGTTGTCTTCTTTCGCAAATGGTATGCCATCATGGGGGTAATTCTCATTCCTGGGCTACCATACGCTCTCAAAGGCAACGTAACCAACCTGGCCATTTTCAATGTAAAAATATTTGACCCATATATTTGACCCTGTAACTTTCAAAAACGCTATAAAACCTGTACATGGGGGGTACTGTTATACTCGGGAGACTTTGCTGAACACGAATATTAGTGTTTCAAAACTGGAAAATGTATCACAACAATTATATCATCAGTAAACGTGCTGTTTGTGTGTGAAAAATGCAAAAAAAGTCACTTTCACTGACAATATCATCGCTGTGATATGTTTTACTGTTTTGAATCACTAATATTTGTGTTCAGCGAAGTCTCCCGAGTAAAACAGTACCCCCCATGTACAGGTTTTAGGGTGTCGTAGAACGTTACAGGGTAAAATACAGTGCTAGCAAATTAAATTCTCTGGACTTTCGGCCTGGGTTGGCAGGCAGGTCCATTAAATTGCAATCAATAAAATAACTTAATTATGTAAAAATATTACATAAATACGCACGTAGAATTTAAATATATATACATATTTATATATTTTTTTTTGTAAATATGTTTTTATTTAGTATTTTCAATAGCAAAGTGTACCAGTGTTCATAGTACGGTATAGACATGTCGTTGGTGGTGACACGCAGGTCGCCGTCTGGCACTTGTGTAAGCAATATTCGAGCAAGTAGATAGAGGTGACACGCAGGTCACGTCGTGGCTTTACAGGAAAAATGTATGGGCAAACAGGTAATGGTGACGCGCAGGTCACAGCCTAGCATTTCTAGAAGCATCTTCTGGACATGGAAACGGGGTAGATATATGTGTCCCTGCACAATATGCGTATAATTTCTCCACCTGCACAGTTCAGCCTCAGTCCAGGGGAACGAGCGCAGCCCGGGCGGTGGCGGCTCTGGTCAGGGCACTCTAGGTTTGTATTGCATCCTATATATACCGGCCTCCCCTGCTGCGCCCGTCCCCATGCGCCGGTTGTGTTCTCGTGTACCGTGTCCGGTCGTATGGCTGCGGGGTGTCGGTCAGGTATCCCTCCTGTGAGGCGCTCTGGTGTCGTGTCAGAGTGTTCAATCGGTCACAGTGTGGCCCTGCAGGACGTCCAACCCCCGTTGTCTAGGGTCTGTTTGTGGAGGTGCAGTTACTGTGGTCACCCCTTAGGGAAGTGAGTATCGTCGTATGAGCTGTTCATGTCCGCTCTGTTGGCGCTCCAGCTGTGAGCCATGCTAGTGATCAGTGTGTGTGTGCCTGGGGGTAGGGGGGAATCGGGGATGGCTTGTCAGGGAGGGTAGGGGAAGGGTGCGTCTGCTTCCAGGTCTCTTCTGTCTGGGTCTGTCCTGTAGTTGTCCGGTCTGTTCGTCTCCTCGATGTGTCATTATGGGTCGTGTTGAAGTCTGGTCGCAAAGTCTGCCCTTGTGGTGGTCAGTATCCATTGGGTCCATATTTCCATATACCTGGTCGTTGTGTTTGATGTGGTCATAATGAGTTCCTCTGTCGCCCTAAGCTCCTCCATTTGAGAGAACCAGGATGTTAGCGGAGGTGTCATTTGCCGTTTCCAGAATTGGGGTATTACCTGCTTGGCAGTATTTAGAATCCTGATGGTCAGTGAGTGTTTGTAGCGTGTTCTCGGGGTCTGTGTGTGGTGAAGGAGCATGTGTTCTGGGAGGAAGGGGGGTGGTATGTCGGTGAAGGTTTTCAGGATGTTGTGTATGCCCCGCCAGAATGGCTGCACCAGTTCGCAATCCCACCATAGGTGGAGTGTAGTGCCGGTCTCCCTATTGCACCTCCAACAGAGGTCTGTATGTTCAGGGTCCATGGCATGTAGTACCGTTGGGGTACGGTACCAGTTCGTTAGCAGCTTAAACGCTGTCTCTTGGGTTCTGCTGAAGACTGAGCAGTGGTGTGTCAAGTAGCACATCTGTTCCCAGTCTTCCTCCGTGAAAGTCTTCCCTAATGCTCGTTCCCATTTCCCCATGAATTTAGGGGTCTCCCCAGGTGTTTCCCTTTGTAACATGGCGTATATGTGTGAGATTCCGTGAGGTTGCGGGTCTGGCTCCATACAGAGCCTCTCGAATGTGGTGGGGTCACGTTTCCTTGCCATGCCCTCTGGGAGGGTGTGCACAAAACTCCGAAGCTGTCTGTGTTTAAGGTGGTGTAAGAGGGTGGGGGCGGTCTCTCCCAGTAAGGTCGGGAGTGTCTTGCATTCCGTCCCCGCCAGGAGGTGGTGTAGTCTTGGGATTTTATGTCTGAGTAGGTCCCTGAACGCGTTGGGGTCAAGCCCCGGGGGGAAGCTGTTGTTGTGTGTGAGTGGGAGCAGGGGAGATGGGAATGGGGCCAGTCCACTTCTCTTCGCTACTCTCTCCCACACCCTCAGTGTTGCGGTCGTGTATGGCGTGCCCAGTCCTCCATAACCCCCTCTCCCTGTCCACGGGACCGTGGACAGTGGTGTCCCCGTGTCCGCCTCCTCTGCCTCCTTCCATCGCTTGTGAACACTCTCTTTTGTCCACTCCATGACTCGTTGGAGATGACATGCTTCATAGTACAGGGCGAAGTCCGGTATGGCTAAGCCCCCCCTGTCTTTTGGCAATGTCAGTGTAGTTAGTTTGACCCTTGGCCGTTTGCGGTCCCATATGTATTTCCCGATGTCTTGTCTCAGGGTTCGGAAGAATGAACTGGGGATGGTGACCGGTATGGCTTGCATTAGATATAGCAGGCGCGGGAGAAGGTTCATCTTTATAACTTGAACCCTACCCAGCCATGAAATGTGCGGGTATGCCCATTCAGAAAGGTCTTTCCGGAATCTGTCCAGTAGGGGTGTGAAGTTGTGTTTGAATAGGTCAGTATCCTTCCTTGTTAACCAGGTGCCCGAGTATTGTATGCGGTGTTGTGCCCATTGGAAGGTATGGCTCTGTCTTAGAGGGGAGGCTCTATGTTCCGATAGGTTCATGTTCAGGATGTAAGATTTCGTGTAGTTGATCTTAAGGTTAGCAATCTCCCTAAAGGTCTCAAAGGCCTTCAGGATATTCGGGAGTGAGACCTCCGGGTTGGAGACGAAAAAAAGGAGGTCATCGGCATACGCCGCGATTTTGTGTTGCGTGTCCCCAGATCCTATTCCCCTGATTGCTTCATTGTGTCTTATGTGCGTCAGGAAGGGTTCGAGCGTCAGCACGAAGAGCAGGGGGGATAGGGGGCATCCCTGCCGCGTACCGTTGGTGATGGGGAAGGCGCTCGTCAGGGCTCCGTTCACTATGACGTGTGCGGTGGGCCCGTCGTACAGCGCCTCGACCCACCCCCGGAAATGCGGCCCCAGTCCGATGTGTGTCAGTGTGTGGAACATATATTGCCAGTCGACTCTGTCGAAGGCCTTCTCTGCGTCTGTCGACAGCAGCAGAAGGCCCTCGGTCCCGCCATGTCGTCTATGCATGAGTGTTAGCGCCCTGATCGTGTTATCCCTTGCTTCGCGTCCCCTGACAAAGCCTACCTGGTCAGGATGTATGAGGGTGGGGATGTGTGTCTGGAGTCTAGTGGCTAATATTTTAGCCAGCAGTTTGACATCGCAGTTAATCAGTGAGATGGGCCTGTAGTTCCCGCAATGTTCCCTATCCTTGCCTTCCTTGGGGATGAGCGCGATGTGTGCTGTTAGCGACTGTTTCGGTAGGTGGTGGCCCTCCCTGAGTGCGTTTAAGGCCTCTAGAAGGGGTGAGTATAGTAGGTCTGCGAACGTAGTGTAGTATTTGAGAGGCAGCCCGTCTGGGCCGGGACTTTTGCCTTGTTTCATCATTTTAATGATGCGGGCCAGCTCTTCTATAGAGATCGGTTCGTCTAGCCTGTCCGCGATTTCCGGTGTCAAGGACGGGAGGGAGTGTTCTGACAAGTAGTCCTGTATTTTCGTATGTAGTTCTTCCCCGTGTTTGTGTTGGTGGGGTCTGGGAAGGGCATAGAGGTTCGCGTAGTAATCCCGAGTTATGTCAAGGATCTTAGAAGGCAGTTGGTGTAAGGTGCCCTTAGAGTCTCTCATCCTATCTATATATGTCCCCTGTCGCCTTTTGGCTAGCATTCTGGCCAGTAGCTTTCCACTTTTGTTGCCGTGGAGCAGGAAGAAGGCCTTGTGTCTAAGTGCATCCCTGTGGTGTTGTCTGTGTAGGAGGCCCGTCAGGTCGCGTCTAAGTTGCAGTAATGTCGCCTGGTGTGTCGGTAGTTGTGCGGTTTTATTGAGTGTTTCCACCTTGTGTATTTCTGCTACTAGGTCTGCCATGCGACTATTGGTCTGTTTTTTGAGTGTGGACCCCTGACGGATGAAGTGGCCTCGTATCACACTTTTGTGTGCCTCCCATCTGATGGTAGGTGAGGTGTGGTCTGTAGTGTTCGTCTCAAAATATTCCTTAAGTGTGCCTGAGATTTCGGACGTAAAGTCGGGTCTGGTCAGTAGGTAGTCATTAAGTCGCCATTTGTTGTGGCGGGGCCTGAACATGGGTGAGGTGAGTGTCAGGGTCACCGGTGCGTGATCCGACCACGTCGGCACCCCGTGTTCCGCCGCGCTCGTGGTCGGTAGATTATAGTGAGAGGTGAAAATGTAGTCTAATCTGGTGTAGGTGTTGTGGACCTGTGAGAAATATGTGTAATCCCTCTCGTCAGGGTGGTAGGCCCTCCAGCAGTCTATCAATTGAGATCGGGTCAGGAGGGTTTTGATCGCATTCAAGTGTTGCGACGGGACCCCCGATTTCCCGGTCGAGGAGTCCCACCTCGGGTTGAGCGCGACATTGAGGTCGCCCCCTACTATGAGGATCCCTTCCGAGAAGGGCTTGAGTATCCTAAGTGTGCGTGCCAGGAACCGGTATTGTCGTGTATTCGGTGCATATATATTTGCGAACGTGTAGGCCTGGCCGGCTATTGTGCCCTTAAGGAAGATGAATCTGCCCTCTCTGTCTGTTAACTGTCCCGTTACTACTAGTGGTATGTGTTTCCCAATTAGAATGGCCGTCCCTCTGGACCTCCCCGCGTGGTAGTCACTAAAGTATCCAGTGGGATAGTGTTGGTTCGTCAGTTTGGGCCTAGACCCTTCCCGAAAGTGCGTTTCCTGAATTAGCACTATTGAGGCTCTGTGGGTGTGGAAGTCACGGAGCGCTCCTGAGCGCTTCTCCGGTTTATTAAGACCTGTGGCATTGATGGAGAGGACCGTGAGGCAGTCCGGCACAAGTGCCTTTGTGTCCGGGTGTGAGGGTGGCTGTGTCATTTCGTCCGTGGGTCCCAGTCCAGTCCAGGGGTCTGTGGTCGTCCGCGTCTGCTAGTTACGGGTCGGATGGGGTATACAGGGAAGGAGGGGGGGGGAGGGGGAGGTGATGTGTGGAGTGTATGTAGGTGTGTCTTCGCCTCTGTGAAGAGACGGTGAGGTGGCAGCGACGGGGAACGGATTGGTCAGCGGCCACCTGTGGCCCGCTGATCCCGTTCACCTTGCCTTGGTCGCTGGGCCCTATAGGGCAGCAGAAGGAAGTCGAGCGACTTCGGGTGGAACCAGTCCTCCCCGCGTCTGTGCGTCTGTCTGTGGTAGACAAGTGGGTACCTGATTGTGTAGGTCGGTTTGTAGGGTCCGCGTAGTTTCTCTGTCGGCTGTGTCAGCTACAGTCGGGTTTGTGTTAGCGTCCTCCTCGGTTGAAGTCGTAAGTAGTAGGCTCCGGGTCTTGGCACTAGTCGCCGTCTGGGGTGCCTGTCTTGCGCACGTGGAGAAAAAGCAAATAACATAACAGTTACATAAACACTTGCCATATAACTCTCTCAACATTAAACATCAAACAATAAACTGTGTAGTGTTGTACATCCGCCTGCTGCGTAATTCAATTCTTATCATAGTTACGTACCTAACTAACGTGCCCCCTCCTCCCCCTCCCGCCACCCGTGTCCCTGCCCATTCGCCATTTTCCCAGCCCTCCCCAAAGGGGTTCCTATTCCCCCCCTATGTCAGTATTCTCCATATTCGTGTCTCACCACGTGTGTGTGATGGGGGAGCGGGAGTCTAGGCCGCTGAACAGTGTGGCACTTTTCTCCAACCCTTAAGCTATATGTGAGTGAGACCCCCCGGTGGAGCCCGCCCCCCTGCTCGTTTAGGTCATCACAGGGCAGGCCGGGCTCCAGCGGCGGGCCCCAGTCCTAATAGGGCTCCGCTATCATGACTGCGCCGGGCCTAGTGGGCGCCTCTCTCCCCCCCCCCCCCCCACCCTCTCCAGCGGTCGTCAGATGGTTATTGTGGATAGCTATGAGTGCCCATTGTATAAGGGCGGGTGGCTGCCTCAATGGAGCGAGTTCTGTACTTTTTACTCCTTACGTAACCCCCCAGTGCTTGCCTCCCCCCATGTGTCCGGGCCGGGTGGGTCCCCCCTGCATCCCCAGTCTCCCCTTGCGTAGAGCAGTGTGTCTTTGTGAGATAGTCTGAGAACCCCCAGTGTCTCTGGGGGGACTAAGCCCCGTTCAGGGGAGTGAGTCCCGTCAGTTGGTACTTGCGATTATATACTGCAGCAGTCAGTGGTGTGTACTTAAACCGCCATCCCGGAGGGTCAGATGGCCTGTTGTCTAGTCCCTCTGCTCCTGGGCTGCTGTGGCCGAGGCCCTGAAGTCATCTGTAGCGGTGCATAGAAGGCGAGAGGGTCCGGCCATTGCAGGGTGATAGGTGGGAGGCGTAGTTCCATTGCTAAGTCGCTCAAGTCCTCCGGGTTTCGGATAGCAAAAGGTCCTTGCTGGGTAATGACTTGGAGTCCGGTCGGGAAAGACCACCTGTATCTAAGTCTGTGATTTTGGAGAAGTCTTGTAAGGGGCTTCATAGCCCGCCGGTAGGCCAGGGTGGCCGGTGAGAGGTCCGGGTATAGTTGTAATTCCACGCCGTTTAGCTGCACCTTTTCAGTGTT
The DNA here is from genome assembly GCF_036172605.1 of Pelobates fuscus. Taxonomy (NCBI): domain Eukaryota; kingdom Metazoa; phylum Chordata; class Amphibia; order Anura; family Pelobatidae; genus Pelobates; species Pelobates fuscus. The sequence goes on from NC_086320.1 coordinate 265,238,303, forward strand.
GCGTGCTTTCTGCAGGATTTCTTCCTTCAGCTTGAAGTCGGCTAGGCAGCAGATGGTGTCTCTTGGAGGAGCCTCAGGAGGGCCTCTTGGTCTCAGGGCTCTGTGGGCTCTAACGAGCTCTATCTCGGAGTGCTCAGGGCGGCCCAGGATCATGTTGAACAGGTTCACGAGGGTGTCAGCTATCGGCGTCTCCTGGTCAAGGTCTTCTGGGATGCCGCGCACCCGAATGTTCTGGCGCCTGCCACGGTTGTCCAAATCTTCCATGTGCAGGGCCATTTGTCTCATTTGTGCCGTGTGGCGGCGTACTGCGTCTGTGGTTGCAGATTGAGCAGAGGTTAAATGGTCGGTGTCTGCTTCGAGTTGGGCCACTTTGGTGTGTAGGCCCTGAATGTCCTCCCTGAGGGAGTGCAATTCAGCTGTGATAGAGGCTTTCAGCTCGGAGTTGGCCTCCTTCAAGTCTTGTCTGGTAGGCAAGGCTTTAATTAGTTGGACCCAGTCTGGGTGTTGGTCCGGAGGGGTCTGGGCAGCAGTTGTTGGGCCCTCGCCTCGTGGCGACGCTGGGCGGGAGGCGTCCACATGCTCTTCATTGGCGTAGGCCTGAGTGGCCGCTTCCGCGGGAGCCACGAGGAAGTGTCGTAGCGATGTCGTTGCTGTGCCCTTCGGCGTGTCCGCCGGCTTGGTAGTGCTCGATGCCCGGTGGGATTTACCCATTTCTGCCCGCGGAATCAGTGCTGTGAGGAGGATTAGTGCTCAGCCTGTAGAGGAGCTCCGGGTCTACGCCGCCATCTTCCTCGGCTTCCAAGCCACGCCCCCCATATTTATATATTTGAAGTCTACGTGTATATTTATATAATTATTTATGTAATTTTGTATATGGACATATGAATAGTTCGTATTCTTTTTATTTATTTATACATACATAGATATATATATATATATATATATACACAATTTCATTCTAAGTGTATTTTGATATAAATATATATATATATAAATATCAAAATACAGTAAGAATAACATTTCGTATAGATATAATTTTTTTTTAAATGTTTATTATTATTTTTACATGTTTAATTTAATTTAAATTACTTATTATTTGTATTTTATAATAATATATATACAATATATATAGTTATTATATATTTTATATATATACGTGTGCAATTTAATTATAAGTGTATTTTTAGATTAATATATGTACATATTAATATAAAAATACACTTAGCATGACATTATATATATGATATATAGACATATATTATATAGGTATAATATATGTCTATATATCATATATATATACACATATATAATAATATTTTTTTTTTATTAACATTAACTTCATTTTATTTTTAGGATTTTACACTTGCAGGGAGACTGCCTGTCAGCACAGACAGTCCCCCTGCAGGCAGACACATGGACACCTATTGTGACCATGTGGTCGCCCTGTTGAGCGATCACATGGCCACAGGGGTCCTAATCCGCCATGGGGAGACTGTCTGGGCTGCAGGCAGTCTCCCCACAACGGGAGCACCGCCGATCGCCGCCGAGGGAACGACGGCGATCGGGTAAGTACATTTTAAATTTAGGACGGTTCAAGACCGTCGTCGGTCGGCAAGGGAAAAATGCCGATGACGGTCCTGAACCGTCTAGCGTCCTCAAGGGGTTAAATGTATTTTTTCATTTCAATATGTATAAATAGCACAATATTTATTGCAAACAAAAATGAAAATTTTGGTTGGACAGTAAAATGTTTTAAAAAAAATCATGTACCAACTAATGAAGGTGAAACTGCAGTGGCTGCTTCTTGAACCATGACCAATTCAGTAAGCATAAACGACCTTGGTGCTAGGGGTTGCAACGGGCCTATATAAACCCACTACTTAACTCCATACCTTGCTGACAGCGCTTAGTCACTTCCGGTTCCGGTCCAGACGGCGGGAATCACTAAACCAAACTCCAGTCCAGCCAGGCTATTCAGCCTCCACTCCAACAGGATAATCAGCCACTAAACAGGCCACACAGACGGCGGTAGCAGGTAGCCTTTGTTCGCGGCGAGAACGCAGAGTGGCGACGGCACCACAGCTGCCGGAACGTCGGGTCACACTTCCGGGGTCAACATACCGGTCTAAAATACACGAATCGACGGCAAACACAACACGAATAGGGGGGGGAATACCGATTACAAGGTTCTTACATTCAGACGTATGGACAACTAGACGAACGGGAATGACGCACGAAACAGATAACCGAATGACGCGGGCAGTGGGAGCACATACAGACAATTTTCAAGCCACGAACACCGTATTTTCGGTACTAACCCACAAGGATCTAACTAGTCAAACGCACGAACATGGAATTAAAACACACGAATCGCAGTACGGATAAATCATTCATAAAGTAAAAATATATATATATATATATATGTTTACAATACTGCCACCTACTGACGCTTTTGACATATGACATGCTATGTATGTAACTGTGATATTTTTAGTTTGGCAATTAAATGTAAACATGTATTAGGGGAGTAATGTATAAATATATAGACCGGATAACTCTGCCACTGTTACATGTTAAGAGGATACGTCACAAGGTTTAAATTACTTCAAGGGGCTATCCACAATATTATTTCTTTATGCACATCGGTAAGAGATGCATATGAATGCGGAGCAGATAAAGTAAATTAAATAGGTATGCGGATACATTCCAGTCTGGTTACAACTGTAGGTAATTTAAATAGATATAATCATGTATAGTTTCGGGGGAAACGGCAGGATAAAGGGGGCAGGTAAAGGGTATCGTAATTTCAACATGCGGCATACGGGTAAAAGTAGGCATACAGGTAAACGAAAAAAATAAATTGTATTATCATGTCCTTACAGGTGGGTTTTGTTCTCAGTTACAACACACGAGCATCCCAGCACAAGGGAGAGCTGGTAAATATGGTACGTTCATTATGGATAACTCAGGTGACACTTATATATACGTAAAGCTGCTCTGAGGTAGAAACACCATATTATCATGATACATAGCCCAAACCGGTAAATGGCTTATTGTTACATCTTAGCCTCGTAGGTTACAGAGTCGTCAAGACCAACGCGGGTTATAACAAGTCGACAGAGACATAGACCGCACCTTACATCTTGTCTATAATAGGATTTAATAAATAGGATCAAACGCTTAGTTGCGGTACAGGTAATAAATATATATTTATATATTTGGTAAGGGGAAGGGGTACGCCTATTTTGGGTGCTTTACTTTGATTATTTTCATCTTAGGCCAAGCAAACTAAGCATGTACAAGTACAACCGTAGCCTAAAAACCGACTCATCAGGTACGTATTAGTCTAAGTAAAAAATTAACCATACCGGAGTTTGTCCTAGCTTTTGGCATATATAGAGACGTAGTATGCACCAGTTTTCCCCATCATAGAGAAGAACTGGATTTGTATTTGCACAAATTGGTGGATCTGGGACACAAGTACGGTGGCTATACCTTTCTTGATTATCACAAGTCTTTTTCGGCTAAAGCAGCAGCAGCTTTGGTACAATTCAATATAAGAACAGATTGGAGGCATTTAGATACCAAACTTTTCTGCCGTCATTTTGCCGGACTCATACCACCGTCTTGCGCAATCTGTTCATCCAATTCCCACGCCACCAATTTGTGCCCAAACGAACCAAGTCTTCCAACTACCAGCTACGCAGCTACGGGCACCAGTAGCACTGACCAAAGGACATTTAAAGACAAATTAGGTAGGCCAATAGTTTTCTTGGGGAAGGCGCAGATATGTAATAATTTGAATGCAGGCGGTTGCAGCTTCAGTGCTTGCAGATTGTTACATGTCTGCACCATCTGCCACAGAGCCCACGCTAAAACGATGTGTCCTAACAGATTGTTCCCCAAGAAATGACTGACGGAAGTCAATGTCGATACACTGGCCTTTTACCTTAGTTCGCATCCATCTAGGGATCTAGTACAATTTCTGATTTCATTGACTAACAGACCCATCTCTGTTTTCAGTGTACCTACACTTTCATTTTTTGTTTTTTTGGAATTAATGTACTTGAAAAAATGTTTGGGGTTGGTTTCTAAGTTAAAATCCACTAAATGCTCTTTGCAATGTAGTAGTTCAATTTAAGCATAGCTTTTCTTCAAACACAATGCATTACTATCCATTACATATTTTGTATTTAGCCATAATGACAGCTGTCACTGGAAAATGTAGTGTAGGAAGGCACTGACAATGTTTCTCAAGAACATGTCAACTTGCATTGTGTATACCTGTACTGATTTATGCACAACTCTGTCAGCTTGTTTTGCTGCATTGTGTTGTAAACAACTGCTTTCAAAATAGTATGAGCTTTTGAATGTGCAAAAAGAAGAATCTTATGACAACTTAAGCATATCTGCATGTTTACAGAATGTTGCAAAAATGGTTATTTTTCGCTGGTGATTATGTATCATATTTCTTTCTTTTTACCTTTAGTTATTTAGTTTCATGGGGCTTTGAGGGTTTGAGTTATTATTATTATTATTAATATTATTACTGGTATTTATAAAGCGCCAGCATATTCCGTAGCGCTTTACATTATCAAAGGGGGTGATTTAACAATAAATTACAACAACTTACAGGAACAACAGGTACGATCTTACAATCTATATAGTATATATAAATGAAAAGTTTTACTTGTTTTCAATACTGTTTTGGTGAAGAGAAAATAAAATAATAAAATTTTGTGGTAAATTCGTGGTTAGTTATGATTAAAAAATTTTTTAAATTGTGCTAATTGATTATATTATTATTTTCATGTTTACTTTGCTTATACATTGGCTGTAGGTTATGCATTTATTTAATTTTCAACAAAGCACCAGCATATTGCATTGTTCTGTGCAGGTACACAATTTATAAAGGACTCTTACAGGGTAATTTACTAAAGTGAGAATCACAGTTTCTTTTTTGACTTTAAGATTGAAGTAGATGAATGGAAAGCATAGCTGATTTAAAGATTTTTTCTAGTTTGGTTATTTTGACTTTGCATTTTAAATTCACGTTCAATTCACTTTGAATAACACTGTGACAAAGTGCCCTTCACCACTTATTTTTGGAGAGGCCTGCTTGCCAGTCTCTTGCCTTGTGACTATGGCCCCTGGGAGATATTGCCAGTTAAAAACACTATTTGGGCTTATTGGTGTTTAAAAGACTGCAGTCTTGTCTCTTGATTGGAGGGGAACTGCTATAATCACACTGGGGATTGCTATACTTGGTATACTCCCTTGAGCTCTAATCACTTAGCTCTTTTAAGAGCTGTTCCTGATACACTCTCCTGGAGCTGAGGTCTTTTCCACATGGTCCTGGAGGACAGAAGCTGATCCGGGGTGGAAGGAAGACGATGAGATTCCAGTTAAGCTATGGCGGTTGTTGGGTTTGCGGTGGTTGTGGTGTCTGGAGCGGTGCTTGTGGTCCTCGGCACAAACTAGGAAGCGTCCATCAACAGAAGGTACTCGGTCAGAGTACAGGTGATCCATTACAAACCCTGTAAAGGTTTAGGAAACAGAAATGAAAATGTTGATTGATTGATAACAAACGCTTGAGTTGCAATTAAGAAACCCAAATTACTGTTACAAAATGTAGTTCAAGATTAATCTAGGTGTGCCTCTTTTGACCTTACTAGTCTATTCTGGACTCAGCACAACTCAGTATCTCACTCACTCAAAGTTTTTAATATCAGTTATATACACAAAACACACTGCGTGCCAATGTTTCACCACAACACGGAGTATATGGGCCTCACGTTAAGGTTGGAATCTTTATACAGAACCAACTAAACTGCCTAATTAATGGCAGTCTATCACCAATGCACTGTTAATTTATTTTTTTCAACAGGTATATATGTATAGATCTAATTACATAGTTAATCTGACCAAAGGGCAAATATACTGATAGATGTCATGACTTCAACTAAGGGATTGTGATATTAGTTCTATAAACTTGGCATGTTTAAAACAACACTAGCATTAAAAATAAGATACTCAATTCCTTGTTGTGGATTAATTGTAGGCCTCTGCCTCCCCCCCCCCCCCCCTTCTCCCACTCCCCTATTTTCATTGTAAACCTTTTCTCCAATGCAGAACCCATTCAGTGCTGCCACCTGTTCATCCTTGAAGGCAGCCACTAAAGTTGTGTTTAACAACATTGCAGCTTCCTTTGTTTTACAATGCACGCAGACTACTTAATTGAGATTAAGTGGTCTGGGTTACTCTAGTGGTTCTTAGATAGACGATTGTTTGGCTTTCATATTACCTGCTCTGTAGGTCATAATTCCATTATCTATTCATAGATTGTTGGTGTCACGTATTCTTCGTCTCCATGTGACAAAAACTGAGATAATTACTTTCCAAAGATAGAGGGGAGTGCCGCTATCATTCCTGGCTTTTGCGGCATGTCCATGGATGCAGGCCGCTGCGGACCCACACAATTATATAGCCCCACGTCCATCCACGGTAAAGACAACGTCGACGTGCGGGTGACATCACGCAAAAGATGAACATGCACATTTTTGGGTCAAGGGCTAGGTACAGCCATTCGGATCTGCAAAAGGGTTATTTAAACTCTCATATTCCCTTAGCTCATTGCCCTGTTGTGGTTTCCCCTATATGGTTATCCGAGAGAGTGTTCCTGATTGATGTATTTCTGGTATTTTAACTTTGGCTTCGTTTGACTTACTTGATTTCTAGTAACCTTGACTTTTGGCTTTTCCTTATCGCTGTGTATCGTTCTGTGTCCCTGACCTCTGCTAGTTTTCTGACTATTCTCGGGTACGTTAAGTCCGACCATTCTAAGGTCCGGTAAGACGTTACCCTTAGTTCTAGGGTGTGATACTATTCTTCGTGCTGGATCATTATAATCCTGACATTACGACATGGCCATGGATCCTGCAGATATGTGTCAGCACATAGTAGCTTGTGAGAGAAAGCTAGAGGAGAATGATCAAGCTTTCAATACGCTACTAATACGTACGGCTCATTTGCAGCCTAAGATTCCTTTCGGCAGGTACCCCCCACCTACCTTCTCACCCCATTCTCAGAGGGATTATCCAAAGCTATCCTTGATGAGATTGCAGCCAAAGAACTACCAGAGAGATTACATGAATACATCACTTATGTGATGCATATAGATAATCGACTTAAGAGCAAAAAGGAAAAGAGGACTGTCCCTCAATAATGAAAGGTATCTTAGAAAATACTTTAATAAATCGAACTAAAAACACACACAAAAAGACTGACAGAGTTACTGTTCACTACTGCCTCAATAATGGATAATTGGGGCAGAAAAAGTGACTGCAACTGCACATACTAAGTGTACACAGACGGAAAGGTGGTGAACAAACAGATTGGACACTAATAGGGCAAAAAAGTCTCAACAGTAGTTAAGTAAATATGTCCCTGCAGTAATGGCTGCACGATAGCCTTGTACCAGTTGCCCAGGGTGAACTTAATATTCGGATACTAATACCATGTAACAAAATAAATGGTAAAAGTAAGAACAAATAGGCTACAGTGTGCTATGTATAACCCTGCAAATCCAGGAGTACGGGTGCCTTGTGGGACCTGGAGAAAACTGCAAGGTAGTAACTGCTGAAAAGAAAAAGTTGCCCAGCATAAAATAAATATATACATAAGCTAATATCCCCCTAGGGAATACCCCTGTGTTGAAAAAAATGTGTGTATACAACAGGGTCCCAATAGGTGTATCGGAGGATATAGCCAGGAAGCAGCACGTTGCTAACAGGAGATGGGCATGATATCGGTCTAAGCAATACCCATAGTACGTACCCAAGCAATAAAATTAATAGCTAGTATGTGCCTTGGTGGGCACTTGGCTGGGATAGCGGCAAAGCTGTACAGTTACTAGCAGATATCACTAGCTGCAAGAGCTAATATCCCCCTAGGAAGTGTCCCTGCGTAGCAATCAGGTACAGCAGGGTCCCAATGGGTGTACCGGAGGATATAGCCAATGATAAGTGAGCAGCTAGTAATAGGTCATAGAGCAATGAGATTGCTAGCTAGTATATGCCTTCATGGGCACCTGGCTGTAATAGCGCTGGATGCCAAGGCTACAAACCCCCTAGGAAATACCACTACGTAAAAATAGAGTACAGCAGGGTCCCAATAGGTATAACGGGGGGTATAGCCAATGATAAGAGGGCAGCTAATGATTGGTCACAGAGCAATAAGCTTGCTAGCTAGTATATGCCTTCATGAGCGTCTGGCTGTGATAGCGACACAACTGTACAATTGCTAGCAGCTATCCTAAACTGTGCCTTCGTGGGCACCTAATGAAAGAGAAAATCTTACTAGCAACTACCCTAATCTGTGCCTTCGTGGGCACCTAGCAATAAGGATAATAAGCCTACTAACGTGCTGAATAAAGTCTCTGAACTCTTAATCTAATGTCATGAGATTAAGAGAGGAGAGGTCCAAAAATCCTGAGTAGAACAAAGATAAATGCAATGTCTATATGCAGGGTAGCACAAAACTCAACACGAGGTGAGTTTACACAGGACCAAACGTCGAGCCCCGACGCGCGTTTCGCCAGAGACAGGCTCATCAGGGGGAACCGACTCTCCAGAGAGGGTGAGTTTAAATAACCTGCCAAGAGTCATCACTGGACCAACCAAAAATGTGATGTCATCAGCGGTAATCAGCCGCTACGGTGGCAGGCGCATTCAAAAATAGAGGTATAGCGCTAGCCAACGAATAAGTCGTGATCTACATATCTAATCACAAGCAAAAAAACCCTGGTATTGTGCTGACATGGAGAAGGGGAGAGAAGAAGTTAGGATCTGCCCCTTACCAAAAAAACGGTAGCTACGACCATATACACAAATTCATAATTATTGCCAGCCTATTGATAGTGGTAAGGAGTGGGTCGTGCTTGTGATAGAGGGATGATGCATATTGATGCTGTGGTTGGTGGTCTATCAAACAAGATAGACCTGTCATTTTAGGTGTGAATTAGAACAGTTATATTAACTGACACATGTCAAGATAGTAATAATGCAACAAAGGTGCTAATCAGTTCAGAGTAAGTTGTTAACAGTGCTTGTCATCGGTGAATGAATGCGGTATAATTAAATTCTTCATTCAATCCCGATGGGGCCAACGTCTTAAAGAGATAAATCCATTTTGATTCTTTTTGTAACAGGGTCCGGTTGAAATCTCCTTTTCTAGGATTGGGCAATAATTTTTCTATTGCCTGAAATCTTAGATTATCAGATTTGCCTTCATGAAAGTTGGTGATGTGTCTAGCCACTGGTGTAGGGGTGATGGTGTTTTCAATTGAATTAATGTGCTGTAAGATTCTCCTACGGAACTGCTGAAATGTCTTTCCCATGTATTGTGCACCACAACTGCATGTTATTAGGTAGACAACACGGGTGGTGCTGCAGTTCACCAGTGCATTAGTGGCTATGGTGATGTTGGACTGTGTTGACTGGACAGTCTTGGAGGGTGTAATATATCGACATGCCTTGCAATGTCCGCACCTGTACGTCTCTTTGGTACTGGTTAACCAATTGCTGGGTGAGGATGGTAATGACAGGTGGCTATGGACAAGAAGGTCCTGTAGGTTGGTGGGTCTACGTGCTTAAGAGGAGGGTAGTTGGGGAGAATGTCTTTCAGAAAGGGGTTGTGGAGTAAAATTGGCCAGTTCTTGTGCAGTATATTAGACATGGTGTTCCAGCCTCGGTCGAAAGTGGCGATACATCTCGGTGTCTTAGAATCTGCTTTAGGTTTACTAGTGGTCAAGCTCACATGTCTATTGATCCCACTTGCTCTTTGGAATGCCTGCTTGAGAATGCGGTTCGGATAACCTAGCTCTTTGAATCTAGATCTTAATAGTTTGCATTCATTATTGTATGTGGAATCTTCAGAGCAATTTCTTCTCGCTCTTAGGTATTGGCTGAAAGGGATCGACGCTTTTAGCTTAAAAGGGTGATGGCTATCCCAATGAAGAAGACTATTGGTCGAGGTGGATTTTCGAAATAATTCGGTTTGAATACTGCCATCTTCTGTGAGGATTATTTTGAGATCTAGGAACACTAATTCGTGTTCGTCGATCACGTGTGTAAGCTTCAAGTTGATCTCGTTGTCATTAAGGGTTTGTACAAACTGCTCAAAAATCTGAACTGGACCAGTCCAGAAGAGGAGCACATCGTCGATGTGTCTATGCCAGTTTAGAATATAACCTTGAAACTGGTCAAATTTCGCTGAGGTAACGATGTGCTGCTCCCACCATCCCAGAAAAAGGTTGGCATATGTGGGTGCACAAGTAGTGCCCAAAGTGCACAAAGGCACATTCCCACCACCAGGGAGACCCATAGTATCTGGGAATAACTGTCTAACTGAGCGTCTGAGTCAATATATGGAGAAAATTTTACATCCAATTGTACTAAGGTTACCCTCATACCTTCAAGACACTAAAACCACCCTGCAACTCTTGCACGACATGTCAGTTCCTCCATATACCATGCTAGCTAGTCTTGATGTGGTGGCTCTGTACACCAACATACCCCACCAGATGGGTCTCCTAGCCTGTAAATATTTTTTGGAGAACACCTCGTATAGCGATTCACAAACTACGTTCTGTATTAATGCCCTTCAATTCATTTTGACCCACAACTACTTCACATTTAATGGGCAGTATTATCTGCAAATCTCAGGGACAGCCATGGGCACTACTTGTGCACCCACATATGCCAACCTTTTTCTGGGATGGTGGGAGCAGCACATCGTTACCTCAGCGAAATTTGACCAGTTTCAAGGTTATATTCTAAACTGGCATAGATACATCGACGATGTGCTCCTCTTCTGGACTGGTCCAGTTCAGATTTTTGAGCAGTTTGTACAAACCCTTAATGACAACGAGATCAACTTGAAGCTTACACACGTGATCGACGAACACGAATTAGTGTTCCTAGATCTCAAAATAATCCTCACAGAAGATGGCAGTATTCAAACCGAATTATTTCGAAAATCCACCTCGACCAATAGTCTTCTTCATTGGGATAGCCATCACCCTTTAAGCTAAAAGCGTCGATCCCTTTCAGCCAATACCTAAGAACGAGAAGAAATTGCTCTGAAGATTCCACATACAATAATGAATGCAAACTATTAAGATCTAGATTCAAAGAGCTAGGTTATCCGAACCGCATTCTCAAGCAGGCATTCCAAAGAGCAAGTGGGATCAATAGACATGTGAGCTTGACCACTAGTAAACCTAAAGCAGATTCTAAGACACCGAGATGTATCGCCACTTTCGACCGAGGCTGGAACACCATGTCTAATATACTGCACAAGAACTGGCCAATTTTACTCCACAACCCCTTTCTGAAAGACATTCTCCCCAACTACCCTCCTCTTACAGCACGTAGACCCACCAACCTACAGGACCTTCTTGTCCATAGCCACCTGTCATTACCATCCTCACCCAGCAATTGGTTAACCAGTACCAAAGGGACGTACAGGTGCGGACATTGCAAGGCATGTCGATATATTACACCCTCCAAGACTGTCCAGTCAACACAGTCCAACATCACCATAGCCACTAATGCACTTATGAACTGCAGCACCACCCGTGTTGTCTACCTAATAACATGCAGTTGTGGTGCACAATACATGGGAAAGACATTTCAGCAGTTCCGTAGGAGAATCTTACAGCACATTAATTCAATTGAAAACACCATCACCCCTACACCAGTGGCTAGACACATCACCAACTTTCATGAAGGCAAATCTGATAATCTAAGATTTCAGGCAATAGAAAAATTATTGCCCAATCCTAGAAAAGGAGATTTCAACCGGACCCTGTTACAAAAAGAATCAAAATGGATTTATCTCTTTAAGACGTTGGCCCCATCGGGATTGAATGAAGAATTTAATTATACCGCATTCATTCACCGATGACAAGCACTGTTAACAACTTACTCTGAACTGATTAGCACCTTTGTTGCATTATTACTATCTTGACATGTGTCAGTTAATATAACTGTTCTAATTCACACCTAAAATGACAGGTCTATCTTGTTTGATAGACCACCAACCACAGCATCAATATGCATCATCCCTCTATCACAAGCACGACCCACTCCTTACCACTATCAATAGGCTGGCAATTATTATGAATTTGTGTATATGGTCGTAGCTACCGTTTTTTTGATAAGGGGCAGATCCTAACTTCTTCTCTCCCCTTCTCCATGTCAGCACAATACCAGGGTTTTTTTGCTTGTGATTAGATATGTAGATCACGACTTATTCGTTGGCTAGCGCTATACCTCTATTTTTGAATGCGCCCAGCCACCGTAGCGGCTGATTACCGCTGATGACATCACATTTTTGGTTGGTCCAGTGATGACTCTTGGCGGGTTATTTAAACTCGCCCTCTCTGGAGAGTCGGTTCCCCCTGATGAGCCTGTCTCTGGCGAAACGCGCGTCGGGGCTCGACGTTTGGTCCTGTGTAAACTCACCTCGTGTTGAGTTTTGTGCTACCCTGCATATAGACATTGCATTTATCTTTGTTCTACTCAGGATTTTTGGACCTCTCCTCTCTTAATCTCATGACATTAGATTAAGAGTTCGGAGACTTTATTCAGCACGTTAGTAGGCTTATTATCCTTATTGCTAGGTGCCCACGAAGGCACAGATTAGGGTAGTTGCTAGTAAGATTTTCTCTTTCATTAGGTGCCCATGAAGGCACAGTTTAGGATAGCCGCTAGCAATTGTACAGTTGTGTCGCTATCACAGCCAGACGCTCATGAAGGCATATACTAGCTAGCAAGCTTATTGCTCTGTGACCAATCATTAGCTGCCCTCTTATCATTGGCTATACCCCCGTTATACCTATTGGGACCCTGCTGTACTCTATTTTTACGTAGTGGTATTTCTTAGGGGGTTTGTAGCCTTGGCATCCAGCGCTATTACAGCCAGGTGCCCATGAAGGCATATACTAGCTAGCAATCTCATTGCTCTATGACCTATTACTAGCTGCTCACTTATCATTGGCTATATCCTCCGGTACACCCATTGGGACCCTGCTGTACCTGATTGCTACGCAGGGACACTTCCTAGGGGGATATTAGCTCTTGCAGCTAGTGATATCTGCTAGTAACTGTACAGCTTTGCCGCTATCCCAGCCAAGTGCCCACCAAGGCACATACTAGCTATTAATTTTATTGCTTGGGTACGTACTATGGGTATTGCTTAGACCGATATCATGCCCATCTCCTGTTAGCAACGTGCTGCTTCCTGGCTATATCCTCCGATACACCTATTGGGACCCTGTTGTATACACACATTTTTTTCAACACAGGGGTATTCCCTAGGGGGATATTAGCTTATGTATATATTTATTTTATGCTGGGCAACTTTTTCTTTTCAGCAGTTACTACCTTGCAGTTTTCTCCAGGTCCCACAAGGCACCCGTACTCCTGGATTTGCAGGGTTATACATAGCACACTGTAGCCTATTTGTTCTTACTTTTACCATTTATTTTGTTACATGGTATTAGTATCCGAATATTAAGTTCACCCTGGGCAACTGGTACAAGGCTATCGTGCAGCCATTACTGCAGGGACATATTTACTTAACTACTGTTGAGACTTTTTTGCCCTATTAGTGTCCAATCTGTTTGTTCACCACCTTTCCGTCTGTGTACACTTAGTATGTGCAGTTGCAGTCACTTTTTCTGCCCCAATTATCCATTATTGAGGCAGTAGTGAACAGTAACTCTGTCAGTCTTTTTGTGTGTGTTTTTAGTTCGATTTATTAAAGTATTTTCTAAGATACCTTTCATTATTGAGGGACAGTCCTCTTTTCCTTTTTGCTTGCATTCTCTACCTAGGGTTATCCCCTGTACTGTCCCTTCATTTCACAATTGATTACTATAGGGCTTATCTTCCATTATAGATAATCGACTTAGGAACAGGGAGATAACTTGAAATAGAACCAGACTTATGAATATGTCACTGGTGCCTCGCTTCTCTAGTCCTGTTGTTTCTGACCCTCCTCGGCAGTCTAAATCCGAACCTTTGCAGTTAGGGGTTATGAGACTGTTAGAGGCAGAAAAACTGTTTAGGAGAAAAGAGGGCCTTTGCCTTTGCTTATACTGTAGCAAGAAAGGACATATGAGAAATGCTTGTCCCATACGTCTGGAAATGCTTGTCCCATATGTCCGGAAAACTTGCGCACCTAAGAACCATAAGGGGACCGGTCTTAGGTGTGATGGATATGTCCCCTGGTACTACCCAAAGTAGATTTTTTTCCTTTATATTACTGCTCGATGCAACAAGAAAAGTTTTTCATGTAAAGCCCTGATGGACTTGACATGCAATTTTCCAGTAAGCACCTCCCCCCAGCATGGGGAGATCATCACCCTTGGCCATCAAGGCCACTGATGGGAGACCTCTCTCTCAACCTCTAATTACCCATGAAACACTGCCTATCACTGTTACTATAGGAGCATTACATAAAGAAATCATTACATTTCAGATAATTGCTTCCCCTTCTTGTCCCATTATACTAGGATTCCCATGGCTTGTTAAGCATAATCCTCATATTGACTGGGCTAAGGGGGAAATACTGGAATGGGGTAAAGAGTGTAGTGAGAGATGTATTTTACCCATTACTAAGAGAGTGGGCATCGTTGCTCTACCTACTCCTACGCCTCAGCCTACCGAAATTCCTGTGCAGTACTGGGAGGTTAAAGAAGGGTTTAGTAAAAGTCACACTGATACACTTTGTATCTATAGATTTGTTACCCGGCACTATGCCCCCTAAGGGAGCAGTAAATGCCTTGTCACCACAGGAAAGTAGGATTATGGAAGAATACATTAAAGAGTCTCTACTAGACATGTGCAATTTGTTTCGTTCCGAATGTGAATTTGGACAAATTTCTGGCAATTTGGACATTCGAATGCTGCCGAATTGCCGAAGTTCCGAAATTGCAGAAATTCTGAAGTTGTTGAAGTGCCGAAGTTCCGAAACACAGTATTGCTGAAGCACTAATATACCCAGTGGAAGAATAAAGAATGTTACACTGTATACCAGTTTAAATAAAAAGTATACAGACATAGTCAGGATTCAGCTGTAAGCATTTGCAACACTTACAACAATCAAGTAACACATTCATATAAAATGTAAGTTACTTAGCCAGTCAATGGATGGGCATGAATAAGTAGATACCTCCCTAATTCCCACTTTATTGGGGTGCTATCTACTAAAAGGTTTAAAGACCTAAATTGGTCTTTCAGCCAAATTTACTAATACTAAGTAAAAATTACTTAGTATTAGTAAATTCTGCCCCTACTCGCTTTACCGCGAATAGGGGCATGTCTATTAAACAGTCTGCTCACTGTTAAAAAAAAACACAAAGAAAATGTCACCTTCCGTGCCCTTTTGACCCCCCGTTCCCCACCCCTGAGCGGCAGGTGGGGCCCTAAAGTAAAATTAGGGGGGGGACCTATAGTCCTGCGCCCGGGCCCCATCCCTGAGTGGGGTGTAACCCCCCCAGGTGACTAGGGGTTCCCAAACCCCTAGTCACCCCCCTCCCAAACAAAATGAATTAACCCTACCTACCCCCCTCACCCTTAAAATAGTGATGGGGGACCAATAACTAAGTACCTGTAAATATATAAATACAACTTACCATTTGATGTCTTATTTTTTCAGCCCCCAAAAATGCCAAATTAAAAACATAATAATCGTTGCACTTTGAAGAAACAAAACACAAAGCCCAGAGCGCAAAAAAAAAAAAAAAACGCTGAAAAAATAATCCATCTTTACCCATGGAGGGCACCATGCAGACTGAGCTCTGCATGATGGGGGAAGGCTTATAAAGCCTTGCCCCGCCCTGCAATTAGGCTTACAGCACTTGGGTTGGTTGGTTTAAGCTATCCAATCAGAGTGTTATGACAGGTCAATAAAGAGACTGACAGGTAAGTCATTCTTGTTCTTTGGAATTTTCCCACACTGTGTAATTTGACTCATAACTCTCTGGTTACCTTCAATCAACCAATCAGACTGTTGTTATGAGTCAGGGGTGCGGCATGTTATTATGAGTTAGGGGGGGACATTTTTTAAAAATGTATTTAAACAGGCTGCTCACTGCTTAATAGATATGCCCCTACTCGCGGTATAGCGAGTAGGGGCAGAATTTACTAATACTAAGTAATTTTTACTTAGTATTAGTAAATTTGGCTGAAAGCCCAATTTAGGTCTTTCAGCCTCTTGGTAGATGGCTCCCTAATACCGTGGGAATTAGGGAGTTATCTACTAAGGGGCTACAAGAGAACAGCCGATGTCCCGAAGTCTCGAAGTGCCGAAGTTCCGAAGTCACAAATTTTGGAATGCCGAACCGAACCGAATATTTTCCCCATGCACATCCCTAGTCTCTACAAAAAGGTCACATACGTAAATCTTCTTCACCTACAGTTGTTCTTTTTTGTACGACCATGTATTGATTATAGGGCATTGAAAAAGATCACCATCAAAAATGCTTATCATATTTCCCTTACCTCAGAATTGTTTGACAGACTCCAGGGCGCTAAGGTGTTTACCAAACTCGACCGTAGGAGTGCTTACAATTTGGTAAGGAATAAGGAGGGTCATGAATGGAGAACTGCATTTAACATGAGAAGTGGTCACTATGAATATCTTGTCATGCCCTTTGGCTTATGCAATGCTCCAGACTTATTTCAGGATTTTATTAATGATGTTAAGGCATGTGAAGCAAGTATTGCAAACTTTGCTTAAAAATTGGCTATTTTGAAAACTTGAGAAATGCATATTTGACCAGACGGAGGTACAGTTCTTGGGATAGAATATTTCAGCCTCTGGTTTGCAGATGGACCCTAGCAAACTAGAAGCTGTTCTACACTGGCCATTACCTAAAAAGTTTTATTGGGTTTGCTAATTACTATAGGAGATTCATCAAAGGTTTCTCTACTGTGATAGCCCCATCACCAATTTGACACGTAAGGGAGTTAGCTGTACTATATGGTCTAAAGAAGTTAGAGAGGCTTTTGAGCTTCTTAAGAAATTATTAGCCTCTGACGACAGGCTTTTGAGCTTCTTAAGAAATTATTAGCCTCTGACGACATATTGGCACACCCTGCCACTAGCAAACCCTTCATACTAGAGGTAGATGCCTCTGAGCCTCTGAGACTATGGGCTGTTCTTTATTAGAGGGAGAGTCAGGATACCCCTTTGCATCCTTGTGGGTTCTTTTCTAGGAAGTTGTCACCAGTGGAGCTGATATTGGTAATTGTTGGCCGTGATTTTAGCTCTGAAAGAATGGCAATATCTTTTGGAAGGTTCCAAGGATCCTCTCCTGATCATAACTGATTACAAAAACTTGCCATACATTGGAGATGCTAAAAGGCTGTCTTCTAGACAAGCTAGATTGTCATTGTTCTTGTCATGCTTTAACTTTATCATCACGTACCAGACCAGGTCCTAAGAACGTTAAGGCTGACGCCCTATCTAGGCAATTTGAGGTAGAATCAGAAAAAGAACAGGGGACCTCCCCTATCGTTCTACCTGAGCATATCATTGCCTCTACTGTCCTTTCCTTGTCTTCTCCTCTTCTTTGTGATATCATGTGGGCTCAGTCTCAGGCACCTAGTGATAAACCTCAAGATAGATTGTTAATTCTGTTAGAAAGAAAGGAGGTACTACTAGTGTTCCACAATAATGTGACAGCTGGACATTAATAACACTGTATCTGCTGTCTCCAGACCATTTTGGTGGCCTTCTCTTAGAAACGACATCAGAGAATATGTGGAGGCTTGTACTGTTTGTGTGGTTTCTTAGGTTCCCCATAAATTACCATGTTGGTTATTACAACCACTTCCTATACCCAGTGTCCCATGGTCTCATTTGTCTATGGACTTCTTTGTGGAACTCCAATTTCTATATCACCATCCTAATGGTGTTTGATCAATTTTCTAAAATGGCACACTTTGTTCCGCTCAAAAAGTTACCGTCTTCCCGAGAGCTAGTTTATATATATTTATACGCGAAATTGTCAGATTACATGGTATTCCCAATTTATGTCACGATTTAGGAGAGCATTTAACAAACAGTTGAGTATTGAATTATCATGTTCGTCTTCATACCTTCCTCAAACGAATGGTGCGGCTGAGAGGGCCAACCAGTCTTGAAACTATATTTGCAATGTTTTATTAATGGCACTCAGGAAAACTGGTCTGACATACTACCTTGGGCTGAATTTGCCAGGAATAATGTTGCTCATGAATCATCTGGACATTTTTTTTCAACAACGGTTGTCATTCTACTGTTCTTCCTGCGGTGTTCTCTGACACTGCAATTCCTGCTCTGGATGAGCATCTCACATGTATACGTGAGACTTGGAATAAGGTCCACACAGCTCTTGAAACTGCTGCAGCTCGTTTCAAATTTCATGCTTATAAGCGGCATGGTGCCAACCCTGTTTACCAGGTGGGTGATCGGGTATGGCTCTCCTCGCGAAATATCAGACTCAAGGTTCCTAGTATGAAGTTTGCACCCAGGTTTATTGGTCCTTTTCATATTCTTTTCGTATTATTCGGAAAATTAATCCTGTTTCCAGGGGCGTACCTAGAGCATATGGCACCCGGGGTGGGTCCTAGTTTTGGCACCCCCCCCCCCCACTTTAAAATGTACAAAACACCCACATTTTTTTAATGTATGTAGCATTGAGCTGTGCTTGCATGTTTCAATGTAAGCATGCTTTTGTATGGAGTAAGTGTGAGTGAATGAATGGGTGTGTTTGTATGTAGTGTTGGCATTTCAATGCAGGCATGCTTTTGTGTGTAGTGTTGGCGAGATGCAGTGGTGTGGTTATATATAATGGTGATGTTTTAATACAGAGGTGTGTTTGTATGTAGTGTTTGCACTGGAATGCAGGGATGTGTTTGTGTGTAGTGTTGGCAAGATGCTGAGATGTGGGATTGCCATATTTAAGGACACCAAATAAGGGAGCTATCTGCTAAACAGCACCCTAATTTGGTATCTTTACATATGGAATCTCACATAAGGGCACCAATTTAGGGAATTCTCTACTAAATAGCTAAAAGATCAAAATTTAAAAAGCCTTTTTCTTAATTTTAATCTTTAGGTTGTTTAGTAGATAACTCACTTATTTGTTATCCTTATGTGGGATTGACATATTTAAGGACACCAAATTAGGGAGCTATCTACTAAACATATACACAACCACATATATACAAACGCATTTAGTTATTAAGAGGTCCAACCAAGCTCCCTACCTTACTCTGGGAGTGACAAGCGGTTGCTGCTGGGCTGGGATCTCTGTGCTCTTCCTTCACAGCTCACTTGCACGACCAGTAGTGATGCCGATGCCAGGATGATGTCATACCCCGGCTGCCGGCTTACTGCAGGGCGTACACAAACTCCTATATGGTCCATAAAAATGTTTAATCTCACTGCCTTCCAGTATATATCTGTCCTATCTGTCTGGGGGAATGTGACAACATGGATGTATATGTAAGTGGGTGAGTATTACTATCAGGAGAAAGGTAGATGGCAGGGTGGGACAGTGTGGTGGATACTATGACAGTGTGTGCCATTGCACACAGTGGATTAAAGGAGGTGACTGCAGGTGAGGTGGTGAGTATATGGTGTTTTATGTCACGGGTGGGAACAATGGGATTGGGTGTTATATGGAAGAGAGGATATTATGTCAAGGCAGGGCCAGGGTGTATGGCAGGGTGTGTATTATGATGCGGTGGAGGTATATAGCAGGAAGGGGATTATGGCAGTGTGGGTATTATATGACATGTTAAAGGGGTATATGCCAGGGTGGGAATTATGACCAGGTAGTGGGTTTATAGCAGGGAGGATATTATGACAAGGCAGGGTTGTATATGGCTGGGGTGTATATGGCAGAGAGGGCAGGGGTGTTGAAATAAAAAAAAAAAAAACTACTTGTCCAGGGACTAAAGTGTTTGCCCAATCTACTTGTCTGCCGTGACAATCTACTTGTCCTGATACAAATCTTTATTGACAGTAATTTAGGAGACAGACCTGGTATAGGGGTGATAGGGATGTAGTATGGGTAAGACACATAGTGTGGGGGTGGGATGTAGTGTGTGTAGGGCATTGTAAGGCACATAGTGTGCTGTGGGATAGGGTTGGCAGAGTGAGGAGGGGACAGGTGGCAGAGCGTAGGAGGGAGGGGCTGACAGATTGTGGGAGGGAGTGACAGGTAGCAGAGTGAGGGAAAGAGGGGTTGATTGGTGACTGAGGGAGGGGGTGACAGGGTGACTGAGGGAGGGGGTGACTGGTGACAGAGTGACGGGGTGACAGGGTGACTGAGGGAGGGGGTGACTGGTGACAGGGGGGTGACTGGGGGGGTGACTGGTGACAGAGTGACGGGGTGACAGGGTGACTGAGGGAGGGGGTGACTGGTGACAGGGTGACTGGTGACAGAGTGACTGAGGGGGGTGACAGGGTGACTGAGGGGGTGACAGGGTGACTGAGTGGCTGAGGGGGGATGACAGGTTGACTGGTGACAGAGTGACTGAGGGGGGGTGACAGGGTGACTGAGGGGGGTGACTGGTGACAGGGTGACTGAGGGGGGGTGACTGGGGGGGTGACTGGTGACTGGGTGACTGAGGGGGGTGACTGGGGGGGTGACTGGTGACTGGGTGACTGAGGGGGTGACTGAGGGGGTGACAGGGTGACTGAGTGGCTGAGGGGGGATGACAGGGTGACTGAGGGAGGGGGTGACAGGGTGACTGGTGACAGAGTGACTGAGGGGGGTGACAGGGTGACTGAGGGGGGGTGACAGGGTGACTGAGGGAGGGTGACTGGGGGGGTGACTGGTGACTGGGTGACTGAGGGTGGTGACAGGGTGACTTGGGGGGTGACTGGTGACAGGGTGACTGAGGGGGGTTACAGGGTGACTGAGGGAGGGGGTGAGAGAGTGACTGAGGGAAGGGGTGAGAGGGTGACTGAGGGAGGGGGTGACAGGGTGACAGGGTGACTGAGGGGGGTGACTGGTGACAGGGTGACTGAGGGGGGGTGACAGGGTGACTGAGGGAGGGGGTGAGAGAGTGACTGAGGGAGGGGGTGAGAGGGTGACTGAGGGAGGGGGTGAGAGGGTGACTGGGGGGGGTGACAGGGTGACTGAGGGGGTGACAGGGTGACAGAGTGACTGAGAGGGGGTGACAGGGTGACGGGAGGGGGTGAGAGGGTGACTGAGGCAGGGGGTGAGAGGGTGACTGAGGGAGGTGGTGAGAGGGTGACTGAGGGAGGGGGTGACAGGGTGATTGAGGGGGGTGACAGGGTGACTGAGGGAGGGGGTGACAGGGTGACTGAGGGAGGGGGTGAAAGGGTGAGGGGGGGTGAGAGGGTGAGGGGGTGACAGGGTGACTGAGGGAGGGGGTGAGAGTGAATTTACAATAATATTTTCTTACCATGATTCAATGGCTGTCTCTCTCCATCCCAGGCAGTGCAGGAGGTGCAGGCAGAGTGGCCGCAGGGGAGAAACCTGGCAGAATGCACGCTCTGCGCCCCCTGCTGGCACACTCCATAACAGCATCCCTGGTGCTCAGTGATGACTCAGAACACAGGCTGGGAATCCCCTCCCTGTGCTCTGACTCACTCACTGAGCGCCGGAGCCACGAGGGAGAGGACGACCAGCAGGAGGGACAGAGTGTGGCACCCCCCTACTGGATGGCACCCGGGGCGGACCGCCCCCCCCCGCTTTCCTTAGTACGCCACTGCCTGTTTCATATTCTCTTGCACTTCCTGCCTCCTTGCGTATACCTAATTCATTTAATGTATCTATGCTTACGCCTCTTATCTGAAATAGGTATCCTTACTACTTTTGTCCCTCCTCCTCCTTTGGTTATTGCTGGACGGGAGGAGAATAAAGTCTCCTCCTTAATTGATTCCCGATTTTCTCGTGGTTCTTTGCAGTACTTAGTTGATTGGAAGGGTTTTGGGCCTGCCGATCGTTCTTGGGTTCCTGCTTCTGATATACACGCTAGCCACAAAATCCGTTCTTTCCACACCAAATTTCCTCTCAAACCTGGTCCTGTCCACCTGGTTGGCGGTCTTCCTGTGGGGGCTAATGTCACTTATTCTTCATCTCCATGTGACAAAAACTGAGATAATTACCTTCCGAAGATAATGGGAGTGCCACTCAGCGGTCTTCTGCTATCATGCCTGGCTTTTGCAGCATCACTCTGGACGCCGGCTGCTGTGGACCCACGCAATTATATAGCCCCACGTCCATCCACGGTAAAGACGACGTCGACATGCAGGTGATGTTACGCAAAAGAAAAACATGCACGTTTTGGGGTCAAGGGCTAGGTACAGCCAATCGGATCTGCAAAAGGGTTTTTAAACTCTCATATTCCCTTAGCTTAGTGTGTTCCTGATGATGTTTTATTTATTTTTTGGTTTTCAAAAGAGTATGAACAGCTGTACTGAGATGTGTGGAACCCATGCTATTTTATGCATGTCTCTTAGAAGAAAAGGGAAATAATATTCAGTCAGGTTTGGGATATATATATATATATATATATATATATATATATATTCCCTTACATGAAGCAGAGATCAATGCATCTCCTGCAGGTTTCCTGCATAACCCTTTTGCCTTGTTATATTTATAATAGTAATACTTCATTGGATAAGTTTTACAAATGATTTCATAATTTTGGATAAACATTTAAAATATTTTTTTCAACATATTAAAATAAAGGTATATAAAAGATAATCAATATATTAAAAAATATAAAAATATTAAAAAAATTTAAAAAAAATTCAAATATGAAAATACTTTTTAAACATTATCCAAAAATATGAAATTATTTGGAAAGCTTATCCAACAATAATAAATCAAGCCTAAATAAGGAAGACAGGTATTATTTAAAGACCAGCTAAAATGTATGCATATAAAACATCTGTGGGTTATTGCAATCCTCATTTAGCCTTTCATCTTTCAGATGAAATGAGTATCAAATTATCGTGATGTGACTTAATCTAATGGCATAGATGTGCAAAAGTGATGGGCCAAAATTCAAAGTAGGATTTGATAGGTAAATATTTGTTAGTATTTGTTAGTAGTTCCATTTTTATGTTGCAGGTACCTATTATCACTGGGTCTTGGGAGATTCATTATGGGTAATTTCTCAGCGAGTGCATCATTTCAAAAAATTCCCAGATTAATTGGCCGCCACAGTCGCCCGACCTTCCAGCTCCCAATTATTTCCTGAGGATCAGGTGTACATGAACACACTGCATACACTTGAGCAGCTCAAGGAAAATATACATGTAGAAATTCAAGCACTAGAGCCTCACACATTAATGTTATGAACAATGCAATCTAAAGAACCCAACTTTGCGAGTCAGCAAATGGAGCTCATTTAAAATATGTCATCTTCTGTACCTAGTCAAACAAATATCCAGATTATTAACGTCTCAAACCCTACTCTGAATTGTGGCCCACTCTGTAAATGCTGTACCTTGTTTTTTAAATTACTGTTATAAGTCAAATTTACAAGAGTACAAAAAGTATAGTGAGTCTCCTAATTATCACCAACACCCCGGTTAAATCCAACAACCATGATATACACAAAAAACAAATGGAATGGTGTGGTATTCTATGTAAACATATGTGAAGATCACCAATCGATTAGTATACATACATTACCAGTATATTTTGGGAGACCTGTAACCAGTGTATGTATATTAATCGATTGGTGATCTTCACATATGTTTAAATAGCACCATTCATTTAGTTTTTTGTAGTCAATTTTAGATTAAATATAATTTACTGTGTGCGCCTTCTAATGTAATGTGCTGTGCAAGCCTATGTCTAAAGCGTTTAGATGTGAAAAAGATTCATAAATTGCTCTATATAAATGTGCCAATTTTGTTAGTTACATTATAGGGAGAGGTATTAGCAGTAGAAAGAGGGAAGTGCTCATGCCATTGTACAGAACACTGGTGAGACCTCACTTGGAGTACTGTACACAGTACTGGAGACCATATCTTCAGAAGGATATTGATACCTTAGAGAGAGTTCAAAGAAGGGCTACTAAACTGGTTCATGGATTGCAGGATAAAACTTACCAGGAAAGGTTAAAGGATCTTAACATGTATAGCATGGAGGAAAGACGAGACAGGGGGGATATGATAGAAACATTTAAATACATAAAGGGAATCAACACAGTAAAGGAGGAGACTATATTTAAAAGAAGAAAAACTACCACAACCAGAGGACATAGTCTAAAATTAGAAGGACAAAGGTTTAAAAATAATATCAGGAAGTATTACTTTACTGAGAGGGTAGTGGATGCATGGAATAGCCTTCCAGCTGAAGTGTTAGAGGTTAACACAGTAAAGGAGTTTAAGCATGCGTGGGATAGGCATAAGGCTATCCTAACTATAAGATAATGCCAGGGACTAATGAAAGTATTTAGAAAACTGGGCAGACTAGATGGGCCGAATGGTTCTTATCTGCCGTCACATTCTATGTTTCTATGTTTCTATGTTTCTTATTAATCCGTGCAGGATTCAAAGGGTTGTTCTTCTTGTTGTAGCTCTGTTACAGGAAAACATTTGCATTGTCAGCACTGCAGGAAATGTGCTGTGAGTTGAAGATTTGTATATAATAAATGAAATCACTGTTCATTAATTCATGTTGATCCGTGTTTATCTGTTAACACAGAGTTATTTTATTTGTCAATAGATGTTATAAATTCAATTATATTATGTAGCCAATAATTATCAGCATTATTATTTGATGATTTGAGAATCCCTGGTGATTTGTATATAAATATAGAGGATGCTTTCAACATTACATTAAACTCCCATAATAGATAATAATGAAACCGATGAATTGGTTTTGCTATTATGGTTTATGTGGCTCAGGTGATAATCCTTATTAAGCATTCGCTTGCAAAGAGGTTTCTGTATCTAGGATTAATGGTACATATTTATGGTCTGGTTTATAACTATTGCAGGACTTGGGCCTATCATATTTCAAAATAAGTAAATACCTGCTGGGACATACCAACTATCAAATTCATTATTTATTCAGAAAATACATGCAAAACACTTATTTGTATAATAACATCTCTTATGTTATCATAGGTTGCTCTTAATAACCAATGCATCGCAGTATTTTGCTGTTCCAGGAGATTTAACTTCATGACCTACTCATAGCCATTTGATTTACAAGACTACAGTGTCATATTTTCACAGACTAATAAAAGTAAACATTTATTTTAGTGTACGGATGTGCTCTCAAGAGTTGTATATCTGTAAGAGCTTGTTATACACTAAATTACAACAATAATATGGAGCTTAATAAAACTTGGTTATCCGAGAGAGTGTTACTGATTGTTGTATTTCTGGTATTTTGACTTTGGCTTTGTTTGACTTCCCTGATTTCTAGTATCCTTGACTTTTTGCTTTCCCTCATCATTGTGTCACGTTCTGTTTCCCTGACCTTGGCAAGTATTCTGACTACTCTTGGATAAGTCTGGCCATTCTAAGGTCTGGTTATACATTATCCTTAGTCCTAGGTGTGATATTATTCTGCGTGCAGGAGGTATATTTAATATCTCTGGGGAGGTACTTACTAAACAAGAATTAACCCTTCTGTCAAAAGGATTAAAATTTGTGCCAACAACAGGTCTTAAACCTTTTGATTTGTTTATAGATAACTATGAAGTTGTACTTTGTATCTCTCTCTTGTTAGGGTGGATATGTTAATCATATCAAACTTTATAGATGTTGAGTATATTATATCTTAGAAAGCCTCCTGCTCTTGGATCAGTTAGCATGGATTGTGCTATTGGTTGGATAATTGGAAGAACAATTAATTAAATTGGACATGATACCCTCAAAAAATCTTTACTCCCTTCCCCCAATAATGTCAATAAACCAATTTCAATGCTATCATGGTATAATGAAGTGGTGAGTTGTTTAAATGCACATAGGAACTTAAATCCAAAGGTCACTACTCCATATTAATTCTCCTTGACCTCTCTGCTGCTTTTGACACCGTTGATCATGCTCTCCTCCTTCAAACTCTTCAATCGCTCGATCTCTGTGACTCTGTCCTCTCTTGGTTTTCCTCCTATCTCTCCCAACGCTCATTCAGTGTCTCCTTTTCCAAGGATACCTCCTCCCCTCATCCTGTCTCTGTTGGAGTTCCCCAAGGCTCTTTCCTCAGTCCCCTTCTATTTTCTCTTTATACTGCCTCTCTTTGAAAACGTATTGCCTCTTTTGGATTCCACTACCACTTGTACGCTGATGACACTCAGATATACCTCTCCTCCCCAGACCTCTCCCCTGCCGTCCTGCAACGTGTCACTGCTTGCCTTTCTTCCATCTCTGACTGGATGTCGTCACGCTTTCTCAAACTTAACCTCTCTAAAACTGAACTCCTTGTCTTTCCTCCTCCTAATACTGATCCTCCTCTCTCACTCTCCCAGTCAGTGATATCCACATAAGTCCATCCCTGCAAGCGCGCTGTCTTGGCGTCATACTTGACTCTGGTCTCACCTTTGAGTCTCACATCCAGTTTGTTGCCAAGTCTTGTAGGTTCCAACTCAAAAACATAGCCCGCATCCACCCCATTCTTACGCAATATGCTACCAAGGTGCTTGTCCATGCTCTAGTAATTTCCCGCATGGATTACTGTAACCCTCTCCTGATTGGTCTCCCCAAAAGCCGTATTGCCCCGCTACAGTCTGTAATGAATGCTGCAGTGAAGAGATATAAGAGGGGCTGGAATTGTTCAGTGCTTTAAATGTATGGGTTAGCACTTTGAATTGACTCCTATAGGATACAGGGAGCCAATGTAAGGACTGGCAGAGGGGCGAGGTGTGAGAGGACCGACTAGAGAGGAACATTTATGACTTCCTTACATAAGGACCTATATTCTACCATTTAATGACAATTAATGAACTTCATATTCACACACATATATTCATTGTGAGAAGACTATTGACTCTGTATAAAGACAGAGGACCATTAGCTCATTCTTATTACTCAGGATTGTTTTTATAATGCCTTAGATATTTAATCTTTGTATATAATAGCAGTGATATTATAGTATGGGAAATATATTTCCATAAAGCAAAAGAGTATGTCATTCCCAGTATAGCATAATGAAATGGACATTGGCAGGAGTATGGGAAACAGGAGGACTGAAAAAACTGCAGGCAGCCAGGAGACCACAGACTTATTACTTATACTTATGCAGTGACTAAAGCTGCTAATAGGCAAAGTAGATGGTGGGAACCGCACTCAATCCCAGCGGCCAAGGGTGCTCCGGATCAGGACCAGCAATCCAAGAATTATACACTGTAACGGAGCTCCGTGTACCCCGACCGAGTACCCTCCGTTGATGGATGCTCCTAGCGCTCTCAGAGGACTCCAAGCACTGCAGACGACACCACAACCACCGCAGGCTCCACAACCGCCGTAGCTTAACTGGAGCCGCGCCGTCTTCCTTCCACCCTGGATCGGCTTCTGTCCTCCAGGACCGTGTGGGGAAGACCTCTCCTCCAGGAGAGCGTAACAGGAACAAGCTCTTAAAAGAGCTAAGTGATTAAGAGCTCAGGGGAATATGCAGAGCATAGCAATCCCCAGTGTGATATAGCAGTTCCCTCCAATAACGAGACACGGCTACGTATTGAGGGTCAGAAGAGGTCTGAGGACTGGAACACCCAGCCTGCTTTTTATTAGGATAAGGTACACACAGGACACTCCCAGGGGGAGGATGAAATTAACCAATAACAGCATAGTACAGCCCACAGGTTCCCTCCCCTCAGATAAACAGTTAAACCAATTATTACATACAATAAAAATACAGTTTTTACACACACACTGTAACTTTAAAACCATACATTCAATTTCAATAAAAGTTGCATATTCAGACTCAGCATACATCAAACATAAACCCTTCCAAAAATCAGCCAAATCCCTCCAGTGGATCAAAAGTTAGCTGGAAGTCCTTTATGACCGACCGCAAGCACAATTTCCTGCCCAAAACAGTTCCATAGATTTGGGCTGTGCGGTCGGTCAATTTCATGCGAAAAAACGACTAAGTCCCATTTCGAACGGGACTTAGTCTCTGGAGCTGCAAGTTCCGTATGGGAGAAGGTAATGGTCAGCGGTGTTCGGCAAAATGTGTAGCCGATTTCAGTTCCACAGAATCTTTAGCATACACCGCTGACCGCATTCGAGGAAACCAAGATGGCCGCCGCCACGTGCAATTGACCGGCAGTAACCTCACAGCCTGGGAGGTAAATTGCCTGCACACTTTAACTTCTGGGTGGTCCGCCTGTGTGGTACTTGGTTCAGTAAGCCCTATTTACTGAACCAAGTGGGGGAAAGCCAGGAACAAGTTATTTTACCGGTCTGGGGACATAGTCTTAAAGGGGCATTGTTCAGCAAAGTCACAATATGTCCCCAGACGGTTCTTAAAGGGCCATACACACCCAATAAATGTTAATAAGTTTTCAGGGGCACAATCTTCCAGGGGCCATAGTCATGAGGCAGGAGGCTGGCAAACATGCTTCTCCACAATCCAGGGAAGCAGGGCAATTTCTCATTTAAAGGGCCAGTTACAAATAGCGATTTGTAACACATCTCCCCTTTGGGGGGAAGACTAACCAGGCACCTGACCTTCTGTCGGTCAGTGCCTCCGTTAGTCGATCCACCAACCCACAATAAACAGATGTCCGAGTAGCCCCCCCACAACATCAAAGTACAGGAACAGCCCACCCACAACACACAGTCACTGCACCTGGGTATTTGGCTGTGGTAATGAGGCCACATGCCGAGGGTACTTGAAGGGCAGAGGCCAACTGCACTCTGCCCAGATGCCAGCTCTTCTGCTGGGGTAGCCTGCAGGACATCAGGCTCTGGACCAGGGACAAAGGTAGGGCAGAGGCCGACTGCACTCTGCCCAGCTGCCAGCTCTTCTGCTGGGGTAGCCTGCAGGACATCAGGCTCTGGACCAGGGAAAAAGGTAGGGCAGAGGCCGACTGCACTCTGCCCAGCTGCCAGCTCTTCTTCTGGGGTAGCCTGCAGGACATCAGGCTCTGGACCAGGGACAAAGGTAGGGCAGAGGCCGACTGCACTCTGCCCAGCTGCCAGCTCTTCGGCTGGGGTAGCCTGCGGGACATCCGGCTCTGGACCAGGGACAAAGGTAGGGCAGAGGCCGACTGCACTCTGCCCAGCTGCCAGCTCGTCTGCTGGGATGCTTGGGACATAGTCCGGCTCAGTAGCCAAGGGAACATGGACGTCAGTAGGGGTTAACATTGCCTCTGTTAACTCTGGTGCCACGCTAGGAGTTACCTGGGGAGGGGAATTTGTACTTACCCCCTACTCTGGGTGTCCCGGTGAGGGTAGTTGGGGATCTGGAAAGGCTGTCCAGCATCCCTGTAGGTCAGGCACAGAGACCACGGTCCCATCTGCGCCGTCTGGGGGATTGGTGTCTCCCCTTGTTAGGGTAAGCTGCCGCTGGGGAGAGGGGGTGCTGTGCTCCTTTCCCGGAAACACAGGCTGCCGCTGGAGAGGGAGACCGCCTGTCTCCACTCCCGTAACATTGTCCTGTTGCTGTAGAGAGGGACCAACTGTCTCTGCTCTCTGTAGGACACACTGCTGCTGGGGGGGAAGGTCGGCACCTTCGGCCCCCTGGGGTACACACTGCCGCTGGAGAGGGAGACCGCCTGTCTCCACTCCCTTACCATTGTCCTGTTGCTGTAGAGAGGGACCAACTGTCTCTGCTCTCTGTAGGACACACTGCTGCTGGGGGGGAAGGACGGCACCTTCGGCCCCCTGGGGTACACACTGCCGCTGGAGAGGGAGACCGCCTGTCTCCACTCCCTTACCATTGTCCTGTTGCTGTAGAGAGGGACCAACTGTCTCTGCTCTCTGTAGGACATACTGCTGCTGGGGGGGAAGGACGGCACCTTCGTCCCCCTGTAACTCCCACTGCCGCTGGAGATCTGGGTTGGTTGCCCAGCATCCCTGTAGGGCCGGTAGAGAGACCTCGGTCCCATCTCTACCTGCCATCTGGAGGGCATCGCCGGACCAGTCAGGGAGGTCTGGTTCTGCTTGTCGGGTAGGTTGGGGCTGCACGAAGCTGAGCAGGTGTAGGTAGTCCTGCTCCAGCTCCCACTCCCTTGTTGCCAGGTGGGTCATGTCTTTTCTCACCTCTCGTTCGTCAGCCCAGACATACATGCCCATCCGGTAGTCGTAGATGTCCCAGAACCTAGACTCCTCCGTGCTGCCGAAATCAGGCTCCTCCTCCATGGCGTCCAGAAGTAGACCAGGACCATCATAATCATCCCCCTCCGGTAAGTCGTGCTCGGCTGTCCAGGGAGTAAGTCGAATGGTATGCCACCAGAGGGCCTGGTATGCGTTGTCTAACCCGATCTCTCGCCATACCAGGGTCTCTAGTCTTGCCACCCATTCATCCAGGGGCTGCTCTCCCAATAGACACATTCGCATTGCCACACGCTTCTGTAGCCGCTGCTCATCACTGGGGAGACTCTCACCTCGCCGCCACTGGGCGTCTTCCAGGGCATCATACCAGAGTTCCTTTCTGGCTGCATCCCTGTAATCTGCGGCCTCCTTCTCCTCCTCATCATGGAACGCTGTCCGCAAACCAGCTGATTCCATCCTGTTGTAGCCAGGGGCGCTGCCCAATGGCTAGCGTTGCCCTCAATTGTAACTCCAAACGTTACCAGTGTCTCTGAGCTGCTTCTCCTCGCACTAGGACGCCATCCCACCGCTGCCACCAATGTAACGGAGCTCCGTGTACTCCGACCGAGTACCCTCCGTTGATGGATGCTCCTAGCGCTCTCAGAGGACTCCAAGCACTGCAGACGACACCACAACCACCGCAGGCTCCACAACCGCCGTAGCTTAACTGGAGCCGCGCCGTCTTCCTTCCACCCTGGATCGGCTTCTGTCCTCCAGGACCGTGTGGGGAAGACCTCTCCTCCAGGAGAGCGTAACAGGAACAAGCTCTTAAAAGAGCTAAGTGATTAAGAGCTCAGGGGAATATGCAGAGCATAGCAATCCCCAGTGTGATATAGCAGTTCCCTCCAATAACGAGACACGGCTACGTATTGAGGGTCAGAAGAGGTCTGAGGACTGGAACACCCAGCCTGCTTTTTATTAGGATAAGGTACACACAGGACACTCCCAGGGGGAGGATGAAATTAACCAATAACAGCATAGTACAGCCCACAGGTTCCCTCCCCTCAGATAAACAGTTAAACCAATTATTACATACAATAAAAATACAGTTTTTACACACACACTGTAACTTTAAAACCATACATTCAATTTCAATAAAAGTTGCATATTCAGACTCAGCATACATCAAACATAAACCCTTCCAAAAATCAGCCAAATCCCTCCAGTGGATCAAAAGTTAGCTGGAAGTCCTTTATGACCGACCGCAAGCACAATTTCCTGCCCAAAACAGTTCCATAGATTTGGGCTGTGCGGTCGGTCAATTTCATGCGAAAAAACGACTAAGTCCCATTTCGAACGGGACTTAGTCTCTGGAGCTGCAAGTTCCGTATGGGAGAAGGTAATGGTCAGCGGTGTTCGGCAAAATGTGTAGCCGATTTCAGTTCCACAGAATCTTTAGCATACACCGCTGACCGCATTCGAGGAAACCAAGATGGCCGCCGCCACGTGCAATTGACCGGCAGTAACCTCACAGCCTGGGAGGTAAATTGCCTGCACACTTTAACTTCTGGGTGGTCCGCCTGTGTGGTACTTGGTTCAGTAAGCCCTATTTACTGAACCAAGTGGGGGAAAGTCAGGAACAAGTTATTTTACCGGTCTGGGGACATAGTCTTAAAGGGGCATTGTTCAGCAAAGTCACAATATGTCCCCAGACGGTTCTTAAAGGGCCATACACACCCAATAAATGTTAATAAGTTTTCAGGGGCACAATCTTCCAGGGGCCATAGTCATGAGGCAGGAGGCTGGCAAACATGCTTCTCCACAATCCAGGGAAGCAGGGCAATTTCTCATTTAAAGGGCCAGTTACAAATAGCGATTTGTAACATACACGAAAGAAGAAAGGACCACAGGCACTCCAAATTGAAACCGTATGCAGATTTATTAGGAAAAAATGCAATGCCAAGCAACGTTTCGACCAACAAAGGTCTTTTTCAAGCTGCTAATAGAACATACCGTATTTATCGGCGTATAACACGCACAGGCGTATAACACGCACCTCATTTTTAGAAAGAAATTCCAGGAAATTTCCCCCCCATGCCATAGTATTCCCCCCCCTCATCCCATAGTGTCCCCCCCCTTTCCATAGTATTCTCCCCCCCTCCCATAGTATTCTCCCCTCCTCCCATAGTATTCCCCCCCTCCCATAGTATTCCTCCCCTCCCATAGTATTCTCCCCCCCTCCCCTCCCATAGTATTCTCCCCCCTCCCCTCCCATAGTATTCTCCCCCCTCCCCTCCCATAGTATTCTCCCCCCTCCCCTCCCATAGTATTCTCCCCCCCTCCCCTCCCATAGTATTCTCCCCCCCTCCCCTCCCATAGTATTCTCCCCCCTCCCCTCCCATAGTATTCTCCCCCCCTCCCCTCCCATAGTATTCTCCCCCCTCCCCTCCCATAGTATTCTTCCCCCTCCCCTCCCATAGTATTCTTCCCCCTCCCCTCCCATAGTATTCTCCCCTCCCCTCCCATAGTATTCTCCCCCCCTCCCCTCCCATAGTATTCTCCCCCCCTCCCCTCCCATAGTATTCTCCCCCCTCCCCTCCCATAGTATTCTTCCCCCTCCCCTCCCATAGTATTCTCCCCTCCCCTCCCATAGTATTCTCCCCCTCCCCTCCCATAGTATTCTCCCCCCCCTCCCATAGTATTTCCCCCCCTCCCCTCCCCTAGTGTACTTCCCCCCCTCCCATAGTGTACTTCCCCCCTCCCCTCCCATAGTGTACTTTCCTCCCCCTCCCCTCCCATAGTGTACTTCCCCCCCCTCCCCTCCCATAGTGTACTTTCCTCCCCCTCCCCTCCCATAGTGTACTTTCCTCCCCCTCCCCTCCCATAGTGTACTTTCCTCCCCCTCCCCTCCCATAGTGTACTTTCCTCCCCTCCCATAATTACTTGCCTGTCCTGAAGCGTGGGCCGGCTTCACAGCGCGCACCGCGGTACAGGAACTTTAATTTAAGGTTCCGGTTTCCGGCGGGACTGAAAGGAAGTGTGCACAATAGTTTGCACACTTCCTTTCAGTCCCGCCGGAAACCGGAACCTTAAATTAAAGTTCCTGTACCGCGGTGCGCGCTGTGAAGCCGGCCCACGCTTCAGGACAGGTAAGTAATTATGGGATATCGGCGTATAACACGCACCCACGATTTTTCCCCTATTTTCAGGGGAAAAAAGTGCGTGTTATACGCCGATAAATACGGTATTATTTGTGTCTTTGCAAATTTACATCACTTTTTTCTCTTTTTAAAAAAAAAACAAACACTTTTCCACACATACCTAGTTTTATCTGTATCTCTGTTCCACATGCAGGCTCTATATATTCAGTGGTGATTATTGAATGAAGAAAAAGCGGAAAACCACAAAATGACTGCCCGCTAAGGATGACTGAACAGTTTGCAGTTTTTAAAAAAGAGAGGAAGAGTTTGTGTATAAAGAAAAATAGACCTGGATGTTCGTATAAGCTCTGTGGATGTTATTAGGCTAGACTCAGGCATTAGTTTTCGGACTAACACTTTTTCGTAAGAATTTTCGGCTATTCAGTAATTTGTCCTAAAGACAAATGAACAAATAGAAATTACAACAAATGAAATATAGAAGAAATGGCTTGTTGGACAACAATTTTACTGTGCTTTTCATTCTTCCTTTGTTTGTTTTAGTTTATTACAATGGAGCGGTTACCTCCTTGCAATATTTAAAAATAGAAGCTGCTCCTATTCGCTTTCTATGTCCCCCATTCCCCCCCACCCTTGGCATCTGGGGGTCAATATTTTCCCCACATTAGTATATGGTAGGTCAAATAGCTGCCCAGTCACTTGTCTTTATTTATAGCAGCGAAAAAACACTTACTGTATAGTAGACATGCCCTACTAATGGCATGGTGGGTAGGGGCAGGAAGGAGGATTTAACCTCTCTTATTTACTAATACTAAGTAATTTTTACTTACTTTAAGTAAAATTGTATGAAAGGCAAACATTATAAAGTAGCTAACTCCCTAATCCTTGTGGGATTGACTTAAAGATGCCAAAAAGGACTAAACCATTTCCTAATTTGGTACACTTAAATATAGCAATCCGACAAGGGTACGAGTTTAGGGAGTTATCTACTATATGGCTGCAAGATGCACTTATTATATATATACATATGTAAACTCCCAGTATGCAATTTTAAAATGCACAAATGTGTTTATGGAAATTACTCTAAGCTGTCTCTATGTCCCACATAAAAGGCTAGCAGCTACTAGTTCTACTATATTTATAAGCGATTCTGACCATGTTATTTCCTTTAGTTTATTTTAATATTATTTTTCACAGATTCCTTTACTAATGGTTATTATTTATGTAGCTTAGTCATGTTTACCTATACAGCTTACATTTAGTAGAATGCATGCTGGCTGTTACTCACTTGACATTATGTGTTTGTTTTGCAGACAATTTCTCAAAGACAAATTAATTGCATTTTCATTTCAGCACAATTGTTCAGCATAATTGGATGAGTTACAATACAAGTAAAACATGAACATATTCGTGCTGACTGATGGCCCACTGGCCTTATGCAGACTGCATCCATTATACGCATGGATTCATTAACGATTCTAGCCACATATTGTCTGATTATGACAAAATAACAATATACAAAACAGAAGCTAAAATGCTAAAATTCATCATCCAAAAGCCCATATATTTGGTTAATACCAAGTACAATGGTTACACTTAATGTATAGGCAATGTGCCAAAAAAAATTAACGGCTCTGTTTGAAAATGTATTGTAAAATAATAACTTAGAGTCATATATTTTTAAAACTCCTCTTTGTGTTCACGTTGATGATACATCTTAACTGATTATTATTAAAGTTCCAACAAATTCCACAGAGCTCTACAATAGATGGGCTACCAAACAAAAAGTTGCCACAATACAGGTCGGACATATAGGAACAGAAGGTGTTGAGGTTCCTGCTCGAACATGCTTACATTCTAAGAGGAGTGGGGTAAAATGCCACAATGCAAAGGGTAGTAGGTTGCACGAAGAGTTTACAATGAAGGCTTAATTTTTTTAGATGCACAGTTGCAGGAGAGGAAGCAAAGTGGGTTCGTGAGGTGTGGGAAAGGAAACCTGTTAACAGGTTATTGTTATTGTTATTATTATTATTATTATTAATAACAATAATAATAATACAGCTCCAACATAATTGATATGCATTCTTGCATATGAATGGACACTGAGCATTTGCTGTTTGACTATTAAATGAAGATTGCAGTCCTGTTGCCAAATGTAAACAGCCACCAGGGTAGTCTAGCACAGTGCACCCCAGATAAACTCAAAACCATGGTCACAGTGTCTAAAATGTGCTTTTCAAAGACAGGATAATTCACTAAAGTGTAAGTTATATGGGTATCAGAGTGAATTTTACATTTTAGGTCAAACTAGTAGAATTGGAAAAAAGTCAGCAAAGTTATTATTTTGGGATATTTTGGGGGCCACACGAGATGTTGGGAAACTAGGTTGTTAGGACAGTGTCTCCAATTTAGCTCCTTCGGCATGCATTTTGCAATTCACTCTTCCGTGAACAAAGTGAGGTAACATGGCACCATCTAATAGAAGGCCCTCTTTTCATATCAAAAAGGTTTATACAGATACTATATAATAACGGTGTGAAAGTGCACACGAAAAACAATACTAAGTATTGCCCCCCCATAATAAAAAGTGTTTAACCCCTTAAGGACCAAACTTCTGGAATAAAAGGGAATCATGACGTGTCAGACATGTCATGTGTCCTTAAGGGGTTAAATGCTTTTAGTAAAATTCTACTTTTCAAAAATATACTTGCTATACTGGAAATATGCTGCACTGCCTAAAAAGCAAATATATCACAAGAAAAGTTTAGAAATTGCAATGTTCCACAAAATATGTTATCAGAACATGCACATGGGGCTATTGCTGTATTCAGAAGATTAAAACGAAAAGGCATATTTTTGTTTAATTGTGCTTAACCCCTTAAGGACCAAACTTCTGGAATAAAAGGGAATCATGACCTGTCACACCTGTCATGTGTCCTTAAGGGGTTAAGTATGTTATATATGTCTCACAAAATAGTGAGATTTTATAAATGTTTTATATTTAAGATCATATATATTTAATATCCGCATACTATAAAACTATAAAATGTATGGATAAAATGCATTTGCCATTTAGATTTAAATTTTCTATCATTGGGAGATTAGCGAATAAAAGTGTATGTTTGTTTCTTAGCTGTTTGTAAAATGTATTGTAAAAATAATGTGTGGTTATTTTGTAGACTCTGAAATTGAACAGGAGTGTTTGGAACCGAAACTATTCCACTGAGTTCATTCTACACAGGCTGTGATATTTAAAGCCAGCTAATATGATATGTAGACCATTTTCATACAAATATCTTTTATCATAATCAGTTCTCGGGTACCGATTATTTTACTTTGTTTTCTTTCCTAGACTTTTGAGGACTCAATCTCTAGAATGGTATTACAACAATGTGAAGAGTCGATTCAAGCGTTTTGGTAGCGCCAAGGTTCTAAAGAATTTGTACAGGAAGCATAGATTGGAGAGTGGCGCCTGCGCAGACATTACAGGTAAGGTGTTTTTTTAATACTCTTATTTTTTTTGTTGTTCTGTTAAATAGATCAACTAAATATATGTAGCGTTATCAGCTACATCTTCATTATTGCTAATTCCCTAAATAATAATCCTTAAAGGGACACTCCAAGCACCCAGACCACTTCTGCCTATTGTAGTGCTCTGGGTGCCAACTCGCATCACCCTTAACCCTGCAAGTGTAATTATTGCAGTTTTTATAAACTGCAATAATTACCTTGCAGGGTTAAGTCCTCCTCTAGTGGCTGTCTATCAGGAGCCTGGGGAGGAGCGTGGGCAGAGCCTGACCCATCGCCGAGGGACATCGACGTTGGATTCAGGTAAGTCAGTGAAGGGGTTTTAACCCCTTCAGCAACATGGGATGGGGGACGGGAGGGAGGGAGTCACTGCAGGATTCTGCAGTGCCAGGAAAAAGTATTTTTTTTTTCCTGGCACTGGAGAGTCCCTTTAACCCCTTAAGGACCAAAGTTCTGGAATAAAAGGTAATCATGACATGTCACACATGTCATGTGTCCTTAAGGGGTTAAGGACACATGTCATGATTCCCTTTTATTACAGAAGTTTGGGCATGGGATTGGCGAATGCCTTAATCCTCGAA
Organism: Pelobates fuscus; assembly: GCF_036172605.1. NCBI lineage: Eukaryota > Metazoa > Chordata > Amphibia > Anura > Pelobatidae > Pelobates > Pelobates fuscus. The sequence goes on from NC_086320.1 coordinate 265,275,834, forward strand.
TATTACTGTGCCTTTAAAACTCGGTTCATAACCTCTGCCGTAGAATATAACAATATAGTGAAACAGCAGTTTGACACATCTTGATATGATAAATACCAAATGGAAAAGTAAACTTTCCTGGTTTCTGTGCCTCAGTAGCTCATAAAGTTTAATGTCCATATCCGATCCAATCCAAAGGTACATGAAGCCAAGCTACAGCCTGTGGTATTATAGACACTCATTGTTTGAATAATGCATTTCCCATGTTCAGTGCCATTACTCATTGACTAGTTGTTATAAATATGGTAACATTATTGGCTGCCCTTTACAACGACTTAGGACAAAACAAAAAAACAACAATAATGCTGTAACCAAATCTCCCAAAATCCCAACAGTTTGTAAGAATCAAGCATATTTGCCTCCTATTTTATATTTTTGCATCACATGAATAAATCTGAAAAATAAGCGATTTTAATAAACAAGCAAACCTTCTAAAAGATACATTTATTGAGAAGAATTATTAAATTGAACTCACGGATACTATTGAAAATATCCCCAAAAAAGATAGAAATTAACTTTTAAAATACAAGTTGAAAAATACTGACGATCTCATGCCCTTACCTATTATTTTTAATTATAATAATAAAAGTAGCAATGTAAAAAAGATTATAAAGAAACACTGACATATTCTGAAACAAGACGAAACTCTCAATAAAATTATACCAGAACGTCCGAATATAGTATTTAGGGAAGCACCAAACTTCAAATCAATATTAACTAAGAATTTTACCAAAGAAGTAATAAATGCACCCCCATTATCCTTTTCTCCACAAATCAAAGGTTTTTGCAAATGCAAAATGTGTATAGTTTGTAGAAGCACTGATCCCACTGTTCCTCATAAAGTAACTCAATTTATCTCAAGAATGACAAATCAGGTTTATAAAATTAATGTCTTCATTAACTGTTCAACGAAAAATGTTATTTATCTGCTTGAATGCCCCTGTGGCCTCCAATATGTTGGAATGACTACATGGTGCTTAAAAATGCAATTAAGTGAACATTGCAGAAACATTAAAAATGGATACTTAAACCATTCAGTATCCAAACATTTTATTAAACATAACAAAGACCCAAGATTGCTGAAGTGTATTGGAAAAAAAAAATGTACTATTCCATGGAGGGGCGGTAATATTAAAAACATTTTAGGCAAAACTGAAATGGAATGGGTGTACAAACTTCAAACTCTCACACCCCATGGTTTAAATGTTGATTTTGATTTGTTCAGTTTCTTGTAATTATATGCTTTTACATTGTTTTTATTCATTCTTAAATAGATGGACTATATGTTTCTTTTATTCTTTGCACCATCAATAGATGGGATATGTGCTGCTCTATTTACAAATTGTAATTTTTATGTCTTGTACTATTCTTTTTTTATTGTTTCTCTTTTAGGACTATGCCTGCTGACACTTTTCAGTGTATCGGGCATACTCCTTTATCTTAACGTCGGCCACATCTTTGTGTGAGCCGAGGTTTTTTTCATTTCCATGACGACGGCCGCAGCTTCGTGCGGGCCGCCGGCTTTGAGATTTAGTTTATTCTCCATGACGACGGCCGCGGCTATGCGCATAAACACGCCCCTCCCGTCTGACGTCAGCCACAATTATATGCGAGCCGACGTCCAACTTCTATCCACTGGTTTAGACGCCGACGTCTTCTTACTACATGTCCCAGCATACTATGCGGTTGATATGCCGGTCACATGACTGCATTACAAAGTTATTTTTTAATCAAAATAAACCTTGTTTACAATGTTTTTAAGCCTAATAACGTTCATAAAGCCTATTATATTGTATGTTCATTATGAAAATTTTATTTTTATATGTTTAATTTTGATTGTTTATTACTGGAATTTTGATTGGCTGTTTCTAATTTTGGCGCCATATTTAAAGATTTGAATTGTTATTTAAACTTTCTCTTGCCAGGTATGAGGTCCTTATTCCATATTGATAAAGCCGTATTGCCGAAACGCGTTTGTGGATATTTTATTGTGTATTTGAATATATTAACGATTATTTGGTCACTTTTTATTGGTGCCATTTATCTTTTGATAAACTGTATATTGTTTTTTACCTGGCATTGTTATCACCCTGGACTCCAAGTAATCTGAGGTGGGGATAATACCACCAGCGCTATCTTCAAGTAGCAGTTGGTCTGCTCCTCCCTTGTGAGTTCCATTTTATATATTTTATTTCCAGTATTTTATCCAGTGAGCACTATTGGTTGTCTCTCTTTTATCTTTGAGTGTGGAACATACCATTGACAAAGGAAATTTTCCCTATATCCCATAAGCGGGGATTGTACCGCTGTACGCCTTCTACACTAGAGCGAGTTATAGCTCTTGCAATTTTTATACCAGCTTTTAATATTTTATTTACTCCATAATTAGACTTATTGCACTATTTGGTTCTCTATTTGTTTTATCTCTTACATATGAGTGAATCTACACGAAGGAGAACAGCGAGAACACTTGTTCCTGACCAAGCACCTATAGACCTATTTGGACTATTTGTTATTAATATATCAATTCTCTTTGGCGCAGCCCTTACTCTCTATTCCTTTTTCTTTCATTATACTTTAAAGGTGTTTGAGGGATTCCCTTATAGGGTTGCTGCCCATTTGTTATTTAGCGCTTACCGTATATACTCGAGTATAAGCCGAGTTTTTCAGCACATTTTTTGTGCTGAAAAACCCCAACTCGGCTTATACTCGAGTCAGAGTCTGTATTATGGCAATTTGCATTGCCATAATACAGACTGGGGGGAGAGGGGGGCTGGCAGAGCTGTACTTACCTATCCTGCAGCTCCTGTCAGCTCTCTCCTCCTCCGCGCCGTCCGTTCAGCACCTCGGTCAGCTCCCAGTGTAAGTCTCGCGAGAGCCGCGGCTCTCGCGAGACTTACAGTGGGAGCTGACAGAGGGAGCTGCACAGACCGCGCGGAGGAGGAGAGAGCTGACAGGAGCTGCAGGAAAGGTAAGTACAGCTCTGCCAGCCCCCCTCTCCCCCCCACTGAACTGCCAATGACACTGGACTACCAGGGAAGGAGCCCCCCCCCCTGCCATATATCAAGCAGGGAGGGGGGACGAAAAAAAATATAATAAAAAAAAAAAATGTATAATTCAGTATAAATAATAAATAATAATAATAAACAAATATGATAATATTACAAAATAAAAAATAAAATAATAATTAATAAAAAAATGAATAATATATCAAAACGCCCACCCCCACCAACACATACACAAACACACACTGCATCACACACACTCACACTTCATTCATATACACACACACTGCACTCACACACACTGCATTCATACACACACACTGCATTCATACCCACACACTGCACTCATACACACACACTGCATTCATTCATACACACACACTGCATTCATACACACACACTGCACTCATACCCACACACTGCACTCATACCCACACACTGCACTCATACACACACACTGCACTCATACACACACACTGCACTCATACACACACTGCACTCATATACACACACACTGCACTCATACATACACGCACTGCACTCATACATACACGCACTGCACTCATACACACTGCACTCATTATATACACACACTGGAAATAAATATTCAATTAATATATACGCACACACACTGCACTCATACGCGCACACACTGCACTCATACACACACACTGCACTCACACTGCACTCATACACACACACTGCATTCATACACGCACTGCACTCATACGCACACACTGCATTCATTATATACACACACTGTAAATAAATATTCAATTAATATAATTTTTTTAGGATCTAATTTTATTTAGAAATTTACCAGTAGCTGCTGCATTTCCCACCCTAGTCTTATACTCGAGTCAATAAGTTTTCCCAGTTTTTTGGGGTAAAATTAGGGGCCTCGGCTTATATTCGGGTCGGCTTATACTCGAGTATATACGGTACTCTTTTCTTCTGTTACATGAATAAATCTGTCCATGATTCCTAGAAAGAAATAGGACTACTAATGCACTGTTCATCATCACAGCTCTTTCATTACTCTTTCATTTAACTGGGGGAAAAAACACACACAACAGCCAGGGTATAAATTATTCTACACAACATTAAGGTTTCTGAATATTGGTGGCCTAATGGCCTAAAGTAAATTAATTCCCATTGATGTAAAAAAAATGCTGAAATAATATAGATATTTTTAGCATCTTTGGACTCGACTGTCAACTTGGCCTTGTGCTTAGGGTCATCGTCATGCTGGAAAGTCCAAGAGCGTCCCATGCTCAGCCTTCGTGCAGAAGAATGCAAATTGTCTGCCAATATTTTCTGATAACTTGGTACATTCATCTTGCCATCAATTGTCACACGATTACCCATGCCTTTAGAGATCAAACACCCCCAAAACATCAGTGAGCCATCACCATGCTTCACAGTGGGGATGGTATTCTTCTCACTATACGCCTCGTTGACCCCTCTTCAAACATAGCGCTTATGGTTGTGACCATAAAGCTCTATTTTGGTCTTGTCACTCCAAATTACAGTGTGCCAGAAGGTGTGTCAAGGTGTTGTCGGGCATACGGGCATAGGATTTTTTGTGGCATTGCGCAGTAAAGGTTTCTTTCTGGCAACTGGACCATGCAGCTCATTTTTGTTCAAGTATCGTCATATTGTGTTCCTTGAAACAACCAAACTATCTTTTCTAGAGCAGCCTGTATTTTTCCTGAGGTTACCTGTGTGTTTTTCTTTGTATCCTGAACCATTCTTCTGGCAGTTGTGGCTGAAATCTTTCTTGTTCGCTCACTCATGCAGATAAACACGGTCCAAGGTGGGGGCGGAGCCAGCAGCGCAACGGAGCGGACGCATCTCTGTGAGCTCCGACTCCAACTTACCTTTACTGACCTTAATCGGGGGGAAAATACCTGCAAAATACCTGCAAACCCGACCGCAGAAGCAAGGAGTAACATGGGCAGAAAGTCTAAAAAACCAAAGGCTGACAGAAGCCCTCCCGGACGGGATATCGGCGAAATGCTGCGGAACACGCAGCAGGCCGCATGGTCCAAGATGGCGCTGGAGGAAGATATTGCCTCGTACTCATCGGGTGACTTTGACACAGACCTCATGGAGGCCTCAATACAGACCTCAATACAGGGCCCAAGACACCCGGAGACCCGGTCACAGCGAGCCAAATTAAGGAAATGCTGGCTGAGTTGCGCAAGGACCTTTCTGCTGACATGGCCTGCTACAAAGCGGCCATGGAAGGGGCAAAGACAAAAATCGCCCAGCTGGAGGCCTGTACGAGCACCCAGGACTCCAGATTAACAAAGGTGGAACGACAATTAGCTGAACTGGCAAAACAGCAACATGACACAGCAGACCGCCTGGATGTCATGGAGGATCAAAGGAGACGCCACAATCTAAAAGTCCGAGGTATACCTGACTCAGTCAGCTTCACCGAGCTACCCCACTACATCAGGCGCCTCCTGGGCGCCCTGCTCCCGCCAAAACAGACAAAGTCCCTGAGGCTCGACGGGTTGTTCAGACTGCCGAAGCCGACCCGAGCTCCAGCAACTGCTACTGCAGACCTCATCTTGCTATTTCAGAGCATGTCAGACAAAGCAGCACTCCTGACCGCACTGAGGGGCAAAACTCCCTTCTCGTTTGAGGGCAGCAGCCTAACGTTTTTTCAGGACATCACCAAGAACACCCTTACCTGGTGGAAATCATTGCAACCGTTATTGCACCACCTCCACTCCAGAGAGCTGCCCTACCGCTGGGGGAACCCGAGAGCGGTATCGTTGACTTACCATGGGACCACACATAAAGCACAGAGCTATCAAGAACTGGCTTCACTCCTAACATCCACGGGTATACTCCAAGCTGCGCCCGCAGAACAGCCAGGACTGTCCAGAATCAACCCGGCTACCATAAAGGAGTTCACCCCGAGGGAAACTCTGAGATCAGCACCGGCCAGTCCGCCAACTTGAATCGGTCAAGGCTTTATCCTGATCCGCTGACCCACCATCAAAGATAACCTTACTTTAAGTTGTCTGAGACTCCTACAAACACAAACCGTTGATATGATGTGAAATGTTTTAGTTTGTTTCAGTTTAGATGCTTCGGTAGTTCACTCCCGATACCCCCCCTAGTGGTTGACATTAATAATGCGCCCCCCCCCCCCCCCGCCGATTCATAGTTGAGCCCCTTCGGGCAAGCATAAGCTCCAAACGGCAACGCAGGGGTGGATCGCTCCTATGTAAGGACACACATGTTTAACCCTACCCTACCTGCACACTCACATAGGATCTCACAGTCGAGCACCAAGTATGTTCTTAATAATACATCCTTACCCAGAATGTATGATACATATATATGCCCATTATTGTTTTTATTTACCTTTTACCTTTTAGTACCTTTTAGTACCTTTTCATTAATTAGTTATGTTTATCACTGACTCAGCTCGTGCGGCGCCGACTGCCGCCACAGTCTCTGTAACCACGATCACAGAAAGATTAGGACCAACTGATGTACAAACTGAGATATGTTATTACTTTGTTCATGAATATTGTTTTTCACTTTTTTACCCTTAAAATACCAGCGCAGTATGCTTTAAACTATGTACACACCAATACTGTATATTACCTGCTGTAGATGTATCCTATCCTTGTCATTACCGAATGATGTATTTACTACTGCACTGCCAATATGCCCATTATTGTTTTTATTTATATTACCTTTTCATTAATATGTTATGTTTATCACTGACTCAGCTAATGCGGCGCCGACTACCGCCATAGTCTCAGTAACCACGATCACAGAAAGATTGTGACCAACTGATGTACAAACTGAGATATGTCACTACTTTGTTCATGAATATTGTTTTTCACTTTTTTACCCTTAAAATACCAGCGCAGTATGCTTTAAACTATGTACACACCAATACTGTATATTACCTGCTGTAGATGTATCCTATCCTTGTCATTACCGAATGATGTATTTACTACTGCACTGCCAATATGCCCATTATTGTTTTTATTTATATTACCTTTTCATTAATATGTTAGGTTTATCTCTGACTCAGTTAATGCGGCGCCGACTGCCGTCATAGTCTCAGTAACCACGATCACAGAAAGATTATGACCAACTGATGTACAAACTGAGATATGTTACTACTTTGTTCATGAATATTGTTTTTCACTACTTTACCCTTAAAATACCAGTGCAGTATGCTTTCAACTATGTACACACCAATACTGTCTATTACCTGTTGTTGATTATCTTATCCTTGTCATTACCGAACAATGTATTTACTACTGCACTGCCAAAAATAAAGAATTAAAAAAAAAAAAAAAAACACGGTCCAAGGTGACCAGGTAAGAAGCCACCTGGAATGTGAATCTGTGCACGGGGCTGTGCAGGAAAGGTGCTGCAATATGCAGTACAGACAAGGTCACAAGCAGAAGTCAGAGGAAAGTCAGAGATCAAGTTAAATGGAGGGTGGATCCAAGGTCAGAAGCCTGGGTCTATCTGGAGAACAAGTTCAGGAGACAAGAAAACAGGAACTACTCACGATCACCAGAGTCCAAGAACTGACCAAGTTCCCAGGGCGAGGCAGTCCTTAAATACCTGGTTGATGAGCGATCTGCTAAGCTAAAGCACAGGTAATAGCCCCAGAAGAAGTCCAGCCCCCAGTGCTGCAGACATAGCCAGGTATAACAAGGATAGAATTACTCAAAAAAATAGAATCTGCTGTGGCTTAGAGGCAGTATAGCAGGCCCAGTGCCCATCTGGCACCTGTCGGGTGGCCATGCCTGGACGTCTGGATTTCACAGTGAGAACCATGACAACCTGACCTTGGCTTGTTATCAAGAGTTCCCTTAATTTTCCACTACTTAATAAGTGAATGAACAGTACCGACTGGCATTTTCAAGGTTTTGGATGTATTTTTATAACTTTTTCCATCTTTATAAAGTTCCATTACCTTCTTACACAGTTCTTTTGACAGTTAGTTTCTGCTCCGCATGGCTCAGTATCTAGCCTGCTCCGTGCATCCTTGTAAGAGCTTACAAACTCATTGACTATTGATATACAGACACTAATTGCAATTTAATAAGCCACATGTGTGGGAAATTGATCATTAATTGCCATTTTAACCTGTGTGTCTGTAACAGGGCTAAACATTCAAGGGTATGTAAACGTTTGATCAGGACCATTCGGGTGATTTATGTTATCATTACGATTTAAAAAGGAGCCAAACGAGGGTGGGGCCTGACAGCCATGCTAACCGGTCGTATGCTGGAGAGGCTCCTGCAGAATGTGGTCTTTTAAATTGAAATTCTGGACTCACGGCTAACATCCAAGCAGTGTAATTTAATGAAGTGTGCAGGCAGCTGTTGGTGCTACCGTGGACTCCAAGATCGGGAGTTTTGAGGCCCCTGTGGGTGCTACAAAGCTTTGGAGCATGCACCCTACTTGGGAGAGGAGTGGGGCAGACGTTCATATACCTGGCTGCCAAATAACAGCCCTGTGACACCCCTCACAGGCCCTGATCCCCCACCCTATGGTCCGGCTGGGGTAATCCTGGTCCCCACTAGAGGGAGCCGTTGCTATGCAGACCATCCATGCAGAGCTTACCTAGCGTTTGGACTACTGTCCTAAAACGACAAAATGGTGGCTGCGTGGCCTACACTGGGCACAGCTGAACTAACTACAAACAGACAGCCTTTACATCAGAGACATTCCAACTCCTATCACCTAAACAACGCCGACAACCAACGGAGAAACTATGGCTACCCTGGCCTTCGTACCTGTACCCTAGGCCCAGTCTTCACGACTGCCTTTCTGGACTTTGGGACCCCAGAGGACACTCCTCGAATCACAGCCCCACTCCTGGGCACAACACCCTAGCCAGGATCTCCATTTTCAGCCATTAGTGGTACCTGAACTGGGAGCACAAGTGGTAGGCTGATGTAATGCCCGGGGCCGGCGGAATGGCACCTTAAAGGACTCTGCATTCACTTCACCTCAGTCAGAGGCAGGAATGAGCCGAACCCAGAGGACTCAACAAGCCCATCTGCATGCCTTTTCAAGCAAGTCTGTGGAGCAGGCTTTCCTTAAGAAACTCCAGTGGCATATATTAATCTTGGTTTAACATGTTGTTTTTATGCTTACTTTATTCAATTTTATTTAGGTGGTTTTTTTTTAGCACACTGTTGGGCATCTGACATTTTGGCAATTGATATATCTAGAAGTTGTATACTGCATGTGTTATCTATTAGAACTAAGCACTCAGTGATGACAGCATAATATCACTACTGTTGGTGAGATCCACCCATAAATAAAGCAATTTTCAGTGCACTAGTCTTCATTATTGGACTGCTTTACAGACATTTTTCCTTTTTTCTTTTTACTTTTTTCCGTTTTGGTTATTTTCATTTTGTTTTTAAGACAAAGTTAATTGCTTGAATTACAACTGTCTCAATTTCAGCAGTATTGTCCCTCCAGATGCCCTGAGTTTGTTCTCTGGTGTCCCACATTTGTCCCTGCAAAGTTTTTTATTATTTACCAATAATAGCAATTTTTCTTTTTTATTATTTTTTTATTATTTAAATTTGTTGCCTTTTTTCTTCTCTTTTTCTCTTAAGGCCTATCAGTACATTAACAGGTGGTGGATCCACCTAGGATATCTTATCCCCACACGTATGGGATATCAGGACTGTAATTAGTTGTAAATAATCATTGTACATGCCATGAACTTGTGCTTGGTGTATGATATATGAAATAAGAAAGGGATGGCCAGTGGTTGTAAATATTGTGTATATATTATGAATTTTCTCGATGTGTATGATATATCAATTTAGGATAAGATCACCAATTAACTTGAGCAACTTTTTGAATTACACTGGGTTATTGTGCGGCCGGTCTATCTACTCCTCTATCCTGGAGATAATTGACTTAAGTGGCTGTGGTAACTTAATTATTTCCAGGTACACTAAGTATCTCTAAGTCAAAAACTGTTACAAAAACCACATAAAAATGCATAACTCTTATAATACAATGTTTAACCTATATGTCCAACATATCCCCAGATAGCTTGGATCTGAGCGCTCAATATGTCCGAAAAGCGTTCAGATCTCATGAATACAGTTGGATTGCCATGGGGTTAAACAATGGCAAGGGCTGATGGGAGATTGAGGAGGGACAAAGCAGCCAGTTTCAACTGGTCTGGCAGTGTCCCTGGGACAACGCCCTGCTGGAAAACAATAGGACAGGAAAAAGGGGGCGGGGAAGAGGCACATTTTCCCATGGAAGTCATTTTTATTTTTTTTTGGTCTGCCATTTTGCAGGGCTCATAATCCTGGGGCAAAAGGCTGGCAAACAGGCCCCTCCAAAACCCAGTGGCGAGGTTATTTTCGCTAGACTCCTCTACTTAGCTTAGCCATGTTTAAAGTTGATTAGGTTGTTAACGTTTAAATGCCAGCACAGGGTCAAACAGGAACATAGAATAGAGTGCCTACTTTGCAACAACTTACCAATGCACACCCCTAACCTATACACCAGTACAAGAAATACAGTCAAATGTTAAATGTAACAATGCCTGTATAGCCAGCTTATACCTTAATTCATAAAATGAGGCAGATTCACTAAGGAGGTATCCACATTTTGCATTTCGTACATTTCTTCTTGTCATGCTAACATATGTCTTAACTCTGATTTCTACTTTTTGTACTACAATATCTATGCCTCAATAAAATAATGATTGACATTTATTAGGTTATAATACCTCTATCATTGTACACTTATACATACACACACCATTGCTCCCTTTTGCCCATATCAGTTTTACCCTGCACTGGGAGAAACAGAATGTATATTTTTTTCCCTGTTTATCATTTATTCTATGGGAACTTGTGTGTGAGTTTGGATTAACTGAAGTAAACCTCTGTGTGTGTGTGTGTGTGTGTGTGTGTGTGTGTGTGTGTGTGTGTGTGTGTGTGTATATATATATATATATATATATATATATATTTATATATATTTTTTTTTTATTTTTTTTACATTTTGCAAAAAAGAAGCCAAACAACTATGTGATAATAAATGGCTTCATATGATCAGTATACTGCAATAAAATACATTTTTTTTGCATGATCAGTCATATTTTCAAAATCAATGCCAAAATTTCACAATTTCTGCCAGGGTATGCAAACTTTTGAGCATGACTGTAAATACAACTCTAACCTCAATTGAAACCATGCATCCACAGAGTAAGAGGGACGACTCCTTCTTCAATTCCTCTATACAAATAGAAACCCAGTCGGTATGACACCCAACAGAAAAAAAAGGGGTGGAAAGACCAGAAACAATCTGTAGAATTTGGCAAGACAGTGCAAATAGTAAACATTTTAATATACAATAACAATACATTGCACACAAAAATAGGAGAGTCCTAACCTAAGTTTACAAAACACGGTTGGTTTACCACCTGGATTTCTATTTGTATACTCTTACTTCTCTAACTTTCTATTACGATGGAGGTATCATGTTGTAGGTATAATTCAGCTGCTAATTTGGCACACTTGTCACCCTAAATAACCTGATAAAACATTAGAGATATTACCTGCGGTGGAACATATCCACTGCAGGTCCACTGTAGATCAGCAACAAGCCACATCAAATGTGCAATTTGTACAATTATAGGCATTTCTTGGAACCTTGGCATTTAACATTGTAGCAGTAGAACATGTCAGCCATAGAAAATTATCAAGATAAGAGGCCCTGTCGAAAATATTGGCTTTTAGAGAACTTCTCCACTTTATGCAAAGATTACTTGTTGTCCTATTATCCTATAAGCAAGCAAATGGGCTACGTCTAGATTGGTTTTCTAGTGTTCCTAAATCACTAAGGGCATATAAATTGGTCTCTATTACATGTGCTATGCTATATAAGGGACACAACTCTTTTTGCATTCATATCTTATAATTTATTGTGTGATATGTAGTTGAATTTAGTAGTTACTTACCTGCTTACCTGTTTAATTTAAAATAAAAAATGCGAGGAGTTCTACAATTCATCATGCCTCTTTTATATGGCTTTACTTGCCATTAGGATACTTAATAAATGCTATGTAGGTTTAGCCTCTTTAAATAATTACTCTAAGCACCATAACTATTTAGCATCATTGCAAAGATAATGGTGTAGAAAGTACCTTGTCTTTCTAACCAGAGGGTTTTAACCCCTTAAGGACCAAACTTCTGGAATAAAAGGGAATCATGACATGTCACACATGTCATGTGTCCTTAAGGGGTTAAGTGTAGTGATTTGTAATAATATACTTTGTTGCCCAAGATTTACCCCATGTGCTTGTGAGCTATATAAATAGTGTGTATTATAACTAGATTTACCCAAACCCGTGGCCCATCTGTTTTTTAAGACAAAGTTAATTGCATGAATTACAACTGTCTCAATGTCAGCAGTACTGTCCCTCCCGATGCCCTGAGTTTGTTCTCTGGTGTCCCACATTTGTACCTGGGAAGTGTAGCATGAGCACTGAAACAGCACATGGTCTGCCTTTTGTGGTTCAGTCTGCTTGATTGACCAATGCCCTCTGTATAGGAGAAACCACCCCTCTTGAGTAATGCCATTGACACAGTTTGCTCAATTGGCCCCACTCCATTTTATATCTTCAATAAATGCTTCCTTTTTTAAAAAACAAAACAAAAAAACATGTTGATATTTTGTTTGGTAAACTAACATTCCTTGTTAGAATTTGTGGTAAGATATATGAAGTTTTGGAGGCTTAATGTCTTTACATTCAGTTAAAAGTTTCTGTGAGGTTTAGACTGTACATACGATTTAGATTGTGTTGTCATTTTCTAATCGTTTCTGTGTATGGAAATTGTGCGAAATTTGCTAATTTTGGCTATAAATTGTGAAATTGATTGCTAAAGCACACATAGTGGGAATACTCGACTTATGGCACACTTGCATAGCACATTGGGCATATGGCACATTTGCTTGGCAAATTGGACATATAGCATACTTTCTGGGCCAATGGGCTTATGCCACAAGGCTTTTTGGCTGGGCTGAATAGTGTGGCATAATTAGAATTAACATTTTATGCTGTGCCATACTTGCTGGGCACAATTACTGGGTACAAATCAGTCAGGAGCAAACTGCATAGTAGTAGGGCACCAAACATGACTATGATTTTTAAGCAAACAGACACTGGGTACAACTTTGTAAAATTTTGCTATTTTGAAGTTTGTCCTTTGTGTATTACTGAACTGCTCTGAGCTAACTTTTAAATCGGGTTTTTTTTTTTTGTTTGTTTTTTTTGCTACCAAGACATTTTCTGAGCAATCTGTGTAATGTTTGTGAAAGATTGTGGTTGGAAACAATTTTGATCACTGTTTTTGTTTTGTTTTTTTACAAATATTCCATGACTCCACTTTATTATAAATATTTTGCTTAATAAAAAATTTTGTTGAACTTTTTCACAGAAGGAAGTTACATTGATGAAAGTTTAGAAAATGAAGGAAGTATTTGTGGAAGTGACTCCACATTCTACAGACAAACGCAAGGTAGAAATGATGTGTTTTTAATTACAATGTCAACATTTGCAAAACAACAACAAAAATACATAATGAAAGCTTTATTGCACCTTTACTTGTCTTGTTTCTACTTGTTGTTATGTTAAATTGCCATTTAAGGCTATATGTGCTTACCTGTTAGTTTCCTATTGATCTATTTCACATTTAGAACAACTGCAAACAATTTTTAAGCATGTTTCCATTTTCTTACTACACTTTAATTCTGTCATACAATCATTCCTAGAAAGTTTGATTTTCTTCACTAGCCTTTCTGTAAGCCTTTTTAAATGACAAATATTCATACCTGGGATTTTTACTGATTTGCCCTGTTACATAGTTATAAAGCTGAAAAGAGACTTGCGTCCATCAAGTTCAGCCTTCCTCACATTTGTTTTTTGCTGTTGATCCAAAAGAAGGCAAAAAACCCAGGTTGAAACACAATTTTGCAACAAGCTAGGAAAATGGCAGTCAGATTTATCCTTGGATCAAGCAGTTATTACCCTACATTGAAAGATTATATCCTTGAATATTCTGTTTTTGCAAGTATGCATCTAGTAGCTGTTTGAACATCTGTATGGATTCTGATAAAACCACTTCTTCAGGCAGAGAATTCCACATCCTTATTGTTCTTACAGTAAAAAAACCTTTCCTTTGCCTTAGACAAAATATTCTTTCTTCCAGTCTAAACGCATAACCTCGTGTCCTATGTAAAGTCCAGTTTGTGAATAGATTTCCACACAATGGTTTGTATTGGCCCCGAATATATTTGTGTAATGTTATCATATCCCCTCTCAGGCGACGTTTTTCTAAACTAAATAGGTTTAAATTTGTTAACCTTTCTTCATAGCTGATATGTTTCATTCCTTGTATTAATATTGTAGCCCGCCTCTGCACTTTTTCTAGTGTATAATATCCTTCTTTAGAACAGGTTCCTAAAATTGCACAGCATATTCAATATGTGGTCTTACCAGTGATATAAAAAGAGGCAAAATGATATTCTCGTCCTGAGATTGAATGCCCTTTTTCATGCATGACAATACCTTACTGGCATTGGCCACTGCTGATTGACATTGCACATTGTTGCATAGTTTGTTGTCTACAACAATTCCCAAGTCCTTTTCGTGTGTTGTTCGCTTTCATTAAGGGTATACGTCGCTTGTGTATTCTTTACGCCGAAGTGCATAACTTTGCATTTTTCAACATTAAATTTCATCTGCCATTTGAGTGCACAGTCCCCCAGTCTATCTAAATCCCTCTGCAGCAAAGTAATATCTTGCTGACATTGTATTATTTTACAGAGTTTTGTGTCATCTGCAAACACTGAAACATAACTTTCAATGCTGTC